>NC_056678.1:69215975-69515975 GCF_018350195.1 Panthera tigris
GGTTATATGGACTTACTGTGTACTTTATTTTTTTTTTTAATTTTTTTTTCTTAATGTTTTTATTTATTTTTGAGACAGAGAGAGACAGAGCATGAGCAGGGAAGGGGCAGAGAGAGAGGGAGACACAGAATCGGAAGCAGGCTCCAGGCTCTGAGCCATCAGCACAGAGCCTGATGCAGGGCTCAAGCTCACAGACTGTGAGATCATGACCTGAGCTGAAGTCGGACGCTCAACCGACTGAGCCACCCAGGCGCCCCCTTACTGTGTACTTTAAAAAGAAGTCCTGGATCAAATCTTCTTGTGAGTGGAAATCCTACATGGCTTGTTGGGACCAATACTGGGTATAATATGTAAGTGATGAATCCCTAAATTCTACTTCTGAAATCATTATTACACTATTTAACCAACTTGGATGTCAATTTAAAAAAGAAAGAAAGAAATCATACATGCCTGTCAAAGAACATGTATATTTTACCTCAGTTGTATTTGACTAATATTTTCTTTAACCTAGTGGCTTAGAGTAGAGATCAATGAGGCAAGCAGAGTGAATTGGGCTCTTGAGTTTTGGCCAAGAAATGCTCAAGCCATCGTGGTGTAATGGAATGAGTACGGGCTTTGGAGCCAGCATCTACTATTGTTAGCTGAGTGAATGACTTCATTCAAATTTCTTAATTTCACCAAGTTAATTTCCATATCTGTAAAATAGGAAAAGGACCCTATCTTCTTGCTTTGTTGTATGGATTAAATAAATATTTAGTGCATTAAATTTAATGCATTAAAATTCTCAGTGAATGTTAGATCTTTTCTTTTTCTTCAGAGCATTACAATTTGGATTACAGTTACCAAGAAGTATTTTAAAATTTACAATTTTCAGCTCACACAATAAGCAGCTTGGTTTGGGGTGATTATGATTTGGCTGAAAAAAAGCAGGGGTGTTGGCTGCCACATAGTTCTTAATTTTCCAGGATCTGAAGAAAAATACCTGTTGATGTGTGAGCATCTCTGGTACCTCTAGACTACTAATCAATTTAGTATACAGAGGAGACTGTGGTGAACATAGTGTACTGCTTTAGCCTGTGTCAAGTTGGAGAATTAAACTGCGTGCTAACAGTAATCACTAACAACTGCTTAGTTGTATCTAAGCCTTTCATACTGTCTCAAAGACTGGTAAAAATTGACCAGTGTTTACAATGCAGTTAAGTGTATTCAGTGGACTTAAATGAGCATGATGTCTGAACGAAAGTTGAAAAAATACAGTCTCCCCTGCCACGATTAAACATAGAACCTAGTGAGCTTCAGTTTGAAATTCATAGTTTGTCTCTTGTGGAAATGTATTGAATAAGTGGAAAATGGACTATTTTCTTGGCCCCATTTATCACAGACATGATGATTTCCCTTATCTCCTAAAATAGTACAATACCTAGATCTGGAGACCTCTGATGGGCTTCTGTTAAGTACGACTTACTGTGACTGAGATATTACAACATCATCCACTTGAAGCTTAGCTTGGTAGAGTGTAGGGTTTTCCTGTGTAGTTTATAAATTATTGAATGCCTTTTGCCAGTGGCCAGTACTGCCTATTTCAGATTTAGCTCAGTATTTGTTTTCTGAAAACAGAAATTAATATTAGATTGCTCAGGAAAACTTCTTTTACAGACTGAAATCTTTGGGTAGGGCATAGATTATTTTTCTCTGTGTTCTCTAGACTCTAGAAGCTTTAGCATTTGGAAACATGAGGGTTTTGTGAGAGATTCTGAAGGAAGTCCGTACAATTATGATTTGAGTTTCAGAAGCCCAAATGAGGCAGGCATTTGGGGTGGTTTATTGATAGGAGAGGTCGACTGAAAAATAAGGACACCCCCTCCCCCTTGTTACTCCTTGTTCCTGTTTATAAAGAACTTATTTCCTTAAACAAAGATCCTAGCGTAAGGGTCCTCCAACCGGCACATGTCTAAAGCAATTACTACCGTTCCCCTTCTCTTCGGTTTGCTTGGATTTCTTCCCCACCACTTTCTGACCTTTTATGAGTACGTTTGAGAGATGAAAACTCCTTATAAAGTGATTGGAGACAGTCTCTCTAAAACAGAAAAAGGAAAATTAGGAGAAAGTTTCAGACATGTCTAGAGTCTTGATCAGTCTATAGAAGGACATAGGTGGTGTGGTAAATGGTTTATGGTGGGTGGGACGTTGGCTGGAGTCTGAGGAGGAAGAGTTCTAGGCTGGGACACAGGAAAAGGAGACAGTATTGCAGCCTCACTATGGCTAGGCCTAAACCATTACACATTGTTCAGTTGTGGTAAATATACATAACAAGGACCTAACCCATTTTTATGGAGTGTACACGTACTGTCATGACTACTTTGCTCGGAAACCGTGCTGTGATTTGTGCTAGATGTGGGTTCAGCTGCCCCAAGTGGTGTGAGTGGTGTGAATCTGCGTATACCTACCTGTGGGACAGCTCCAGGAACAGATCTCCAAGGAACACGTCTACTGTCTTACCGATGTCTGTTCTTTAGCACTAGCAGTCGGGTTTATTTGTAATTTGGAACATGTTTTGTCATTGATGCTGTGATTTCCTGTCCTGGATGTTGGCTCTGGAAGCTAAACAGTTAAAGCATCATGATTTCAGAGGAAACTAGCTCTCATGAATGAAGGCAAAGTTTGGCACTAGGCCAGAATAATGGGGGGCAGTTAGGGTGGGGAGACTAACTGACTTTTGTACCACAAATGACATTTAAAAAAATTAAGAGATAATTCCATGTCCTGAGGTTATAAACCGGCTTCAACTGGTTTCCACCCCCCCTTCTGCCCCCGCTAGGCATCATGGGTAAAAGTAAGCATCCCCCTGTTTCTTTTGTTTAATGTAACAGTACGCCATGTGATTGGCAGGGCAGTGCCCGCTTGGAGACCGGGTTTATGCAGGTCTCTCAAGGGGGCTGGCACGTATGGGGTCGTCCCTGTGCTATAGAAAAAGCCTTTCTTACGATAGAAAAGAGAAAGGGAGCCTCTCCCCACCTCCTCCCCCCAAAGCCCCCACAAAAACAAAAACCTAAACCCATCTTTTATTCCTTCTTTTCCTCCTTTTTCTGTCCTCCCTCCCCCCATCCCCTTCTTGTCTCCAGCTTTCCTGGCAGCTAGAGGAGGGAGCAGAAAAATGTATACCTGTAAGTACTTTTAACTGTCCTTGCTCCCCCCTCCCTTTTTTCTTTATCTAAAAGCAGAAACTCAGAATTGCTCTGAGTTCTTCACAGCCTTTTCCTGACTGTGTGTAGAAGGTGATATGCTGAGGTTTCTAATGGGATTGAAATAATAAATACTGTTGCTTTTTACAATTTGTTGTGGAGTAATTGTTTCTCATACAGAGCTCCTTTCGGTTTGGATCCTCAGTCGTCCTGCTTCATCCTTTTGCTGTAATGGTCTCTGGCTTCTAGTTTTCTTTGAGCTGAAGCTATAAGAAGGATATTATGCTAAGGTTTCCTTTTTCTTTCTTTTTGAAAAAAATTTCTTTTGTCTGTAGCAGTGATGGTTCTACTCCCCCTTACCCTCACTTACCCCCCCTCCCTTTTCCATGTCAGCTTCAACCCTGCTCTGTGAATGGAGTCAGCCAGCTGACTGAGTGCTGGCATCACGCCAGCGGCTGCAAAGCAGTGAGAATGTGCGCGCGCTCGCGTGTGTAAGTGTGTACAGAACACAAAGGGAGAGGCCTGCAGCCTAGGAAATCACAGGCTATTATATAAGGAAGTCTGCGTCATCTCTGCTTACTTGGGCCGATGGACAAGGAAAAGGGACGGTTTAGAGCAAGAAAAATACCCGTTTGTTACACACACACACACACACACACACACATATTTTTTTCCTTGCTGTCTTTAAATAAAATTAGATTTTTTTGTTGTGGCAAAATGAGAGGGAGCTTCTCTGTCCGAGTGACAGTGACTGTGTTCCTAGTGGGAGCTAGTAACTCTTCTGGGAGGTGAAGCAGTCTGTTCCGCATCTGTTTTCCTGCCTCCATTTAGAGGTGTGCCTGCTCAAGGAAGAAGGGTCCCTAAAAGAGAGATGCTGCCTGGATTTAACAGCTGTAATTTGTTAAGATACCCCCCCCCAAAAAAAAAAAATGTTTCTAATTCATTCCATATTGCCGAGGGTCCAGGAGTGGATGGCCATGGGGGTGCTCTTAGGAGACACAAAAAGCCATATAATAGAGCAAATAATATCGGCTAACTACTCCTTTGAGCGACCCCCCCCATTTCCTCTTTTATTTCTTGTTATTGTTCTATTTAGTGTATTATAAAAATGCAGTGTTCTCTCCTGCCATGTGCTGCGGAGTTAGAGTTATACAAAAGGAAAGTGAGGTAGCACATGGAAAGAAGGAAAAAAATCTAAGCTTCCAGACTTTGCAAGTGTTGCAGTTTAGAGATTCACTTGGAATGATTGTATGTTTCATTGGTTATTAGGAGCTCAACATTCATTTAGAAATTATATTTCAATTTACCACCAATTTACCCTGGTGTCTTTTTTCTCAGTTTCTCTTTATGTGCTTCCTGGCTGTGATACATACATGAAGCGGCTCTTGTGTTAGGTGGAGTGTGAAATAAAGTGTATTAATGAATAAAAGAGGGACATGCTGTTACAGTTGTTTTATGTGAGTTTATTTTTATTTCTTATCTGACCATTCAGAATAATGGTGCTGATATGCAATAATCAAGTAGGGAGAGTTTGGAATGGGAGGAAGCTTTTGAAGTACTTTATCCTATAATAAGGTTTGTCAGGTTGCAGTCTAGAGGAAGCTCCTTAATTCAGTCTTTTTGTTATAGCCTATGAATTTGTACTCTTGCCACACTTTTACATCCAACAATCTTTGAGTATATGTATATTTTTCCCTTTGGCACATGAATTTTGGTGCAAGTGTTAAGAGGTGCACTCTGATCTGTGTCTCCCTCTCTCTCCTCCCCCACACTCTTTGTCTCAAAAAAAAAAAAAATAATAATAATACATTAAACAAAAATTAAAAAACAAAAAAAGGGGGGTGTCTGGGTGGCCCAGTCGATTAAGTGTCTGACTTCGGCTCAGGTCATGATCTCACAGCTTATGAGTTCAAGCCCCGCGTTGGGCTCTGTGCTGACAGCTCAGAGCCTGGAGCCTGCTTCGGATTCTGTGTCTCCCTCTCTTTCTGGCCCTACCCTGCTCACACTCTGTCTCTCTCTCTCTTTCTCAAAATCAAAATAATAAACATTTAAAAACACAAAAAGAGGTGCATATGAGGTTATACTTTTTTGTATCTATTTTTTAATGTTTATTTTTTGAGAGAGAGAACACAAGCAGGGGAAGGGCAGTGAGCAAGACAGAGACAGAGGATCCAAAGCAGTCTCCACACTGAGAGCAGAGAGCCCGATGTGGGGCTCAACCGGGAGATCATTGACCTGAGTCGAAGTCGGATGCGGATGTTTAACAGACTGAGCCACCCAGGTGCCCTGAGGTTATACTTTCTTTAAGGGTTGCTGGGTGGGATTTACCAGAGCAGCTGGCCTGAGCTCATTTCCTAGGCTGCCCCCCAGTTATATTCCCCCCAGATAGCTGGGGCCACTCTTCTTCTTTTCCTTTATAAATGAGTTAAGGGAGATTGTTTCCCAGTCGGTTGAATCCTGGGAGACAAAACAGTATCAGACCAGCCTAGCTCAAACCTCGAGACCAAAGATTCAGAGTTGTGAGATTCCCTGGTTCTTAGAAATAATAGTTACCTTTTTAAGTTGATGCTATTTTTAAATTCTATTTGGTAATGTTTTTTTCCATGGGGAATAGCCATTTTACATGTGTGTATGTGTGGTGGTATGTTTACCTCTTACATTGGTTTATATTAAATATAAAGAGAACTGAAGATGTAAAGTTTATTTCACCCCTTACCATCATCTCTAATTTAAGATTCTGTCTGTATTGTGATGCTTGCTTATTGGACCAATAGGTTTTAAAAAAGATCTTTGCAGCCTTTTATTTCTAACTTTTTTCCTGGTGCCTGGAAGCAGATTAGTAGGGATAATCTTACGATTAGGTAGTTATAATCAGTGAGGCATAAGTTAATACATTCTATTAATGGACAGACTTTGTGTTTCTTCTCATAGGCCCTAGTTATTGTTTAGGAGTGGATGAAGAGTCGTTTTGAAGGATGCGTGGAATCTGTCCTTTGAGCATCTCTGTCTCTATCACTTGTTTTAAATGATGTCTGGCAGAATTTTCTTTATATGTCAGAACTTTTGTACTGATTTATTATAATATGTGCTAGCATAACTATTATTATTTTATTCTGACTTATTATAAGAGGGTGGGGGGGAGGATTGCTTACCTCCTATTCATTGGGCTTTTAGGCAACACACCCTAACTTGTCATATTTAAGCATAGAGGCCTTTATGATCCTTGGTGTACAATAACTGAACACTGTCACCTAAAGCTGATCACCTAAGTTCTTGCATTCAGTGAAGTTAATGTGGTAGTTAATGTGGTGACGCAGTTAATGTGGTAAACTCAGTGAAACAGAAGAAACACTGTAAGAGCAAGTAAATAGCAACCGTCTTTGCATTCTTATTCAGAATAACTGTCTTACCAGTTTGGATCAAAAAACCAAAAATGGCAATATAGATAGATACTACATAATATGATGATTAAGAATATGGACCTTAGCTGAGTCAGTTGAGCATCCGACTTCAGCTCAGGTCATGGTCTTGCATAGTGGGTTTGAACCCTGCATCGGGCTCTGTGCTAACAAAGAGCTCAGAGACTGGAGCCTGCTTCAGATACTGTGTCTCCCTCTCTCTCTCTCCCCCTCCCCTGCTCATGCTCTCTCTCTCTCTCTCTGTCTCTCAAAAATAAATGTTAAAAAGGAAAAAAAAAAATGGCCATTGAAGTAAGAGAGACCTTTGTGTTTGAATTAGGCTTAACTATTTACAGACTGTGAGACCTTGGAAAGTTACGTAGTTTATCTGTTTTCTGTAAAAGGATAATTATTAAAATTTAAAACTCTGCTATAAAGGGCTTAAATGTGATAAGGTATTATAAAGCACTTTAGAGCTTAGCCAATAAGAGCTCAGTGAATTAAGTTAACAACTGTTACTGATATTCTGTCTGTTGGGTTTACTGCTGTTTTCAGTGCTCTTACTAGTTTCTTTTAGCCAGTCTGTGGCTACCTCTATTTTTTATTTTCGTGATGTATTTTGATTAAGAGTGGGTTTATTGACCTACACGTTGGACGAGTTTAGATCAGAAGTCAGCAAACTACTGATTGTTTTTGTAAATAAAGTTTTATTGGAACACAGCCACACATATTTCCTTACAACAATGGAATTGAATAGATGGCCCACAAAGTCTGTAAAATATTTACTATCTGGGGTGCCTGAGGGGCTCAGTGGGTTAAGTGTCCAACTTCGGACTCAGGTCCTGATCTCTTGGTTCATGAGTTTGAGCCACATGTCAAGCTCCGTGCTGACAACTCAGAGCCTGGAGTCTGTTTTGGATTCTGTGTCTCCCTCTCTCTCTCTGCCCCTCCCCCTTGCGCGCTCTCTCTGTCTCTCTCTCTCAAAAATAAATAAACATTAAAAAAATTTTTTTTAAAGTGTAGCCTGGGTGGCTCAGTTGATTAAGCATCCGACTTCGGCTCAGGTCATGATCTCATGGGTTGAGTACGAGCCCCAGGTGGGAATCTGTGCTGACAGCTTGGAGCGTGGAGCCTGCTTCCAATTCTGTGTCTCCCTCTTTCTCTCCACCCCTCCCCCACTCATGCTCTTTATCTGTCTCTCATAAGTAAACATTAAAAAAGAATTTTAATAAATAAATTAAATATTTATTATCTGGCCCTTGACAGAAGAAGCTTGCAGACCCATGGTCTAGGTCTAGATCACTTTTCCTAGAAAAGTGAGCCAGGAAGGAAGTTCTAGAAATCCAAAGGGAGGTAATTAAAATTGACTAAACTTAAATGAACTAGAAGGAGTGGGTTTTTGGTATGGGATTTTGTAGCCTGGCGGATAGCAGAAGGAAGATACGTTGACATAGCTGATATGAATTAAGGTAAAGGAAAGTAACGTTTGGAGTTGGTTAGGTAATAATATTGGGGCATTTCATATGGTGGTATTAAAGAGGAGTACAAACAAGAAGGGTTTGCCACCAAGTAGTTTGCATTGAACCTGGAAGATAGGGGCGCCGGGCTGGCTCAGTTGGTGGAGCATGCAGCTCTTGATCTTGGGGTTGTGAGTTTGAGCCCCACGTTGGGCATAGAGCTTCCATTTTAAAAAATCTGGAAAAGACATGAATTGGTAGGTTTCTTTGTTAAACATGTGGATTAGTTGTCAGAGTGTGGTCTGTGGATTCCTTGGGATTCCTGAGAGCGTTTCGGAGAGTCTTGAGATCAAAACTGTTTTATAGTAATACAAAGGCTTTTTTTGTTTGTTTGTTTGATTTTGCCTTTTTCACTGTGTTGACATTTGCACTGATGATCCAGAAGTAATGGTCAGTAAAACTGCTGGTGCCTTTGCATGAATCAGAGCAGTGGCACTAAACTATACTAATATTCATTGTATTCTTCACTGCTGTACAGTTCAAACTTGCAGTTTAAAAAAAAAAGATGCAGTTTCACTTGAAAAATATTTTGATGGAGTGGAAATAAATTTTACTTTATCTTGACCTTTCAGAACATGGCTTTTGAATATTTTGTGTGATAAAGTGGGAAATGCTCATGAAGCACTTTTGCTGTGTACTGAACTACAGTGGTCTCAAGGAAAAGGACAGTCGAGTTGCAGGCTAACTAGCTGCTTTCTTCGTAGAACCGTTCCTACTTGATGAAAGAATAATCAACACACTGTGGTCTGTAGACTTGGGTATCTGACAGACATTCTTGAAAACTTACAAGAACAACTTGATTATATTTGTGCCCGGTGATAAAAGTAGAATAAAAATTAAACCAGAGTTGGACAGCTCAGAACTTACTTTTATGATGAGATTAGTGGTGACATTACCCAGTATGATTCGTTTTTATATTGTATAATGAAATATGTCAGCACTTGAGATGTGCATGACTTAGTGGACCAGAATTTTCCAAATGACAAATGCATGATGTAACAAAATCACGTGTGGGTAAAAGATCTATTCAAAGTGTGAGATAAGATGGACCAATGGATTTTAATGTTACAGTGTGAAAAGTTCATTGATAAGGTTTCAGATTTCAAATTGCAACTAACCCTTGGAAACTGTTTTGTTAATTGAGGTAAAAGTCACATAACATAGAATTAACCATTTTAACTTGTATGATTCAGTGGCATTTAACACAGTTGCAGTGTTGGGCCACTACCACCTAAATCAAATCCCACAACAGTTTCATCACCCCAAAAGGAAACCTGTACCCACTAAGCCATCACTACCCATTTCTCCTTCCCTCAGCATCTGGCAACCACTAATGTGCTTCCCATCTTGATGGAGTATCTGTTCTGGATATTTTACACCCATGGAATCCTAGGACATGTGACCTTTCGTGTCTGGTTCCTTTCACGTAGCACGTTCTTGAGGTTCATTCATGTTGTAGTGTTTATCAGTACTTTATTCCTTTTCACATCTGAGTAGCATTCCACTTTAGGGATATCCCACATTTGGCTTGTCCGTGCACGAGTTGATGGACATTTCAGTTTTTTCCACCTTTTTGGCTACTGTAAATATTACTGCTATACACATTTTTCTGTACGTTTTTGACTGAATCCCTGTTTTCAGTTCTTTTGGATATTTACCTATAAATGGAGTTGCTGAGTCATGTGATAATTCTAACTTTTTGAAGAACCACCAAGCCATTTTCCAAAGCAACTGTACCATTTTATGTTCCTACCAGCAATGTACAGTTCTAGGATTCCAGTTTCTCCACATCCTCAACACTTACTATTTCCTGCCCTTTTTATCACAGCCATCTTAATGGGTATGAGTTGGTACCTCATTGTGGTCTCAATTTGCATTTCTCTAATGACTAATGATCTTTGCATGTGCTTATTAGCCATTAATATATCTTCTTGTTGAAGTCCTTTGTCTGCATCTGTCGAGCTTTGAGTATATCAAAGACGAAGGAATCCACAGTTCTGATCATTTGAAAAGATTGCTAGAATACCCTTCTCTGGTATCAGTATGAACTCATAAGTTTTAATTTATACACCTGTTTATGTACACGTGTGCACATACAGAGATAGAAATAGATGTGTGCGTGCTGGTGCGTGTACACGGATTTCCTTTTTCTGAGAGGACTTGGAAGCAGTTACGCCACCATAGCAATGAGCACACATGACACCAGGTCTTGTTTTCTAAATGCTATTGTCTGGGGGAAGAAACTCGAGTTCCTTGGAGAAGTGACTTAGGGCAAAGGAAAAACGTCCTTTGGACCTGAAACATGACGTGGCTACCAGAAGAGAATGAAATGCTAAAACAAACAAACAAACAAACAAACAAACAAAGTGGTGTACCAACTTGAAGGAGCTTTCAACACCGGATCTGGGACAATTTGAAGAACAAAATAAGTAATGATAGTAACAGATTATAACCCATGGGATAAAATAAATATCCCTAAGCCCACGGTGCTGCAAATAAATATTTGAATAAATAAATACGAGACAGCCATGTATTACAGTAAAATTCAAATTAATATAGAAGGAATGATGGAAACATTAGGCAGATACTAATAATGGTTACAGGCAAGAATTGTCTGTGAATGCTAAAGTTAGTCGGTGGAAGTTGGATGCAAAATGAGATTTTGCGTAGCCTCAGAGTATCTCTTCATAGTAACGTTCAGTGGAGAAACCTGTCAGACCCCACCTCCCTCAAGTGATTACAGTTAACATCATCATAATGCAACACGTTGACATCATGTGCTTGCTGAGAGGGTACACTGAGAAGGGTACAGTATTGCTTTTGTGCTATTTTTGTCAAAAATACGTGACTTCAATCTAATGAGAAGACATCACATTAACCCAAATTTGGGGACATTTGACAAAAGCGCTGGCTGCAAAAGTGTGAATGTGAAGAAAGAATAAAAACTGTCCCAGTTAGGAGGAGAGATGTTGGAGATCCACAAGAGCAGTGTGGGGCTGCAGACTGAATGTGGAAGCAGGTACGGGAACCCAGCTGTCTGGGGTTAATGAAGCCAGACATTAATGAGATTTGCAAAAAATGTGAAATAGTGCCACTCTTCTCACTGTACTGTTCTCTTTTTTGAGAAAATAGTTGTTGTTTTTTCTTATAAAGGATATGTCACTCATGTTAACTTGGAATGTGGGCTTTTTTTTTTTTTAATGAACTAACATTTTTAAAATTCTGTTTTAATTTCTGATATAGTGACTGTTGATAGCTCTAGCCACAAGCAAAATCTCTTTGGAGCCACTGATTTTTTTTTTTTTTTTTTTACATTTATTTATTTTTGAGAGACAGAGACAGAGCACAAGTGGGGGAGGGGCAGAGAGAGAGGGGGAGACACAGAACCCGAAGCAGGCTCCGGGCTCCGAGCTGTCAGCACAGAGCCCGATGCGGGACTCGAACCCACAAACTGCAAGATCATGACCTGAGCTCAACTGGCTGAGCCACCCAGGCGCCCCTGGAGCCACTGATTTTTAAAAGTGTCTTCTTAAAGGGATCCTGAGACCAAAAAGTTTTGTGAGCCAGGAGAGTGTGCGTGATAACTGCAACAAAGACCCCCCCAAATACGATGGCTCAAACAAGATACAAAGTATCTCTTTCGTGTACTTGCCTGATGTCCATGGTTCTTGTTGCTGTATTGCTTCATGTGGTAGCTCAGGAATCGAGTTTCTCTGACATGAACTTTTCTGCTGATGCCCAGGACAGCGGTTCGCATGCTTTAGTGTACGTAGTCACCAGGAGGGCTTGTTAAAACACTACTGCTAGTCCCCATCCCCAGCAGTTCTCTTTTTTCTTTGTAATGTTTTTTTGGGGGGAGGCGGGGGGAGAGCGAGCGCGCGTGCGCCCGCGAGTGAGCGGGGAAGGGGCAGAGAGAAAGAGGGAGGGAGAATCCTAAGCAGGCTCTGCCCTGACAATGCAGAGCCTTATGTGGGGCTCGATCCCACAAACTGTGAGAACACGACCTGAGCCAAAATCGAGTTATACGCTTAACCAACTGAGCCACCCAGGCCTCCCTTTTTGGGGGATTTTTAACTTACCTGACAGTAGGTGACGTAGCAGTGAATAATGTAGACCAGTCTTTCACTCCACAGACTTTAAAATTCAGTGGAGGGAGAAAACCGACAGTAAGCAAATGCAAAAACAAAATAAAAACAGAAAGCAGAAACAAAACCAAACCAAACCACGTAGTGGAGTGCGCCTGGCTCCTCCTTAGTTGGAGGAGCATGTGATTCTTGATTTCAGGGTTGTGAGTTTGAGCTCCGTGTTGAGTAGAGATTACTTAAAAATAAAATCTTTTAAAAAAACCGAGTTTGGGTGCCGTTTGTAGTTTTAAATAGTCGGATCCATGCTGTTCTACCTAAGAAGAGCTAAGACAGTTTCTAATTCAATGTCATATATGTATGTAATTTTTGCTGCTTTAATTTGGAGAAGTGAGTCTTGCCTCAGCAGGAAGTTGATAAAAGGGAATTGTACTTTTCTTTGAACCCCAGCTCCTTTCTTTAAGCTTGATGCTTTTGCAGCAGCTTTAGGAATATTTGCAGTAATCTGCCAGCATCTCTGTAGTTGTGTCAGATTGTTTTCTCTGATTGGCCAGATTTATTTCCAGTTTGCCAGATATCGTTAGTATAATGAGCACTTTAGAGTCAGGTATGCTGTGTTTCTATCCTGTTGGGAGAGTAGGGTGGTCTCTTTTGATTCTGTGTTATCTAAGTCTCCTCTTAATGGAAAATTGTTAATAGAGATCCACATCGATGCGCTTGGTCACACCTTTACTATTCCACCAGTTCCTGGATCCTAGAGATTGCTACCACTGGAACTGTGTGGAAGCAGTCTCTGAAGTGCTCCAATGAGGGGTGCCCAGGTAGCTCAGTTGGTTGAGCATCCGACTCTTGATTTCAGCTCAGGTAATGATCCCGAGGTCATGGGATCAAGCCCCATGTCGGGCTCTGCACTGAGCATCGAGCCTGCTTGAGATTCTCTCTCTCCCTCTGCCCCTCTCTTCCCCTCCTGTGCACAGATCTCACTCTCTCAATAAACAAAGAAACAAAATGATCCAATGAAATGGTACATTTGGAGGTAATTTCACTCTTTGTAGCATCTAAGATGAAACCTGTTGTGTAGCCATTTTGTTATCCCTTAGGGGCTCTTACCCCCATCTGAGGAATCGGTTTCAGAGTTTGGTTTATATGTGTGTAAATTCCTTTTGGGAGCTGAAATAGGTTACGTTCTGGGAAAGTGCAGAGTTAATTGCCGGGAGTGATTGGCAATAGGAGGCATGAGGTAGCTGGGAAGGAACTCAGCTTTCTGGTTTGCATCTGGGTGGCTTGGGTAGCTTGAAGACGTGCAGGACAGGACCATTGCTTGGCAGGGCCTGCAAGTGCAGTGTGCTTCCGGTTTGGTGGCAGATAAATGGCTGTTCGTTCTGCTGCACGGCTGCAGGGAGAAGGCACAAGCCCCCAGTCTCTGAGGCACTGGTGAGAGAGATAGAATTTGCACGTATGAGTGTGTCTGTCCCTTTGAAGTACGCGGATTGTCGTTGGGAGACTTGAGTAGGCCTGCTCTTTGTGGGATAACTAGGTAGCTAGGCTGCTGCTTTCAGCATTCTCCCTTCTCCGCTATGACTAATTTAGTAGATAGAGCTGTAAATATTCTTGAAGGATATCTGGAGAAAATTTTGTGAGGCCAGAATCTTGGGAGATTTTCCAGTGGCGTGTAGGTCACTGTTTCCCTGTCACCACCACCTCCCAGCTCTTGTTTCCTCAAAATGTAGAAATGTGGTTACTCTCACCATGAATTCAAATGCCTCTGGCTTTTATTAGTCTGTTTATGAATGTGTGGGTGTGGTAAACACATGCTTCATGTGTGTGCTGCTGTTTGCATGTATCATACCTATGCAAGATGATAATTGAATAAAAGTCTTCAGTGATGGAACGGAACATTACAGGCGACCGCCATCAGTGAAATGAAGCGGGCACCCCTTGCCGTCCCTGGTGTGGTAGAAGGGGCATGTCCTGGGCACTGAAATTAGATCTAGGTTTTAACCGTGACTCTCCTGTCGTGTGTGACCTTGGGCATGTTTATTTAGTCTTTCTGAGTCTCCGTTACCTCATTCATAGGATGTGTGGGGGAAATATGGACTGTACTGAGAATTAAGTGAAAAACTGTTGCTGTGGTTCTTAATCCACAGTTTTGGTATTAGCCATCACTCAACTGTTGTTCTCCTATTTTGCCTTCCTCTTTGCCCCCAAACACACCTTGCTACTTTTCTTCCTGTTGAAATACACTTTCCCCCAACTGTTTTCAGATTTGTGTGATGAATGGTTTATCTGGGAAGAGGCTCTCCCGAACATGTGTGTACAGAATATACTTAGGAGATCTTCTGAGCAGGGTGAAAAATCTCAACCATTCAAAACTCTTCTTTCCTTCCACCCATTGTGGGTGGGGTTTTATCCACCCTGGGATGAAACATGAAAAATACTTGTTTTTGTTTCTCCCTTCAAGTGTTATCCCAGTAGTATTCCTCCAGAAATGCTATATTTGTTCTATTTTGCACAAAGAAAAATGGAGTTTTCTAGATGAGTTCTGGAGGAGATTGGAAAAATGTGGCTTGCTTAGCAATTTACAACCTAAATTGCTTACTTGCCTGTTTCTTTTGTGAAAGTTTAGGCCAATCATTCTTAAACTGTAAAGTGCCTAATAATCAGCAAGAAAAACAAAATGCAGATCCTTTGCTTAGGAAATTCCAGTTTATTACTTTGAAATGGGCCTGTGAAGAGGCATTTTATTTTTTAGTTTTTAATCTCTCTTTTAAGTTTTTATGTATTTTGAGAGAGCAAGAGAGTCACAAGCCTGGGAAAGGCAGAGAGAAAGAGAAAGAATCCCTAGCAGGTTCCACGCCATTAGCACAGAGCCCAGTGCCGGGGCTCGATCTTATGAACTGTGAGATCATGACCTGAGCCGAAATCCAGAGTCAGATGCCTGACCAACTGAGTCACCCAGGTGCCCTGCGATGATGCATTTTAAATAAATATCTGTAGTAATTCTGGTCCAGGTAGTCTAAAACAACACTTAGAGAAACACCGATTTAAAGTAAAAGAAAAATGACAAAACTAAATGTCTCAGGTGCCATCCACGGATCACACCTTGGTCTGCGTGGTCTTCTATAGAGATACTTCTCCAAACCTTCTCTAGGGGAGGACCAGTTTTTTGTTTTGTTTTATAATACAGCATGGGCCGATACGGTGAAATGAATTACTAGAAAAGGAAGATTAAAAAAGATATACAGGAATACAGACCCAATATTTTTTATTGTTAGATTCAGCAGGCAAAAACATTACTCTGTGAAGTTAAAAGAAAAGTTTCTACATGCTTACTCTCAGCTTATGCTTATCTTGTTGCAGAGTGATAACTAACAGTTCACTGGCCAGCATCAGTCCGTGGGCTACGCTTCGGATAGTGTTGTTCTTCAGAGATGAAAAGGATTTTGTGTTGAAACTGGCAAGCTGGAAACAGCTGGTCTCTCCTGCAGTTCCCAGGAAGGCTGATTTTTTCATCTATAAAATCGAGACAGTTTTACTACTTTGCCTATCTTATAGGAATGTTAGGAGGGCCGTATAAAATATAATGTGTGTAAAAGTACACTGCAGACTTAAAAAACTAATGTAAGTTATATTAATCATCACAAACATTTATTGAACATATTATTTAGCAGGGAGTTTGTCAGCAACGAGGGATGTAGGGAGATATGGCAAGGGGCTTACTATTCATTTTATGTATTTGCCACATAAGGTTGGCAATATGCTGATTAAATTCCAGATTCATAAAATTTCCTAGACTTGAGCAGTCTTGCTCTGAACTCCAGGAGCATTCTATTTTTAAAATACGCAACTTTGTGATATTATTTTTTGTAATAGTTCTGAAATAAGAATTTTGAGGGGCACCGTGGTGGCTTAGTCAGTTAAGCGTCTGACTCTTGGTTTTGGCTCAGGTCATCTCATGGTTTGTGGGATATAGCCCCGCATTGGGCTCTGCACTGACAACAACAAGCCCACTTGGAATTCTCTCTTCCTCCCTCTCCACTCCTCTCCCACTCACGCACACACGCTCTCTCAAACTTTTTTTAAAAAATAATTTTTGAAGGCGTATACATGCTTGTCTAATGGACTGGAAGCATTTTAGAGGCAGGCACCCTTTTCAGTTGAAGTTTCTGGTGCTCCTTGTGTACGGGTCTTTTGCTGTTAATCAAGGAGATTTCCCTTCTCCCAGCTGGCTCCCAGTTTCAGGCTTGCTATCCAGTCCCACACCCTTTCTCTCCTTTGCCCAGCTCCTCCTCTCAGAGCATTTGCGGAAGATGGAGATCCTTGATGTCAGGAATTCATTCACCCGAAAAATTTTTGAGTGCCTGTTATGTACAGGTTAGGTGAAAGAGATAAGAAAATAATACATATGGTGCACCTGGGTGGCTCAGTTGGTTAAGGGTCTGACTTTGCAGGTCATGATCTCGTGGTTCGTGAGTTCAAGCCCCGTCATGCTCTGTGCTGGTGGCTCAGAGCCTGGAGCCTGCTTCGGATTCTTTGTCTCCCTCTCTCTCTGCCCCTCCCTTGCTCACTCTCTTTCAAAAATAAACATTAAAACAAAAACAAAAACGTACGATTCCTGACCTCTGGGATCTCACAGTTTTTTAAGGGAAATGCACAAGTAGTTCAGTAACAAGATCAGTACTGACGTGTTCAGAATGTTTTGAGAACACCGAGGGAGGGGATGAGGAAACTTCATTGATGAGGTGACCATCTAATTTACCATCTAAATTGAGACTCTATCAAAGGGAAAAGGGGGGCTTTTTATCATCATGAAGGGACAAGAGGTATAAACTGGGACTGTTCCATGCAAACTAGTACACACTGTCACCTGTTCATAAAAGATACGTCTTTGTGGGCGCCTGGGTGGCTCAGTCGGTTAAGCGGCCCACTCTTGATTTCAGTCATGATCTTGTGGTTCATGGGATGGAGCTCCACGTCGGGCTCTGCACTGATGGCATGGGGCCTGCTTAAGATTCCCTCTCCCCCCCCTCCCTCTCTGTCCCTCCTCTGCTTCCGTGCTCTTGCTGTCTGTCTGTCTGTATGTCTCTGTCTCTCTCTCAAAATAAATATACTTGAAAAAACTGTCTTTGTATAGTGTTAAAGAGTTGGAAGATTTACTAAGTAAAGAAAATGTCACAGTTATGAGAGAATATATAGGTGTGCCAGACCCATATAATACTTAGGGACAGGAGTGGCAGAAGGTAAGGTTGCTAAGGTAAATTGGGACCAGGTGATGTAGGGACCTATGTGCTATTGTTGGAGGTAATGAGAAGTCTTTCATATTAAGGCTGGGATGGTAAGATTAGACTTTTTTCTTTTTTTAATGATTGTTTATTTTTGAGAGAGAGAGAGACAGAGTGTGAGGGGGAGGGACAGAGAGGGAGACCAGAATCCAAAGCAAGCTCCAGGCTCTGAGCTGTCAGCACAGAGCCCAATGCGGGGCTCAAACTCACGAACTCAACCATGAGATCAAGACCTGAGCCGAAGTTGGACACCCGACCCACTGAGCCCGGCGCCCCCCCCCCCCCGCTTTTTTTTTTGAGATCACTTTTACAGGCTATGCGGAAGGTGAATGGGGTGGGGGCAGGGGAACCTTTGATACTGAGACCACAAGATCATATTTAAAGTATTTGCTGTAGATTAGGAGAGAAAATAGGATATTCTGAACTGAAGAGTGTCAGGAAAGTTGGAAAGAACAGAGAGACTCCAGAAATACTTAAATCCTTAGAGACATTTAGACTTGTGGGGAAAAGTCACTCTGCTTCCAAGATACCTGCTTCTGGCTTTCTTCTTACCTCAGACCACCCCCCATCTTCTTTGCTAGGTGTTCTCTAAATGTTATAATGCATAAATGTTGGGCTCTTCTCTGTTTCTAAATGATTTTGTGTACCCCTGTGACTCCACACTCTTGCCTGTATGCTTAGGGCTCCTGAATTTATGGCTTCGCCCTACACATCTCTTAGCTCTAGCTTGTGTCTCATAGGTTTTTCAGAGTTAATGTCTTAGAGCTACACTTTTCATTTTTCACTCTAAACATAGCATTATTCACCATTTTCATACAAGGCATCATCATTCGCTTTTTCTCACAGTTCACATTCAGTACATCAGGATTTCTCTTGGCCCTTCTTTCAAGGTGTGTATCCTAACTGATACTCTCGATTCAAGGCCGCACCTGATTTGGTCCCTCGATTACCTCTTCTACCTCGTTTCCTACCACTCTCCCTCTGGGATATGGCATTTCAGCTTCGCTTTTTTTTTTTTTTTTAAATACTGTTTCTTGCACATATTAAGCACGTGTCTTAAGCAGCAAGAATTTCCTGACTTGCTCCTTTCTCTCTCAGATACATTCAGACCTCACTTCCTCACTTCATTGAGGACTTAGCTCAAGTGTTCTCTCTTTAGACAGGACTTTCCGGACTGTGCTTTAAGAATAGTTTCCCCTTGGGGCACCTGGGTGGCTTTAGTCGGTTAAGCGTCTGACTTCAGCTCAAGTCATGCTCTAACAGTTTGTGAGTTCGAGCCCCGCATCGGATTCTGTGCTGACAGCTCAGAGCCTGAAGCCTGCTTGGGATTCTGTGTCTCCCTCCCCTGCTCGCACTCTGTCTCTCTCAAAAAAATGAATAAATGTTAAAAAAAATAAAGAATAGTTTCCCCTTCCCCCTCCCTCATCTAACACTCTCTAACCCCTTTTGATGCTTAACCTGTTTTGAAGGTACTTACCACTGCTTTATATATGTATATGTTAGTTACTTCCCACTAGAACATTAAGCCCAGGAGGATAGAGACTGCTCAACACTGTATCCTCAGTGCTTAGAATAATGCTAATAACAGGTAGCAGGCATTTCACAAATACTGTATTTCATAGAATCTAAGGAGTATCCATGCTCTGTCCAGGCACGCTCCTCTCCCAGTGCCTCCAGCTCTTCACCAACCAGCAAGTTCCTGAACCCCGTATTGTTTGGATTTTACAGAGGCTTCCTCACATAGACATGGTGTATCATTAACTCAATTTCCAGCCCCTGTCTGGAGGATGGGGATGGGGAGTGAGAATTTCAAGCTTCTAATCAGGGCTTGGTCTTTCTGGTGACCAGTCCCCACCCGGGAGTCCTCCAAGCACCCACCCGGCATCACCTCGTCCGAACAAAAGATGCCCCCAGTGTTCTTCTCACTTAGGAAATTACAAGAGTTTTAGGAACTCTGTGCCAGGAACCGGAGGCAGAAACCAACATACGTATTTTCTGTTCTCTCACACAAGCCCAGCAGTAACCACAACCATAGCTCAGGAGGGCTACGTGCACTTCACCGTAATGTTGCTGCTCAGTCGAGGGTCACTGTCCGCGTTCTTGTGGCACGTTACTTTCCTGTTCTCTGTGGTCGAGTTAAAGGCCTCCTTTTGAAAAAGGAGTATGTTCTGTTCTGCCTGCTCTCTTTTTTTCAGTTAAAACAATCTAAAAAGTTTTTAACTTTTAAGAAATATGAAAATGTTTAAATATATCTATATAATTATATGTAACAGTGAACAGCTTATGTAACTGCCATCTTCAGTTAACAATATTTGCCGTATTTGTTTCATGATATATAGCATATGCATATTTTTTCTGAACCATTCCAAAGTAAATAATTTACTTCTTAACGCTTAACCAACTGAGCCACCCAGGCACCCCTGTTTATTTGAAGCCGAGAGACATGTCTGGTCTGAAAAGATACCGAGGTAATTATTATGAATATAAAGCTTACACTTTCAGATCATTTTTGACCTTGGGAGACCATAGACTCTAAAACTCTGCAGTTGCATTACAAAACACCTGGTAATGTTGGATAAAACATAGCAAACTTTTTTTTTTTTTTTTCCTTTTTAAAAAACTTCCTTTTCGGGGCGCCCGGGTGGCTGAGTCCATTGAGCGTTTGACTTCGGCTCAGGTCATGATCTTCGCGGTCAGTGAGTTCGAGCCCCACATGCGTCGGGCTCTGTGCTGACAGCTCAGAGCCTGGAGTCTGCTTAGGATTCTGTGTCTCCCTTTCTGTCTGCCCCACCCCCACTCATGCTCTATCTGTCTCTCTGTGTCTCTGTCAAAAATAAACAAACATTAAAAAAAATTTTTTTTAATAAAAAATAAAAAACTTCCTTTTAAATGCATAGCTGAGGGACATCTGGGTGGCTCAGGCAGTCAGGCATCCGACTTCAACTCAGGTCATGATCTCCCGGTTTGGGAATTTGAGCCCTGCATCGGGCTCTGTGCTGACAGCTCAGAGCCTGGAGCCTGTTTCAGATTCTGTGTCTCCCTCTCTCTCTGCCCCTCCCCTGCTCACACTCTCTCTCTCTCTCAAAAATAAATGAATATTTAAAAAAATAATAATAAATGCATAGCTGAGCCTGAAAGAAATAAGGAAAATCATCAAGGACAACAAATGAAAGGTGAACTGACAATGAGCAGGGTGTATGTGACTTAATGCTGTGACAGTTCTGGCGCTTTTCTAGTCTCAGTAACCAAAAGACTTGGTTTTAATGCTTATGAGGGTTCCAGAGAGACAGCATTAGGCCTAAATGGAGCAGAGTTAGAGATGAGAATCCTCACAGAAGACTGGGAGCCTTTATTTTTTTTTTGTTTTTAATTTTTTTTTTAACGTGTTTTTTTGTTTTTTTGTTTTTTTTTTTTTTTTTTTGAGACAGAGAGAGACAGAGCATGAACGGGGGAGGGGCAGAGAGAGAGGGAGACACAGAATCGGAAGCAGGCTCCAGGCTCTGAGCCATCAGCCCAGAGCCCGACTCGGGGCTCGAACTCACGGACCGTGAGATCGTGACCTGAGCTGAAGTCGGACGCTCAACTGACTGAGCCACCCACGTGCCCCTGTTTTTAATTTTTAAAAATGTTTTATTTATTTTTGAGAGAGAGAGAGGGACAGAGCGTGAGCAGGGGAGGAGCAGAGAGAGAGGGAGACACAGAATCCAAAGCAGGCTCCAGGCTCTGAGCCGTCAGCACAGAGCCCAACACGGGGCTCAAGCTCGGGAACAGTGAGATCATGCCCTGAGCCGAAGTCGGACGCCCAACCGACTAAGCCACCCAGGCACCCCAAAGACTGGGAGCCTTATAAAAATTTTTTTTTTTTTAGTTTATTTTTTGAGAGAGAGAGAGAGAGAGAGACACACACACACACACACACACACACACACACACACACACCCAGGGCGGGGGAGGCGGGGGGGGGGGGGGCAGAAAGAGACAGGGATAGACAGAGGGAGGGAGGGAGGGAGGGAATATCCTAAGCAAGCTCTGCACTGATCAGGCTCAGAGCCTGATATGTTACTCGAACTCATGAACCATGAGATCATGACCTGAGCTGAAATCACGAGTCAGACACTTAATTGACTGAGCCACCCAGGTGTCCCAAGGCTGGGAGCCTTGAAGGCTCAAGAAAAGGAGGTGACCATAAAAAATTCCATCCCCTAGTTCAAACAAACAAGGAAACTTGTAGAACCTAGAACTCTGGGTTCTGATTAGGGATTGGTGGGAATATCCCCTGAAAATTTAAGTATGGGCCTACACTCCTACAGGGTTAAATTATTTTTGTCTTGATATCCCCAAGCTGAGAAGTAAATATAAAAAATATTTAGAACCCTTTATACCCTTGGGGTAACTGGCAGGAGCATATGGAAAACTACTCTGGAGGAACAGGTCCACAGTCCAAACCACAAAAGTCCCAATGAAGACAAAGCTCACAGTAAAAAAAAAATAAAATAAAATAAAAACAACAACAACAACAAAATAACAAAAAGCACACACCAAAAAAAACCCCAATTCATTTACCATGAACAAGAATCACTTAACAAAAATCAGTAGGAACTGAGACTTAAGATAATAAATCTCTTGATTACAGTTTATAAAATAAGTATATTTAAATAGTTAAGTACAAAGATTTTGAAAGAGTAGAAAAAATGCTTTGGGGGAGACAGACTTGAACAATGAACCAAATAAAATATCTAAAAATGCAGAATATGGTCTTCTATTCAGCAGGTATTTATCTAGTACATTTTATGGGCCAGGCACTGAATAAAATAGGAAAAAACAAACAAACAAACAAAAACACCTCTGCCAAGGAGCTTAACATTTTCATGGGTAGGAAACAGACCACCAAATATAAACGTGGAATATTAGTCATAGAAAAGAAGGAAAGCTTGCCATTTGTAACAACATGAATGGATCTTGAGAGCATTATGCTAATTGAAGTAAGTGAGAGAGAAAGACACCGTCTCATATGTGGAATCTAAACACAACGCAACAAACAACTGAGAACTCACACACTCACAGAGAACAGATTAATGGTTGCCGATGGGGGTGGGAAGATGAAATGGGTGAAGTTGGTCAAAAGGTACAAACTTAATTCCAAAATAAGTAAGTTACAGAGATGCTTGTTAATCCATGGAGATGGAACGGACAGCATGGTGTGACTGTAGCTAATGATGCTGTATTATATATTTGGAAGTTGCTCCAAGCAAGTAGATCTGAAAGTTCTCAGCACAAGAAAGAAATTTAACCGTATGGTGATGGATAGTAAGACTTACTGTGGCAATTACTTAATATGTGTAAATGTCAAATCTTTATTATGTACATCTGAAACTAGTTTAATGTTACCTGTCAATTATATGTCAGTTTTTAAAAAAGCATAAATGATCCTAAATTAGAATGAGAACCCAGATATATGAAGTCCTGAAGGCCAAGTGAAGAAAGCATTTCAAAAAGAAGGAATACTGATTTGTTTAAATAGTGCTGAAAATTCAAGTCAAATGAGGACTGATTTTTTTTTTTTAAGTTGAGGGGAAAAAAAACTGTTGGATTTGGTAGCATGAAGTTAATCAGTGACTTGGAAAAGATGGTTTCTTTATGTTGAAAGAACAAAATCTGAACTGAAGTCGTTTCAAGAGAAAGTGGAGACCATATAGAGGACACTTGAGGAATTTTGCTGTATAGTGTACAGGGAAATGGGGCAATAAATGGAACAGAATAAGAGGTCACGGGAAAATTTCCCCAAAGTAAAAATAGTACACCAAGCTGGTGTCGAGATGGAATGATTCTCAACATTCGCTGAATGATGGAACCAACGAGGGAGTATATTTTTTATTTTCGTTTTTTAAAGAGAGCGTACATTGCGCATGAGCAGGGGAAAAGCAGAGAAACTGTGAGATCATGACCTGAGCCAAAATCAAGAGTCGGACGCTTAACTGACTAAGCTATCCAGGCCTCCCCAGTTGGGAGTCTATTAAGGCACGGATGCTTGAGTCCTGTGGCAGACCAATTAAGTCAGAGGCTTTAGGAGTGGGACCTCTGGTATCGGTGTGTCTTTTTGGTTTTTTTTTTTCCTACAGTTCCTCAGATGATTCTAATGTGTATTCAAAGTTGATCTGTTCTGCAGTAGATCAGTGAAATTAAAAATTCAGAAGATGTGTTTGTTAAACAGCATATTCAACATAGCTGAAGAGAGAATGAGGAACAACAGGAGAAAATTACACAGAATATAGCACAGAGATAGGAAGAAATGGAAAATACGAAGAAAAGTTTTGAGACCTGGAGACCAGAATAAGATGACCCAAGATGTATCTCAGGGGTTCTAGCATAGAATAGAGGAAAATGGAGATGGTAATGATATTCAAAGAGATAATGGCTGAGAATTTTCCAGAATTGTTAAGTATGTGAATCTTCAGGAAAATACAACTAATCCTGAAAGGATCAGTAAAACAAAACACATTAGAACGCATGAGTGATGCTAAGTTTTGTAGGATGTCAAAGACAAAGAAAGAACTTATGAAAGCAACCAGGGAGGAAAAAAAGAGTTCCACAAAAGAATGAAAATTAGACTTAAACCAAACTTCTCAACAAGAAAATGCCAGGAAAGTATTTTCAAACTACACAGAAAAGATACCTGAACTAGAATTCTATTTTCACTCCAGAGTGAGGAGAAAATAAACATTTTCAGGGAAATTTGAATGTGTTTAGCAGCTATGTGTTCTACTAAAAGAATTAATAAAGGATATGTATCAGGAAAAGAGAATTTGAATCCACTAAGATTGATTGGCAGGACAAAAAGAAGTTTGTTGGTAAATCTAAATTAGATTTTACTATATCTAATGCACTAATTATGACTAATTTGCTAGGAGCTAAAAAACAAAATAGGGTTGAAATAAAACAGAGAAAATGAAATAAAGAAAATTTAAGTCAGTCCAGTTGATAGAAGTCATAAGAGACCAAAAAAGAAGCACAGAACAAGCAAGATGGTAGAATGAAGAGGGTAGAAATAAAACCAAATATATTAGTAATCATGATAGTAAATTTAAATGAACTAAACTAGGCAGCTAAAAAAAACCATTAGGTTGAATGGAAAAATTCAGGTAAATACTGTAAAAAAGACACAGAAGTTTAAAAAAAGGCACAGAAATTGAAATTAAGAATGGAAAAAGATGTTTCAGATGTTTCAAGTAAATCAGAAAGTTGATGTGCTCATATTAACACCAGACAAAATAAGGTTTGAGGCCATAATTAGAGGAACTTTTAAGATACAAGTAAATATAAATTATAAAGGAGAACTTTGATAAAGGAAATTTTAAATGACTAAAAAATATTTCATCTTCGTTTTTAAAAGTTTTTAAGATTTTTATTTTATTTTTTTTACTTTTTTTAGTGTTTATTCATTTTTGAGAGACAGAGCGTGAGCAGGGGACGGGCAGAGAGAGGGAGACACAGAATCTGAAGCAGGCTCCAGGTTCTGAGCTGTCAGCATAGAGCCCGACGTGGGACTCAAACCCACAAACTGTGAGATCACAACCTAAACCAAAGTCAGACGCTTAACTGAGCCACCCAGGCACCCCTAAGATTTTTATTTTATCTTATTTTATTTTATTTTATTTTATTTTATTTTTTAATAATTTAATGTTTATTTTTGAGAGAGAGAGAGAGAGAGAGAGGCAGACTGCAAGTGGGAGAGGTGTAGAGACAGAGGGAGACACAGAATCTGGAAGCAGGCTCCAGGCTCCAAGCTGTCAGCACAGAGCCCGATGTGGGGCTGGAACCCACAAACTGTGAGATCATGACCCGAGCTGAAGTAGGTCACTTGACCAACTGAGCCACCCTGGCACCCCTAAGATTTTTATTTTATTTTATTTTATTTTATTTTATTTTATTTTATTTTATTTTATTTTATTTTATTTTATTTTTTTAAACGTTTATTTATTTTTGAGACAGAGAGAGACAGAGCATGAACAGGGGAGGGGCAGAGAGAGAGGGAGACACAGAATCTGAAACAGGTTCCAGGCTCTGAGCGGTCAGCACAGAGCCCGACGCAGGGCTTGAACTCACAGACCGTGAGATCATGACCTGAGCCGAAGTCGGACGCTTAACCCGCCGAGCCACCCAGGCGCCCCAAGATTTTTATTTTAAATACAATCTATACCCCAATGTGGGGTGCGAACTCATGACCCCAAGATCAAGAGTCCGTCACATGCTCTACTGACTGAGCCAGCCAGGCACCCCTGTTTTTAAAAGAAATGTTTTGGGGCGCCTGGGTGGCTCAGTCGGTTACGTGTCCGACTTCGGCTCAGGTCACGATCTCACAGTTCGTGGATTCAAGCCCTGCGTTGGGCTCTGTGCTGACAGTTCAGAGCCTGGCACCTGCTTCGAATTCTGTGTCTCTCCTCCTCCTCCTCCTCCTCCTCCTCCTCCTCCTCCTCCTCCTCCTCCTCTTCTCCCTCTGTCTCTCTCTCTCACACACACACACACACAAATAAATTCTAAAGTTTTTTTAAAGATATGTTTTGATAAGTATGATATTCTGGGTTGTCACATTTTTTCTTTTACTCACTCCCTGTTGCATTGTTTCCAACAAGAAATCTGACGTCCTTATTTTTGCATAACGTGTCTTCCTTTCCCTCCCCTGTCCCGGCTGCTTTTAAGATTCTGTAGTAGTTCTGGGCAGTTTAATTATGATGTCCCTTGGTATAGCTTTCCTCATGTTTCTTGTGCTCAGGGTTTATTGAGATTCTTGGATTTGTAGGTTTATAGTTTTCGTTGTTAATTTTTAGCCATTATTTATTCATATATTTTTTCTGTCCACTCCCATCTCCTTTCTCTGAGGGACTCCAGTTACCTGTATATTAGACTGCTTAAAGTTGTCCCCTAGTCCCCTGATACTCTTCTTTTTCATTCTTTTTTCTATCTTTTTTTTTTTTTTTAAGTTTTTTTAAGTTTGTTTATTTTTTGAGAGAGAGAGAGAGAATGAGCAGGGGAGGGGCAGTGAGAAAGGGAGACAGGGGATCTGAAGCAGGCTCTGTGCTGACAGCAGAGAGCCTGATGTGGGACTCGAATTCATGAACCATGAGATCATGACCTGGGCCGAAGTGGGACACTTAACTGAATGAGGCACCCAGAAGCCCCTTATTCTTTATCTGTCTTTGATTTGGGGTGATTTTTATTACTAGGTCTTCTAGTTGATTAAATCTTTTTTCTCTAGTAACTATTAATATCATCCATTGTGTTTTTTAACATCTTTATTGAGGTACATTTTACCTGCCACAAAATTCACCTATTTCGAGTGTACAATTTAATGGTTTTAGTATATTCAGAGTTGTGCAGCTATCCCCACAGTCTAAGATTAGAACATTTTCATCACTCCCAAAAGAAACCCTTGACCCATAAGGAGACATTCCCCATTTTGACCCTCTCTTCAGCTCTAGGCAGCCACTAGTCTTTCAATTTGCATAGATTTGCCTAGCCTGGATTTTTCATGTAAATGGAATCATACAATATATGGCCTTTTGTGACTGACTTCCTTCACTTAGGTAATGTTTTCAAGGTTCATGTATGTTGTAATTCTTCTTTTCTTTCTTCATTTATTTTTTTTTAATGTTTATTTTTGAGGGAGAGAGAAAGCAGAGTGTAAGCAGGGGCGGGGAGGGGCAGAGAGAAAGAGGGAGACACAGAATCCGAAGCAGGCTCCAGGCTCTGAGCTGTCAGCACAGAGCCCGATGCGGGGCTCGAACTCACGGACCGTGAGATCATGACCTGAGCCAAAGTCAGACGCTCAACTGACTGAGCCCCCCAGGCGCCCCGTAATTCTTCCTTTTCTTTTTCAACTTTATTTATTTATTTTGAGAGAGCAAGCACTAGTGGGGGAGGGGCAGAAAAAGAGAGGCAGAGACAGTGAATCCCAAGCAGGCTCCATCCACACTGTTAGCATAGAGCCTGATGTGGGGTTCAGACTCACAAATTGTGAGATCATGACCTGAGCCAAAGTCCGTCAGATGCTTAACTGACTGAGCCTCCCAGGTGCCCCTTTATGTTATAATTCTCTCTTTTTTTTTTTAAATGTTTATTTATTTTTGAGACAGAGAGAGACAGAGCATGAACAGGGGAGGGTCAGAGAGAGGGAGACACAGACTCTGAAACAGGCTCCAGGCTCTGAGCCGTCAGCCCAGAGCCCGACGCGGGGCTCGAACTCACAGACCGCGAGATCGTGACCTGAGCCGAAGTCGGCCGCTCAACCGACTGAGCCACCCAGGCGCCCCTTATAATTCTTACCAGTACTTCATTCCTTTTTGTGGCTGTGTAATATTCCATCGTACAGATCTACCATATTTTGTCACTGGGTGGGCATTTGGGTTGTTTCCACTTTTCAGCTATTATGAATAATGCTGCTGTGAACATTGATGCACAGATTTTTGCGTGGAAATAATGTTTTCAGTCCTCTTGGGTGTATACCTAGCAGTGGAATTTGTGGGTCATTGGTAACTGTACATTTAACTTTAGGAGGAACTGCCAAGTTCTTTGCCAAAGTGATTGTGCTGTTTCACATTCCCACCAACAGTGTGTGAAGATCCCACTTTCTCTATGTGTTCCCAGCACTTACTTTTTTGTGACAGCCATCTTTCTGCAGCTTCACCTCTGTGGTTCTCTGCCCTTCTTGCAATCTAGCTGCCTTTGTCTCACTGCACCCGCGTCTCCATTACTTCAGCTTACAAGATGCCTCGCTCTGCCTCAGGTCCCCCTGCCTGTACCATGTGCTTGAAACTCTCAAGACAAGAAATGAGGGCAGTTGGCGAGCTCACCTCATTTGCTTCTGGCTCCTGTGGGATCCTGCCTTTGTTGCCTGATGTCCAGTGTCTTGAAAACCCTCATTTTGTGTATTTTGCTGGGGGGGGTGCGGGGTGGTGGGATTTGTTATTTCAGGTGGGAAGTTAAATCTAGCCAGCCGTGTTAACGCCATCTTGGCCAGACGTGGGCTTGGCATCATTAAATATCAGCAAATTGATGCCTAATTGTTGAACTGGAGAATGGGTCACTAATCTTTATATTTTTCTTGTGGTGTTCCACAGCAGTTAAATAAACTAGAGCTTCGTGCATTCACTTGGATAAATTTTAAATATTAAAAAAAACTGAATATTGAATAGCAAATGAAAAAGATATGTACAAGCACTACTTTTTTTTAAGTTTATTTTGAGGGAGAGAGTGAAAGTGAGGGAGGGGCAGAGAGAGAGAGAGAGAGAGAGAGAGAGAGGATCCCAAGCAAGCTCCACACCATCAGCACAGAGCCCAGCGTGGGGCTCAAACCCACGAACCGCGAGATCATAACCTGAGCCGAAGTCAGGAGTCCAGCCCTTAACCAACTGAGCCACCCAGGTGGCTTAACCGACCGAGCCACCCAGGTGCCCCTACAAGAGCTACTTTTTAAACTATAAAAACTCACAAATATTATTTAAGGATATATATAGCAATAATCTTATAAAAATGTTCATAGAAATGATAAATCCATCATAATGCCCCTGGGGAGAGAAGGAGAAGAGAGGGTAGAGAATGGTTTGGACATGAAGTTACACAAAGTGCTTCGACTGTATCTGTAGTGTTGAATTTCTCTCTTTGCCCTCCCCTGCTCTTGCTCTCGCTCTCTCTCTCAAAATAAATAAATAAATTTTAACAAAAAATGGGGAAAAGACAAGAACAGAGTTTTCACAAAGGAGGATTTACATATGGCAGATAAACACATAAAGAGATAATCAACATCATTAGCCATTAGAGAAATGCATGTGAAAACTGTAGTGAGATACCACTCCAGAACTCTCAGAGTGGCTGAAATAAAGAATGAGGGTAGCATCAAATGCCGGTGAGGATGTGGAGAAACTCAACTTCTCAACCACTGCTTACGGGGACATGTGACGATGTAACTACACTGGAAAACGCATTAGTGGTTTCTTCTGAAACTAAACATTGGGGCAGGTTAGGCATTCAAGTCTTGATTTCGGCTCAGGTCATGATCTCGTAGTTCATGAGTTCAAGCCCCGCATTGGGCTCAGGCCTGCTTGGGATTTTCTCTCGTTCTCTCTCCCTCTCTCTCTGCCCTTTCCCTACTCATTCTCTCTAAATAAATAAATAAACTTAAAAAATTTTTTAATTAAACAGTAATCTGCCATATTACTGAGTAGCCACTCTCTTAAGCATTTACCCCAGAAAAATGAAAGCTTACGTTTCTGCAAAAACTTGTGTATGAATGTCCATCACAGCTTTATTTGTTATAGCAAAAAAAACAAAAACAAAAACAAACTAGAAACAACTCTGTTGTCCTTAAGCAGGTGAATAAATAATGGTACATTCATATATCATGGACTACTAGTCAGCAATAAAAAGAAACAAACTGTTGGTATGTGCAACAACTTGGATGAATCTCAAGAGAATTATACTAAAAGCCATTTTTAAAAAGCCAACCTCAGGGGCACCTGGGTGCCTCAGTCAGTTAAGCATCCAAGTCCCGATCTCTGCTTAGGTCTTGATCTCAGGGTCGTGAGTTCAAGCCCCGTGTTGGTTTCCATACTGGGCATGGAGCCTACTTAATTAATTAAAAAAACAAAAACAAAAACAAAACCAACCTCCGAGTTGTATACTGTGTGGTTCCCATTATATCTGTGAAAAGATGAAATTTTTGGTATGGAAAACAGATTGGTGGTCATCAGGGTTTGGGATGTGGTTTGGAGGTGGTAAAAGGGTGGATATGGTTATCAAGTGGCAGCAGGAGGGGCCCTTGAGATGATGGAAGTGTTGACTCTAATGGATAAATGCACCTACAAATGTTGGTAACATTGTGTAGAATGAAATAAGCACAAGTGAATCCAAGTAAACCTGGAGAAGATGTATAGATTAAATGGGACTCCTGGGTGACTCAGTCGGTTAAGCGTCCGACTTCGGCTCAGGTCACGATCTCACAGTTCGTGAGTTCGAGCCCCACATTGGGCTCTGTGCTGACAGCTCAGAGCCTGGAGCCTGCTTTAGATTCTTCTCTCCCTCTCTCTCTCTGCCCTTCCCCCACTCATGCTCTGTCTCTCTCTCAAAAATAAACATTAGAAAAAAAATTTTTTAGGGGTGCCTGGGTGGCTCAGTCAGTTGAGCATCAGGCTTCGGCTCAGGTCATGATCTCACAGTTTGTGGGTTCGAGCCCTGCATCAGGCTCTGTGCTGACAACTTAGAGCCTGGAGCCTGCTTCTGATTCTGTGTCTCCCTCTCTCTCTCTGCTCCTTCCCCACTCATGCTCTGTCTCTCTCTCCTTCAAAAATAAACAAAAACATTAAAAAAAATTACAAAAAAAAATTTTTTTTAATAAAAAGTCTTTAGATTTGGGGGTACCTGGCATATGACTCTTGATCTCAGGGTTGTGAATTCAAGCCCTGTGTTGGGTGTGGAGATTACTAAAAAAAATTAAGTTAAAGTCTTCAGATTAAGGCAAGTATTAGAATTCATGAGAAGGGTATATTTATTTTATATACAGTAAAACCCTGGATTGCGAGTAACTTGTTCTGTGAGTGTTCCGCAAGACGAGCCAACATTTCTAATAAATTTTAACTTGATAAATGAGCGATGTCTTGCCCTATGAGTAGTATGTCACACCAAATGTCACATGATCACAACTAATGGCCCCCTTGCAGAAAAGCTTTGAAAAGAAAGGCAGTGAGAAGGAGATGATTATGGTGGAAGTTAAGGAAATCATCAAGAAGTACAAACAAGGTATACAAGTGACCAAAATTGCAAGATTTTATAAGAAGTCGATGTCAACCATTTGGACAGTATTAAAGAAGAAATAGGGAGCCAAGTGCAGCAAAAGGAGTCACGAGATTATCAAAGCAACGGCCAGGTTTTCTGGAAGATGTAGAAAAGTTGCTTCTGATTTTGATAAATGAGAAGCAACTAGCAGGTGACACTGTGACCGAGAACTTTATCTGTGAGCAGGCAAAGGCCTTGTACACCGACCTCATAAAGTAAACTGCCAGGTACGTCAACAGTAAACAAAGAAGCCTTCAAAGCAAGCAGGCGATGGTTTGATAACTTTAAGTGGCATCTGTAGTGTTGTGAGGCACACAGAGACTTGAGTTTGGACACTAAGGCAGCTGAGGTGTTCGCTACCGAGTTCCAGAAGCTCACAGCTTCTGAGTGTTACCTGCCAGAGCAAGTTTTTAACTGTGATGAGATGGGGCTTTTTTGGAAAGAGGTGCCAAAGAGGACGTACATTACAGAAGAAGAGAATGTAATGTCCGTCACAAGCCCGTGAAAGACCGTCTCGCCCTCTTGTTTTGTCCTAATGCAAGTGGGGATTTCAAAGTCCCATCCCAAGAATCCACAAGCTTTCGAGAAATGCAAGGTGCAGAAGAACCAGTTAAATGTTCTGTGTGGGTCCAACAGCAAGGCTTGGGTCACTCGTATGTTGTTCGTTGAGTGGATCGATGAGGGCTTCGGTCCTGCAGTGAAGAAATACCTTTTAGAAAAGAATCTGCCACCCAAAGCCTTGCTGGTTATGGGCAGTACTCATACTCAGCCTCCAGGCTTTGAGGACGACTTACTGGAGGAATTCGAGTTCATTAAGGTCAAGTTCCTTCCTCCCAACACCATTCCAGTCCTCCAGCCCATGGATCAGCAAGTCATTTCAAACTTTAAAAAGCTTTACACCACAGCACTACTTCAGGGATGCTTCAAGGTGACTGAAGGAACAAACCTTACCCTCCGAGAGTTTGGGAAAAATCGTTTCCACATGGTGAACTGCCTGAAGATCATGGATAAAGCCTGGGATGGGGTCACCAAGAGAACCCTCAGTTCTGCTTGGAGAAAATTGTGGCCTGGTTGTGTTCTTGGACTTGACTTAGAGGGGTTTGCTCGTGAACAGCAGCCGCCAGTTGTCGATGAAACTGTGTCCTTGGGGAAGAACAGGGGACTGGAGGTGAATGAGGACGACGGTCGGGAGCTGGTGGAAGAGCATGGCCAGGAGCCGACACCGACGAACTGATGGGTCTGCATCGCGAGCAACAGCAAGAGGTTATGGGGGAGATCTCGTCTGCAGGGGAGGAGGAGAAAAAGGCCGAGGAATCCCTCACTTCAGATGAGATTAGGGAGATGTGTAAAATGTGGGGAACAGTGAAACATTCTGTAGAAAAGCACCACCCAAATAAGGCTGCAGCCGTGCGAGCGATGAATCTGTTTAATGACAATGCAATGTCCCATTTCCGTGAAATCCTCAAAAGGATGCAAAAGTAAGTGTCATTGGATAGGTTCCTTGTTAAAGGTGCACGAAAAGAAAAGGATTCTGTTCAGCCAACAGATAGGAATTCCACTAGTGATAGTGAAAGTCTTCCTACCCAATAACCCTCCTCTCTTTCTTGTCTCCTTCACACCAGCCATGAAGGTTTTCAAAGGTAAGTGTAGGTTAATTCATTTTTCTTTATATTTTGTATTTTCTTTATTATTTTGTATTACAGCATTGTAATCATTTTTATATGAATATTTTTTGGTTGTGGAACAAATCATCTGAGTTTCCATTATTTCTAATGTGGAAATTTGCTTTGATATACAAATGCTTTGGATTACAGGCATGTTTCTAGAATGAGTTATGCTCGCAAACCAAGGTTTTACTGTATATCTTACACATACGTGTGTATTATATATAATATATAAAATATATATTATGTATAAATATATAAAACATTTATATAAGAATGAGTATATATATGGGTGTATAATATTTTAAGTGAAATATTTTCATTTCTACTTAGAATTTTTAAGCCAAAGTATTTTATTTATATTAATTTTTTTATGTTTACTTATATTTGCGAGAGAGAGCACATGCATGCATGGGCCAGGGACAGAGAGAGAGGGAAAGAGAGAATGCCAAGTAGACTCTGCCCTTTCAGCGCAGAGCCCAACGTGGAACTCAAACTACCGAACCGTGAGATCATGACCTGAGCCAAAATCAAGGGCTGGTCGCTTCACTGACAGCCACCCAGATGCCCTCAAAATATTTTCAACTTTTTTTTTTAAGGGATACCTGGTTGCCCCAGTTGGATAACCATGTGACTCATGATCCTCTGGGTCATGAGTTCAAGCCCCATGTTGGGTGTAGAGGTGTTTTGTTTTGTTTTGTTTTGTTTTTTTAAAGTAAGTTCTGCATCCAACATGGGGCTTGAACTCATGGCCCTGAGATTAAGAGTTGCATGCTTCACTGACTGAGCTAGCCAGATGCCCCAGAACAACTTATTTTTATGTGTTAAAGAAATACTGTTTTACTTTTATATAACTACAGGCTTAAGTTTTGTCAGTTTTGAAAATTGGGGTTTTTCTAACTTAACTGACAAAAGTTTTCTGTTATCCTGTGATGTGATTTAGTGCGAGAGCAAATAGAAAGGGCTTATGCATTGCCTAGTGCACAGCAGGCACTCGGTAGATGTTAATTCAGTTTGCTCATCCCTCCAGCCTCTTCTCTCTCAGGCTCCTCTGAGTCTTTGCTGCAGACCTGGATTCTGGTTTGGCGTTAACAGTAAGATGGAAGCGTGACAAGCGTGGGTCTAGAGCTGTGTTACCATCTGGCCATTCTTGTTTTCTATAACAGCAGCAGATTTAAAGCTGGGCATTTTTGAGGGCACCTGGGTGGCTCAGTCAGTTAAAGTGTCAGACTCTTGATTTCAGCTCAGGTCAGGATCTCACGGTCATGCAGTCGACCCCCACATTGGACTCCAAGCTGGGTGTGGATCCTGTTTAAGATTCTCTCTCTCTCTCCCTTTGCGCCCCCTACCCTGCCCCTTGCACGCGTTCTCTCTTGCACACTCTCTCTCTCTCTCTCTCAAAAGATAAATAAAATAAAGCTGGGCATTTTTGTGCTATAATTGTTGGACATAATTAACTACTGTCTTTCTGGAACTCTCCTTTAGTTTGTTGATATGTCTGGTTTTCCTGGTTTTCCCCCAGCCCTCTGGCTATTTCTTAGTTTCCTCTGACCAACCAACCCTTAAATGTAGGTATTGCCTAAGGTTCTATCCTTGGCCCTCTTTTCGAGTGATTATATATTAATTTTTTTTCTGGGCAGTTTCACTTACTGCCCATACATTACTTCCATTACCTCCTCTACCTGTCCAAATATTTATCTCCGCTCTGGCCCAAGCGCTGGCTCTTCTGTTTGTTTGCCATGTATCCACCTGTTTTTTGGGTATGTCCACCTTGATTTCACATGGCACTTCTGACAGTTTTCCATTAAGATATTTTCAGTTTAGGTAACAGAACAGAAAACCTAGCTTATACTGGCTTAAACATTAAGGGAGTTTATTGGTCTGTGTAACTGGAATCCAGAAAGTAGCTTCAGGGCAGTTTGATGTGGCTCAGCTGTGTGATTAGCTCCCATCTCGGTGTTCTGCTGTGCGCAGTGTCTGCTTTATCTGCAGGCTGCCTGCCTTCCCTCATGGTCACAAGATGGCTGCCAGCAGCAACATGCCAGGACTGCATATGTTCACACTCACATTCTGGAGAAGAGACTATAGGAGCTGGGGACTGAGATTTAAAAGTCAGGGACGATTCCCAGACTTCTAACTTTTGCATCTAGAGGAATTCAGTCCTCTTCATTGAAACATAAAGGCAGAGAAGATGGATTTCTGAGAACATCCAAATCCTTACTTCAGTTACATGCACATCTGTCTCCTGTTGGGATGAAATTGTTAAAAGACAGTGACCTAATCCTTTTTCACCTCAATTCCTAACAGCTTAACAGCTAACCCTATACCTGGCACATAGTATATATACATAGTATTTGTGGGGGATGATAGACGGATATGCACATTCACGAATACCCAACCTTGCTTCTCAAAATTACCCAGCTCTGATACCTCCCTCTGTATAATGGATTCTTGAAGTGAGCTACACCTGCATTGGGATTCCACATTCACTCTGCTAAAGCTTTGCAGTCTTGGGATACTTGATTTAACATTTTCCCAGCTGTAAAGTAAGGCTAATACCACTTGCTTAGTAACTTGTTAAGGAAATTTAAATCACACATGGTAAGTGCCTAGTAGTGTGTTTGGCTTTTAAGTAGGTACTTAAGAAAGATTAGCTGTTATCATTAGCAGCCCAGAAGAAACAAACAAAAAAACTGGGTACACATTAAACGGCAAAATACAACATTTATTTTACAGGAAATTACTTTTTACTTTATTTTAAGTGGGCTCCATGCTAAATGTGGGGCTTGAGCTCACAACCCTGAGATTAAGCATTGCACTCTCCACTGACTGAGCCAGCCAGGCGCCCCTATTTTATAGAATTTTTGTTTGGCTTTTTGGATAGGAATTTTTGTGTGACAAGTTTACATTGAATATTATTTTCACAGCTTTATGGAGTAGAATTTAAGTTTATGGTTTAGTGATTTTTTTTTTTTTTTTTTTTTTTTTAGTAAGTATACAGAGTTGTAAAGCTATTACCACAATCCAGGTTTAGAACATTTCCATAACCCAAAAGGATCTCTTGTGCCATTTTTAATTTGTCTGTTACATTGGATTTTTTTTCATTGTGGCAAAATATACGTAACAAAATTTACCATTTCCCCCCTTTTTTCCCTTTTTGTTTTCCTTTTCCTTTTTAATTTTTTCCCAAAATTTAACATTTTAACCATTTTTAACTATATAATTCAGTGGCTTTAAGTACATTCACATTGTTGTGAAATCGTCACCACTGTCCATTTTAAGAACTTTTTCTTCACCCCGGAGACTCTGTTCCTGTTAAATCTTAGCTCCTCATTGCCCTTTTGCCACCCCCAGTCATGGGTAGTCTCTGATCTACTTTCTGTCTCTCTGAATTTGCCTATTCTAGGTACCTTATATAAGTGGAACCATAAAATATCTGTCCTTCTGTATTTGGCTTACTTCACTTTGCATGATGTTTTCAAGATTCATCCATGTTTCATTGGATTTTGAGACAGGCCCAGCTATGAACACATAAAGTTGGAGCTTACAATAAGATCAGTAAAGTCAAGAATGGGCAAGGAAAATTTGATCAGAGTTCTCAAACCATCTCTTGGGAAAGATTAATTACCTTAGACAATCAAATATCTGGTTCTGGTTTCTTCCAACTTTCAGTATATCCATTTATTTCATTAGAGTATGATAAAAGGGAATTATCTGAGCAGTATTCAACTGTTTGTATAACCGTTCGAGAAGCCAGGATAATGATGCCTTCCCAAACTTCATTCAACTCTAGGTTATCGAGTTTTGTTGCTTTGTCTTCTGATTTCAGTGCTCACAAATATAATTTGTCTCAAAACTTAGAACACAGTACCATATTAATTTGCATTTGTATATCTTGCTGTGTGCTTTTCTGGAGTATTTTTTGCATCTAGGTGTATGATCAGTTGAGTAACAGACTTTTCCCACCTACAACTCCCCATGAGATTCTTAGTGGTGCTCTCAGTATGAGGTGTCAATCAAGTTACCTGGAACACTGTTACTGTGGAGTTAGAGCCTAACTCTTGCTGTTCTGTAGTACTGAGCTTTCCAGTTTCCACCTGGGGGTATTTTTCAGAGGTATACCACTTTAGAAATAACACATACCATGGGGCGCCTGGGTGGCTCATTCGGTTAAGCACCAGACTCTTGATTTCAGTTCAGGTCATGATCTCACGGTTCCTGGGATCAAGCCCCAAGTCGGGCTCTGCAGTGACAGCGTGGAGCCTGCTTGGGATTCTTTCTCTCCCCCTCTCTCTGCCCCTCCCCTGCTTGTGAGCACACACATGCACTCACTAAATAAACATCTGTCTCTTTCTCTAAATAATAAACATTAAACAAAGAAATAACACAGATCTTTAGGGGGACCTGTAGCTACAGAATGTCTGTATGTTCTATAACATGTCTGTCTGAAGCTGTTAGAACAAAGAGGATATGGAGAAGTTGGAACCCTCCCCCCCACGCTGCTGGCAGTGACACAGAATGGTGCTGCTGCTTTGGAAAGCAGCCTAACGCTTCTTAATGTTGAACAAAGAGCTGCCACAGGGCCCAACAGTTCGCTCCTAAGTGTACACCCAAGAGAACTGAAAACATGTTCACACGAAAACGTGTACACAAAAGTTCGTAACAGCTTTGTTCATAATAGCAAAAAGGGGGGAAAATCAAATGTCCACCAACTGATAAGTGGATAAACAAGTAGATTATCATTTGGCCATGAAAAGATACCAAGTACAAACACAGGCTTCAAACATGAATGAACCTTAAAAACATGATGCTCAATGAAGGAAGCCAGTCACAAAAGATCATATATATATTGTATGACTTCATTTATATGAAAAGTCCAAAACAGGCAAATTAGGAACAAAAAGTAAATTAGTTGGGGGCAGAGAGACTGCTAATGGATATGGGTTTTCTAGGGGGGAGATGATAAAAATGTTCTAATATTGATTGTGGCAGTGGTTACACAACTCTGAATCAAAACCACTGAAGTATGCACTTTAAAAAGGTGGATTATGTGATGTGTGAATTATGTCTCAATAAGCCTGAGCTTTTAAAAAGAATTAGGGGCGCCTGGGTGGCTCAGTCGGTTAAGTGTCCTACTTTTGACTCAGGCCGTGATCTCACGGTTCATGGGTTTGAGCCCCACGTTGGGCTCCGTGCTGACAGCTCGGAGCCTGGAGCCTGCTTCGGATTCTGTGTCTCCCTCTCTCTCTGCCCTTCCCCTGCTTGCGCTCTGTCGCTGTCCCAAAAATAAATAAACATTAAAAAACGACTTTTTTAAGAGAGAATTAAGAAACGTTACCGAAAAACTCAGAGATATCTAGCTTCTGATTTTTTTTTTCTGATCTCCAAAATGTCTGTTTCCTTTTGTTGAATATTCTTTTATTGGCTACTCTTCTTTTTTTTTTTTTTTTTTTTTTGTCATACCCAGAAAAGGATCAAATAGCTCTTATTTTACTCCTCACTGCAAGAAGGAAGACGCTTCAGGGGCGCCTGGGTGGCGCAGTCGGTTAAGCGTCCGACTTCAGCCAGGTCACGATCTCGCGGTCCGTGAGTTCGAGCCCCGCGTCAGGCTCTGGGCTGATGGCTCGGAGCCTGGAGCCTGTTTCCGATTCTGTGTCTCCCTCTCTCTCTGCCCCTCCCCCGTTCATGCTCTGTCTCTCTCTGTCCCAAAAATAAAAAAATAAAAAAAAAAAAAACGTTGAAAAAAAAGAAGGAAGACGCTTCAGAGGGCGCATGGGTGGCTCAGTCGGTTAGGCATCCGACCTCGGCTCAGGTTGTGATCTCACGGTTTGTGGGTTTGGGCCCCACGTCCAGCTTTGTGCAGGCGGCTCAGAGCCTGGAGCCTGCTTCAGATTCTGTGTCTCCCCCTCTCTCTGCCCCTCCCATGCTCATGCTGTGTCTCTCAATAATAAATAAATGTTAAAAAAAATTTTAAAAAAAGGAAGATGCCTCAAGCACATACATATTTTTCTTTTCAAGAGCACCAGTTAACATTTATAGTCTTCTCTGTCCTGCTACTTAAGTCTGTGAATCATTGGGCCTCATGTCGTATCTTCAAGTATAGAGGAGGTCATAACCCTAGGGCATAGAAATTAAATTTTGTTGAGCATCTTCATGGGGTATCTTCAAGCCCCACGTCAGGCTCTGCTGGCAGTTCAGAGCCTGCTTGGGATTCTGTCTCCCTCTCTCTCTGTCCCTCCCCTGCTTGCTGTTTGTCTCTCTCTCAAATAAAAATAAAACTTAAAAAAAAAAAAAAACAGTTAAATTTTGTTGAGCACCTTCTAAGTACCCACATTTACAGATAAGATTGAGATTTAGGGAGGTAAAGTAACTTATTAAATATTTGATCTTATAAATGTAATTAGCAGTTTGAGCCTATGTTTCTAGACTCAAAAAATTTTCTTTCCAGTGCCTCGTTGCTATTTCCTACCAGGAAAACAGCCCTGGATTTTAAAGTGTGGAAGAAGTTCTGTATTTAGATTTTGTTAGTGTAAAAAAATCAAAGTGAGAAGGGAAAATGATAATTTTCTTGCCTTTAAGCTGCATAAATAGAGAAAGTATTCCCTCCTATCAGCCTAAACACCTGAGTCTTTCATTAAAGCCAGGTATCTTAAGATACGGAATCTATCTGTATAGCCTTGAGGCAGGTAACCGTGGGCCCTTCTGATTCTTGCTGCCCATTAAACGCTCTTTGTTTCGTTCAGCTTTCTCTTTTGTCTCCAATGAGATAAGCCAATGAAAGATATGCCTGAGTGGCCCGAGGAACTTCCCTGTCCATGAAAGAGGTCTTTTCCAGGAGAAGACTTTGGTGTGAGAGGTAAAACCAGTGCGGATGGTTTGAGCATACAGGCACCGAAAAGCAGTCACAAAAGAATGTTTATTTTCTGAGAGATGTAGGCTCTTAATGGACCATCCAGGTGAGTAGCGCGGTGATACAGTCAGGACCTCAACAACTAGAAAACACTTGAGGCTTACTTTCCACTGCTGAAGTTGAGTGGAGAAATCTCCTTTAATACAGGTGTTCTGGGAAGATGGAGTGTTGATATTTACCTCAGTGATTTTTGTTGTTGTTGTTTTTAATTTTTTTTAATGGTTTTATTTAATCTTTAGAGAGGTAGAGTGTGAGCAGGGAAGGAGCAGACAGAGAGGGAGACAGAATCCGAAGCAGGCTCCGGGCTCTGAGCCGTCAGCACAGAGCCCGACGCGGGGCTCAAACTCGTGACCTGTTGAGATCGTAACCCGAGCCGAGGTCGGACGCTCAACCGACTGAGCCACCCAGGTGCCCCTGGCTCGGTGATCTTTGAACTTCCATGTAACGATGATTCTTTTTTGGTAAGATCGACACCACGTGGGGCTCACACTCACGGCCCTAGATCCAGAGTCACATGCTCTACCGACTCGGCCAGCCAGGCGCTCTTGTGATTCTTCCGAATACCTTTGCCTCCCATCCTCTTTCTTCACGGACCGTTGAAGGGATTGTGTTCCGGTCTCACTTGTATTCTCCTTCCCACAGGATGGATAGGATGACAGAAGATGCTCTTCGCCTGAACCTGTTGAAGCGGAGCTTGGACCCGGCAGATGAGCGAGACGATGTCCTGGCTAAGCGACTCAAGATGGAGGGGCACGAGGCCATGGAACGCCTGAAGATGCTGGCGCTGCTCAAACGGAAGGATCTGGCGAATCTCGACGTGCCACACGAGCTGCCCACCAAACAGGACGGCAGTGGTGTCAAGGGCTATGAGGAGAAACTCAATGGGAATCTCAGGCCTCATGGCGACACCAGGACTGCTGGAAGGCCAGGCAAAGAAAACATCAGCGATGAGCCTGTGGATATGAGTGCCAGGCGGAGGTATGGCTCAGGTCGGCTGCCTCCGGCAATAGGGTCTTCTCATAAACGATGGAAATGGAGTGGAAAAGGAAAGAATTCCAATGAGAGGAGGTGTTTTTCATCCTAAACCTTCTTGAGAGAAAATGTATGTGTGCCATCTGGCTTGACCGTAAATTCCTCTCATTTCCAGATGAGACTCGGTGCCTCGTGTATCTGCTTAGCATACAGAGAATCCTATAGCTTGTGCCCTTAAGATAAAGTGGTCATCTCTGGATGAAGGAGGCGCCACAAAGCTGGGAATGGCAGTGGAGAACACGCGCTCCACTCTGACCTTACAGCCATTTTAGGAGGGCCTCAGTCTTTTCTTCAGACCATGCTGAGAGGTTTAGAATGTTTGTTATGGAGTCCCAGCTTCTAGTACATCCAGAAGCATGGGGCTGGCTTTTCTCGTGTGAACAGGGCAGTCGTCTTCCTGTGGCAGTCCTCTCCGTTCTTGCTTTGCGTGCGTACCGCCCTCCGTGGGCTCCACGCACGCATAAGCGTTCGTCGTGGTTCACACGCTCAACTCCTGTGCGCCCGCTCTCACACGCACGCACCTGCACGGGGCCTCTCTCGGGCATCTGTCAAGGTTGAGTACTTGAAACGGTGGAGCACGTGCTGAGAAGAGGTGCTGGCTGAGCCAGTCATACGTCGTGAGAAGACTCACGACTTCCGAGCCAGTGAGTCACAGTGAGACCACGTTCGCTCTAAGAACGTTCGGTTTGTTAACTGTTCAGATACAGCTGACAGGGCGTGGGAAGTCATCTTTAGTGTCCACTTGCCCTCCCGCTGACCCTGCTGAATTTGTCTTAGGACTGAAGGAGGAGGGAACAGTTACAGCCTCACCTGCGTTTCTTTTCTCCAGATTTTTTGTTTGTTTGTTTGTTTGTTTTTTCTTTTTTTTGTGTAAGCAGGCTTCATGCCCAATGCAGAGCCCAACACGGGGCTTGAACTCATGACCCTGAGATCAAGACCTGAGCTGAGGGGCGCCGGGGTGGCTCGGTCAGTTAAGCGTCCGACTTTGGCTTACGTCATAATCTCACAGTTCATGTGTTCGAGCCCCACATCAGGCTCTGTGCTGACAGCTCAGAGCTTGCTTGGGATTCTCTCTCTTCCTCTTTCTCTCTGCCCCTCCCTGACTCGTGCTTTCTGTCTCCCTCAAAAATAAGCATTAAGACGTGAGCTGAGATCAAGAGTCCGACGCTTAACTGACTGAACCACCCAGGCGCCCCCACTTTCTCTAGCTTCTAATGTATACTTATAAGTACTATCCCAGGATTATTTTTTTAAGCCACACCCAGTGAGGGGACATTATTCTTGGTAATAGCATTTAAAACCCTTAGGAAACTTTAGATAAATTCCCTATTGGCCATAAAATAGGAGAAAAATCCTCAGATAGCTTGGAAGCTATATGTAGTGTGAGCTGAATATTATGAAAGTAGATTAATCCTTAGATCCTTTGGGGGGAAAAAAAGAAAGTAGATGAATGAGATCATGCCCCTGAGCAACCCACTTGCCCCATAACTACCCTCCCCGCTCTGGAGCAAGTAACTGATCCTACTTGAATGGGGAGGAGGAAGAGGAGAAATGTTGGACGGATTCCTCACATCCCAAATTGGCCCTGAAAGTGCATTTTTCATAGAAGCACTGTCACACATTTTCGTGAGATCTCACTAGTGCTATTATTGGTATTGTACTAAATAAATAAAGTCTGTATTAAAAAGTCAGACTACCTTGAAAACCCTACCATTGCATTTAATTTTATTTTAGAGGAATGAGCTTTTGAAACTTGAGCCTCTGGAAACTGGGAGCTGTTTTTAATGGTCTCCAGGAGGGGCTCCTGGGTGGCTCAGTTGGTTGAGTGTCCGACTTCGGCTCAGGTCATGATCTCGCGGTCTGTAGGTTCGAGCCCCACGTCGGGCTCTGTGCTGACAGCTCGGAGCCCGGAGCCTGCTTCGGATCTGTCCGTCTGTCTGTCTGTCTGTCTGTCTCTCTCTCTCTCTCTCTCTCTCTCTCTCTGTCTGCCCCTCCCCCACTCATGCTCTGTCTCTCTCTGTCAAAAATAAATAAGCGTTAAAAAAATAATAATTAAAAAAAATAATAATAATGGTCTCCAGGAAAAGGGGGTTGATGTAAACAATCTAGATCCCCATTCTACATGGAAAACTAGGCCCTACTGGCCTCTGTCACTCTTCTCCCCTTTCCCCAGATACACTGACAGTTATTTCTACCTAGCCCCAAGCTTTTTCTAAGAATGAATGGGATTGATAGATTGTTCAGCAAGGAGAGCAACAGTTTCTTTGATATGGACAAAAGGAGAGAATTTAAAAGCAGAAATAATGACGAGCCCGTGGTATCAGTGATAGCCATATCATAATTGTCATCAGTTGGACAGGTTACAAACTATATGAAATCAGGTGTATGTGAAACCAGCGTTTGCTTATGTTTTGGAATGCTAGAAAAACACAGCAGTTTTCTTTCTATTTAGTTGTTTTTACTACCAGAAGGAGGATCAGGAGGTACACAGCTTTTGGGAACCTGCCAGTCTGAGTCGTGAGTGACGTCAGCAACAAGTCAGGCTTTTAGTAATCTCTCTCCGATGGCTAGAGTTTCATACTTAAGAACGTCAAATGATGTAAATCACATACATGTTTGGGAAAGTGGAAAAATCATTTCTGTTCCTGGAAAGTTTAATAAATGAGACCAGAATCCCAGGTCACAAGTAAAAAAACAAACAAAAAACTTGAAGAATGGGACAAAACCTGGGCCTCACCTGGCCTGTGCTGCACCTGATGTGGGTCTGATCACATCCAGGAGTACAATCTCAGGGTTGTTCTCAGAGACAACTTCCCAGCAAATGCCGCTCATTTCCACAGCCTCCATCCAGGAATGGCTCTGCCTGTCTTGTTGCTGAGCCACCCCGAAGCGGCAGGAGGCACTCATTGAGCAAGGAGGAGTCCCTTAGCTTCGAGATAGTCTTGATGTGTGTATCCAGCCCTGAACAGAGTGGAAGGAGATTGGGACTGTTGGTGTGAATAAACATTGGAGAACCAAGTGAAAGTAGAAATCTACCAGATCTCAAAATCATTCACCCATGTTGGTGTCAGGGATGGGGGGGGGGGCGGGGGGGGCAAGGATGAAGGAATGTAGAAATGAGAAAATCACCAGAAAATGAATTCAGGTCAGCTTGACCGTTACTCCAGCATTGTGGGGTTAGGGAAAGAAAGGCTCTTCTCCCTCTAGTGGCTTCTTTTTCTGTGAACCCCACACGCTCAGCTGCCTGGGACCAGTGCTTGTAGAGCAATCCAGACAAACCTAATGGTTTCCAAGACAGTCGTGTGTGTCATTCTGTGCCTCTGTTTTATGTTCTCAGCTAAATTTGGTTTATTTTATTTTACTTTTTTTTTTTTTTAATTTTAGAGAGCGTATGAGCGGGGGAGAAGGGCAGAGGGGGGGAGAGAGAATCCCAAGCAGGCTCCGTGCTTAGTTTGGAGCAGAACCCAACAAGGAGCTTGGTCCCATGACCCCGGGATCATGACCCGATCTGAGATCAAGTCAGATGCTCAACCAACTGAGCCTTCCAGATGCCCCAAATTTGGTTGATTTTAGTAATTCAGCCCAGTTGAGAAATTGAATGCCTAACCCAACTATCCAGGGTATTTTGTTCAAAGCCCCTGGGCATCCATGTCCCAACAGCAGCTGAGACAAGAGACCCAGAGAAATGGTAGAAAGGCTCTCAGGACTAAAGGTCTGTGGGTGTTAAGGATTTGGGTTTCATGTTTAAGTAAGAACTAAAACACATTGCTTTTAAGTCTGTGTATTCCTAACTGTACTGAAGAACTCAAGGAAGTAGGGTCTGGGAAGATATCTTTGAGTTAAGAAATCAGAGTTAGGGGGTACCTGGGTGACTCAGTCGGTTAATCCAGCACAGGTCATGATCTCATGGTTCGTGAGTTCAAGACCCATGTCAGGCTGTGTGCTGACAGCCCAGAGCCTGGAGCCTGCTTCACATTCTGTGTTTCTCTCTCTGCCCCTCCCCAGCTTGCACTCTGTCTCTGTCTCTCTGAAAAATAAATAGACATTAATTTTTGTTTTGTTTTTTGTTTTTAAGAAATCAGAGAGCTAAAAGATGTGGTCATTGGTTTGGGAAGCTGAGGCATTCGGAATTTCCAGAATTCTGGTCATCCAGCTCTTAGGGAGTGCCATTTTTATCATCTTAGAGAAATAAGTATGATGCTTTTAACTAGCCCCAAAAGACCAAAACCACAATTGTCTAATAAGCGAGAATTGAAATACGGGGGAGCCAATGAGGAGGATTTAAGATTTCAAAGTCGTTTCTGGAGAGTTTATTTTTGAGAGAAGATGCTGAGTACAAATCTGGTCAGTAGATACAGGTTCCAGAGATGCAGTTTAGGAGTTTCGGTCTGCCAGAAGCTGTAGACTTGGCCCGGTCCTTCCCCTCAGGCAACTGGCACAGTACCTTCTGGTGTCTTAACTTGGGACTGCCGCTGGGGTTGTCCTGTAAGCTCCTCTCTGTCAACCCTCAGGCAGCCAGGGCCGCGCGGTGCAGGGCCGACCGAGCTGCCTCCACGGCAGCGGGCGTTCCGTACCTAAGCTCTGCCCTTGCCCTTCTTCCTCCGCCAGGCTGGCTGTTCCCTGCTTGAGCCTCTGCGTGACTAATGAGACAACCCAAAGGGAAGTGAGATACAGGGGAAGCGTTTAGAGTTTTGATTCAAATGGATGTGATCAGAACACTCACCTCTCACTCCCATTTCTGAAGCCAGTCACCGTGTGTCTGGTCCCTGCACAAGGAATTCAGATGGAGTGCACACTTGCTGAGGATTTGTCACCACTCACATCTTGGTGTCGTCTGTGTCCTAAGATTTGAATCTCCTGAGTGAACTGAGACAGACTTGAGTTCCCTTGGATTTCTTTGTTCAGCGTGCAGAAGAAGTTTTCTTAATTGTTGAAATACCTTAATTTTTTCTTTTCTTATCTAGTGAGCCAGACCGTGGGAGGCTGACTCCCTCCCCAGACATCATTGTTTTATCTGATAATGAGGCTTCCAGTCCCCGCTCCAGCTCCCGAATGGAAGAAAGACTCAAAGCAGCCAACCTAGAGATGTTTAAGGTAAAAAAACAGAGAAGAAAGATAAAATGATTTCTTTCCTCATTTTTGCTCCTGTTTAGTTCCCTAAGAGGCCCAGTAATGTTTTTTTTATAATTTACTTTTTTTTAATTTACCATCTTAATAATTTATGTATTTTTGAGAGCGAGAGAGTGTGAGCAAGCAGGGGAGTTGCAGAGAGAGAAGGAGAGAGAAAAAATCCCAAGCAAACTCCATGCTGCCAGGGTACAGCCCGACACGGGGCTCGAACCCATGAACCATGAGATCATGACCCAAGCTGAAATCAAGAGTCAGATACTTGGGGCGCCTGGGTGGCGCAGTCGGTTAAGCGTCCGACTTCAGCCAGGTCACGATCTCGCGCTCCGTGAGTTCGAGCCCCGCGTCGGGCTCTGGGCTGATGGCTCGGAGCCTGGAGCCTGTTTCCGATTCTGTGTCTCCCTCTCTCTCTGCCCCTCCCCCGTTCATGCTCTGTCTCTCTCTGTCCCAAAAATAAATTAAAAAAAAAAAAAAAAAAAAAAAACGTTGAAAAAAAAAAAAAGAGTCAGATACTTGATCGACTGAGCCACCCAGGTGCCCCTGTAGTTTACTTTTTGAATCTAAATAACTACCCACAGGGGTGCCTGGGTGGCTCAGTCAGTTAAGCATCTGACTTCGGCTCAGGTCATGATCTCGCAGTCTGTGAGTTCGAGCCCCATGTCAGGCTCTGTGCTTACAACTTGGAGCCTGGAGCCTGCTTCAGATTCTGTGTCTCCCTCTCTCTCTGCCCCTCCCCTGCTCACATTTTGTCTCTCTTTCTTTCTCTCAAAAATAAATTTTTTCTTAAATAAATAAATAACCTGTTGATGAAACTTTTTATAAATAATTCTTAACTTCAAGGGCATTTTATTTATTTACTTTTTACTGTTTTTTTGTTTGTTTTTTTGAAAGAGAGCACGTGCACAGGGGAGGGACAGAGGGAGAGAGAGAGTCTTAAGCAGGCTGCACAACCAGTGCAGAGCCTGATGTGGGGTTTCATCTCAGAACCCTGGGGTCACGATTGGAGCCTAAATCAAGAGTCAGGTGCTCAACTCACTGAGCCACTTAGGTGCTACTATTTTTTTTTTTTCAAGATTATATTTTTGGGGTGCCTGAGTAGCTCAATCGGTTAAGCATCCGACTTCAACTCAGGTCATGATCTTACAGTTCATGGGTTTGAGCCCGTGTCAGGCTCTGCACTGGTGGTGCGGAGCCTGCTTGGGATTCTCTTTCTCTCTCTCTGCCCCTCCCCCACGAATGCTCGCGTGCGCGCGCGCTCTCTCTCTCTCTCTCTCTCTCTCTCTCTCAAAAATGAATACATAAACATTAAAAAATATATATATATATATATATATATATATATATATATATATATTTTATTTTTAAGTAATCTCTACATCCAACATGGGGCTCAAACCCACAACCCTAAGATTAAAAGTCTTGGGTTCCACTGACTGAGCCACCAGCCAAGTGCCCTGAGGGCATGCCCTTTTAGAGGGCACTATGAGAATCAAGTGAAGAAGATAGTGTGACAAAGCATATTCAGTATAATTTATCTTTGGAAAGTGAAAACTCAGTAAGTCACAGAAATAAACTCTTGGCTGGAACCACTGTACCCTGGTTCTCATGATGTGGAGAAACTCCTAAGTTTTTATGTGTATCTAGAAGAAACTTGGCTTTTAATAAGTTCCAGAAACAGTGTTTAAAAATTTTTTATGTTTTATTTATTTTTGAGAGAGACAGACAGAGCGCGAGCGGGGGAGGGGCAAAGAGAAAGGGAGACACAGAATCCGAAGCGGGCTCCAGGCTCCGAGCTGCCAGCACAGAGCCCAACGGGGGGCTTGAACTCACAGACCATGAGGTCATGACCAGAACTGAAGTCAGTGCTTAACCGCCTGAGCCCCCCAGGCACCCCTGGAAACAGTGTTTTCAAGAACAGTTCCCTTTGCATCTCCCTTTGCCCCGTCTTCTATTTTGCCAGGAATCTGGTTGATTAGCATTTATGTTCTGTAAGCATCTTCTGAGCACCTGCTGAATCCCTAGCCCTGAGCTAGATCCAGGGACACAGAGACAGTAATCCCCATTACTACTTCTGCTTCGTGTGCAAGATCCAGAGCTCAGCCCTGGAAGAAGAGACCGTCTCGCAGGAAGGGGGACTCTGGGTGCCTGCTCCCATAGCTGAGGGACCTCGTGTTTCCTTAGGGGAAAGGCATTGAGGAGCGGCAGCAGCTCATCAAGCAGCTGAGGGACGAGCTGCGACTGGAAGAAGCCCGGCTGGTGCTGCTAAAGAAGCTGAGGCAGAGCCAGCTCCAGAAGGAGAACGTAGTCCAGAAGGTACTGACTGCGCCCTGGAAGTAAGGGGCTGGGTCTGGCAGTGGCCTCACCCAGGTAGGTTCAACTGGGTGGCCCATTCTTGTCCAGTTCCGTGCTTTTTAGTTTCTAAGAAGAGTGATTTCTTTTTTTTTTTTTTTTAATTGTAGGCCCTAATCAAGAAAACCTTGATTCCATTTTTCTCGGTTTTCCTTCTGGTCAACAGAAGCTTCACACTGACTGGGGATTTTTAAAGTCCAGGAGTGTACCAGACTTCTGCCTCTGTTTCTTCATTCTGTCTTCTCTCCCCCAGACCCCGGTTGTGCAGAACGCGGCATCCATCGTGCAGCCATCTCCTGCCCATGGGGGACAGCAGGGCCTGTCCAAGCTTCCCTCCCGGCCTGGGGCCCAAGGGGTGGAACCACAGAGTCTGAGAACATTACAGGTGCGTAACCTGCCTTGGGGCCCCGTGTATCCCAGCTCTGGTTTGGGACTTCTGTGACGATCGTAGAAGAACCTGGCCGTGGTAGAGGTGCTGGTGCTGCACACAGTCCCGTTGGTCCCTCCTCGCTGCCTGGCTGTGTGTTACTGGGTGGCACAGTGGGACAAGTAATCCTCCTCTTCCCGCTGTGGTTTTTCTTCTCTGGAGGTTTCTAGCTTAGCCCTTTTTCATCTAGGAGTAGACAGAATTCCCGACTCTCGCTGTGTTTCTGTTTTTCCACTCAGCTGTGTGTTATAGGCAGTGTTCTCTCTCCAGCATGTTGGTGGAGCGTCTTACCACCTATGACTGCTTCTTTTCCTCTTCTTCCCCCTCAGGGTCACAGTGTCATCCGCTCCGCGACCAGTACCACCCTCCCACATATGTTGATGTCCCAACGTGTTATTGCACCAAACCCAGCCCAGCTACAGGGTCAACGGGGCCCACCTAAGCCTGGCCTTGTACGCACCACAACACCCAACATGAATCCTGCCATCAATTACCAACCGGTGAGAAAGTCCTAATATGGAAACAGAGAAGTCTTTTCTTTGCTTTCCCTGTTGAAAGGACCACAGACCGTACGGTTTGGGACATAGAGAAGCTCTAGGACAGCCAGGGTAATTGTGGTAGAGCTTGTATCGATCGTAGTGCCCAGGGTGGAAGCCGGAGGGACTCCCTGGGAGTAGGAGCGGAGAAGGGAGGCTGTACACGGCAGAGCGGCAGCAGGCTCATACCCGCCTGGAGGAAAGCAGCGGGGGTCAGGGGAAGAAGAGGCCTGAGGATGTGGGCCAGAGAGCATCCCCCGTGCTTGTGTTCCTCCGCCTCCTAGCCTCTGTCGTTCTCTTTTCCCGTGTGCTGGAGTTCTTCTTCATTGAGGTTGGACACCTCGTCCTTTTTTCTGAGTTTCGGGAAAGCTAAGTTGTCCCAACTCGGCTCAGGTAGTGTTTTCTGCCACTGAAGCAAGAATTCGTCCTTCCCCCGCACCCCGCCACTGACCCTGTGCCCCCTCCATTCCAGCAGTCGAGTTCTTCCGTTCCCTGCCAGCGCACAACATCCTCTGCCATCTATATGAACCTCGCCTCCCACATGCAGCCGGGGACTGTGAACAGGGTGTCCTCCCCCCTGCCGAGCCCCAGCGCCATGACCGATGCCGCCAACTCCCAGGCTGCCGCCAAACTGGCTCTTCGCAAACAGCTGGAAAAGACCCTCCTGGAGATTCCGCCGCCTAAACCTCCTGCTCCCCTGCTTCACTTCCTGCCTAGCGCGGCCAATAGCGAGTTCATCTACATGGTGGGCTTGGAAGAAGTCGTACAGAGTGTCATCGACAGCCAAGGTGAGGCTGTTTTATGTGGTCAGTCTTTTATCTACGCAGGAGGTTGCCAAGCCTGATTGACCTGGGCCGCGTATCCCAGGGCGCTGTGTGACGTCAAGTAACCTGTTCTTAACTGTTGTCAGACCACCTCCCGTTCGTTACTCGGAAATGCCTCTTGTATGTCTGTATATCTTAGGCTTAACATTTGTATTGTATTTTGTAGACCGTGTATATTTTTGGCAGGATATTGCTTGGTCCTTTTCAGTGGTGCCCAGCACGACGTATACGCAGTTTGGTGACTAGAACACTTACGTGTAACGTCAGCGCTTGTGTGGCATTGCGCTGCGTTGTTACGTTCAGTCCCTGCCACTTGAGGACTTACAGGTGGGAAAGTAGGTGTACTGACTGAGTAGGTGACCGTGACCACGTGGAAGCTGTGAACCAGAGCTGACCCAGACTGTGAAGCATTGGCACTAACAGAAGTTATTAAGCCTGAGTTTCCAGACACGTGGACTTAGGGGAACACCTGACGGTGGAGGAAAGTGCCCGAAGGGCTCAGCATTGACTCTAAACAGGTCTGATTTGGACACTGGCGACTAAACGGTGGAAATGTGACAGTGCGGCCTGAGGTAAAAACGTGCTAAGGAGCACGTGTCGCGGACCCAGGTGGAGTCTGCCGCCCTGTGAGTTAGCACGCTTCCTTCTTGCTGTACTAAAAGTCCGCAAAGCCGGGTTCTTGTCTCAGCTTTGCCCTCAGGAGCTCTGTTTCTTCGTGTCCTCCTCTGTAAGTGGGGACGGTACCGTCTGAATTCCCTAAAGTGACGTTGTTACAGTCGAATGAAATAAAAGTTATTTTATAAACTGCAGAGTACTCTTCTTGTAGAGTCTCTTTCTGAATTCAGCGGAATAACCTCCTGAAAAATTCATTTGGTGAAGAGAATCGGGAGATGGGGAGATGCGAAGGCCCTGATTGCTCTCTCTGTTGGCATCTAGGCAAAAGCTGTGCCTCACTCCTGCGGGTCGAACCCTTTGTTTGCGCCCAGTGCCGCACAGATTTCACCCCTCACTGGAAGCAAGAGAAGAATGGTAAGATTCTGTGCGAGCAGTGTATGACCTCCAACCAGAAGAAGGCTCTAAAGGCCGAACACACCAACCGGCTGAAGAACGCTTTCGTTAAAGCCCTACAGCAGGAACAGGTAAGAATCCTGATGTCTCCCCAACCGCCTACTCAGGTTGGGTTTTCCCAAAAGGTAGCTCCTTCTAGTTTTTAGAGGATTTGTCTGTGCGATCCCCACGGTCCTGACGGCCTGGAGGCCCGGGTTCCCTGTCCCTCCCCGTACCGATCTGTCTGCTGATCTCCATGTGACTGTCTCTGGTGGGGCAAGAGCATGAATGACAGTGTGGTCCAGGGTGGGGACAGACAGGAGGCAGACATGTGGCTTTCCCTGGTGGCGGCCGAAGAAATCCCTCCACTTCTTGTCCTCCTCAAACAAATGGATTTTGGTGGGAGGGATTATATTTGTACTGGAAATCTCTCAGAGAGACCGAATTCTCTGCAGTCCGTATTTGACAAGGGAATGACCCAGGAGAGAGTGGACTGTAATGTGGCCCGGCGAAGAGGAACGGCAAGGAGGGAGCGGGTGTGCCCTGCGGACTGGGCGAGGGGAAGATGTGTTGGGAAGCTTGGACCCTTCCCCTCAATCCTGCTTCCACCCCACCACCCATCAGACCCCTTTGGGTGGCGTCCAGGGACCTTCTGGAAAACAGGTAGACAGGAGTCAAAAATAAAACCTCCGTAAACTCCTCACCATCACGTCCGTCAGCTGGTTGCCACCACCCAGGCGTCTCCTGCCAGCATCTGAGCGCCAGCTTTTCCTGGACAGACGGACCCCTTAATCGGCAAAGCAGGGCCAGCTCCTTGTGCCCAGAGCCCCAACTTGCCTTCTCCATACGCCTCCTACTTGTCGTGTTGGCAGCAGTAGAAATAGGAGGAGCCCTAGGTTTCCTGGGTAGGAAATTGGGTGCTGTCCTGCCAAGTTGACCTGCTGACTCCCGACAGGAAATCGAACAGCGACTACAGCAGCAGGCAGCCCTTTCCCCCACTGCGGCTCCGGCCGTGTCCAGTGTCAGTAAACAAGAGACCATCATGAGACATCACACGCTTCGGCAGGTGAGGCCGTCTGGGGTGGTTTGCCAGCCGCGGATCCCAGCGTGTCCGCCTTCGCTGGGAAGTCTTCTTCCCGGACCCCTACCCCCCCACCCCACCCCTTCCGTCACGGCCACCTAGCGACCCACCGTCTGCTCCCCGTCACAGGCTCCACAGCCCCAGAGCGGCCTCCAGCGCGGCATACCCACGTCTGCCCGTTCCATGCTCTCCAACTTCGCGCAGGCGCCGCAGCTGTCTGTGCCTGGTGGCCTCCTTGGGATGCCAGGTAAGAAGCAGTGATGGGAGGGGCCTTCAGGCTAGCAGGCCGCTCTTCCGCTTCTGCGCTTTCTTCAGGCCTTCCTCCCTTCACTCTGGGCATTTAGCGTGTTTGCTAGCTTCATGGTCCGTGCCGAGCACAGCGCGATCGGGTTCTGGTGGTGAAAACAGCACGGTCCCTGCCCTCGTCTGTTCACTGTCTGGTGGCCCCGTTGGTGGGTGTGTGGTCGCTGACCTCGATGGCAAGAGCAGGGTCAGCTGTCCCCACCCTGTTTGAATGGTGGAGGGCTGCTGCTTCACAGAAATCCAAAACGTATTCCATGAGTGCATCCCTGTGTCTTCAATGCTCTCCTCTGTTTCTCTGACTCGCCCATCCCGCCAAGACCGTGTTTGTTCTGTTCCTGGTAGGACTGAAGTTTCGAGAGGACCCCTTTCCCTAAACGTGGGGTGCAGAGGGGCAGTTGGCTGCTGACATAACACTTACCTAAGTCTGGACAGATGCACGCAACCTCTGGTGCCCCCGCCCCACCTCCAAGTCCACGCCCCCGGGTCCTCCCAGGTCATACCTGGGACGGTCACCGGGTCGTGCAGTCAAGAAGATGCTGCTTCCTCTTCTAACGCCTGCCCCTCCACCCCTCCCCCCCACTCCCGCTTTTGTCTCCTGGGTCCAGGTGTCAACATTGCATACTTGAACACCGGCATCGGAGGACACAAAGCTCCCAGTTTGGCAGACAGACAGCGGGAGTACCTTTTAGACATGATCCCTCCCCGGTCTATAGCGCAGTCCATCAGCGGGCAGAAATAACGCCTGTCCACGTGCACTGCCCCAGCCTTGAACCCTTTACCCCTCCTCTCCCATTGCCCCCAACTTCCGTCGCATGCAGTGCCTGTACTGGTGCCTACCATACACGGAAAACAAAACAGAAAACAGAAGACAAACCTAGAAATCAACAGGAAAACGCGCCTGCCCTGCCCGCCACCCCTCTCTCACTGCTGCGATTCTGCCGCTCTTGTCTTCTCTCCGGTTTTCTTTCACAGTGAGGTGCTCTTCACCTCGGATGAGGTCAGAGTGAGGTCCTGGGGAGAGAGAAATCTAAGCCCTCTGACGTGTGTTTCTAAAGTTTTTATGCTCTAATTATTATCATTTTTAATGATGTTGTGTGTCCTCCCCTTTGTTCAGTGGACGGTTAAACCTTTTTATTTTCTCAATATTTTCCTTTTTCTCTTTTTTTTTTTTTCTTTTTTGTAAACACAGATGACATTCTGATAAATGACAGGAGCATTGCAGGGGGTCCCCAAGCAGATATGACTGGCAACGTTGGGGGCAGAAGTTTTTAATGCACTTAACCTGGGGGTGGGGCAAGGTGATGGCATCAGATAGGGAGGACATCAGCCCTTGGTGTCTCTGGGCTGGACAGTCTGGGAGGTGGTGTTTTGTACTGAAGTTGGGCTCTAAGAATGAGGGGAATGAGCCTGGAGGGAGAAGCTTTAAAATGTAACCACCACGGAATTGACCCACAGAGAAAGGGGAGAGGGACATGGGGACAAGTATAGTGCTGAGCCAAGGAGGACGGAGGCTGGTGTTGGCCTCTTGGATGCTCTCCTGGTCCCAGTGGAGATAGAAGTCTATTCCAGGTCAACTAGCCCAAAATTATTTCACCTTACTTTCTTTGTAAAATACCCCCCCCCCACCTTTTTAATCCTGATCTGCTCCTGGTAAACTCAGTCCCCCAAGTCCCGTCTATAATCCAGCCTGAGTTAGCCAGTGTCCTGGGAGCTGGGCGGGACATGCTGAGTGAGACAGAGAAGGGAAGAGAGAAGGGCTTTCTCTCCCAGCAGGTGAGACCCCATCTGTCTGTCCCACCCTCCAGCCAGGAGGAGGGAACAGGGATGCCTCACCAGCTTGGAGTCCTGCCCTGGTCTGCTGTCCTGAGTGCAGAACCCACTGCTCAGAGCCACACAACTCTGGTCAAAGCCAGCTCTGAGTCTCGGCTGCAAAAGTAGTTGTGGTGCCCCCTCCCCAACCCATCTCCAGAAATCTATTAATTTTCCTTTTTTGTTGTTTTCAGCTTTTTCTTAAGCGCTACTAATGTAGGGAATGAACTGAATTGTGCAATGTTGCTGTTCTGGGGATAAGAGAGGTTGGCACCCCATCTGCCCACACCGTGGGGGAAGCAAGAGGGGGACCAGGCTGTCTCTGAGGTAAAGGAAGCCCCTAAAAGGCAGGGGTTTCTGCTCTCCCGTAACACCTGCCTCTCCAGCTCTAGAAGCTGCCAGAGTACAGGAAAGGGATACACTGAGCAGAGACGTGTGAAGAGTTTAGAATTTTGTCCTTGAAAGCCACCTGGGAAAGTTCCCCCACTTTTATTTTAAAAAATTAAATAATGTTTTTAAAGTAAGAAGGCACTTTTAAAATTAACACACACACAAACTGCACATCTTGCCCATAAAGTTTGTGAGTCAGTGGGGAGAAGGAGCTGGAATCAGGCTCAGTCCCCCCCTCCCCATACCCCAGAGCCACTGTGGGTTACTCTACTGGCCCTACGGGCCTTCCTGGATTTTTTCTTTCCTCCCTTCCCCCAAATTCATTGAGCACTTAATAAAGGAGCAGAGATACAGCCTGTGTCTGGGCTCCCCCAGTGGTGAAGTGATCTGAAGCTAGATGCTAGTAACAGATAGTGATGGGGCTGTTTGGAGTTTTTTTTCTGGGGCCTGTGGTGCCCCCGACTGTAAGTGGGGGAGAAGGGGGATTATGAAACTGGGTCTGGGGTTATTTTAAAATTATATATATATACATATATATATATATAAAGATATATTCTTACATCTTTGCTTTGCCCTCTGTGCTTTGAAAGCACTGGATAAATCGTTTGGTTTTGCTTTTCTCTCTTCCACGAAATTGGAAGCTTTTTTATTATTTTTTTTTCTTTTTGTTTTTTGTTGTTTTTTAAATTTTACCTGCAAATCACCTTGCCTTGTGGCATGTCTGTCTAGCCTCTTCCGCCCGGCCCGCCATGACAAAGTGCCATTTCTGTCATGTCTCCCCTCCCCCAGCTCGGAGGTACCAGGTGCCCAAGTTTGTCAGTTGAGATTAAAAGTAAGGAACAGAGAATGTGCAATACCGTCTGGTTGGGGGCCATCCCTGCCCTGAGCTGAGTCTCCTCCCTGGGAGCCAGGCCACCTGTGATGGGGTTTGGAAGTAGGAAGTGTAGACGAGGTGGGGAGCTGGGAGCCATGGGGAACGCCCAGCCTAGTGCCTGGCGGGGTGCTGAGGCGGCGGGGGGGACGGTGGGGGTGGGCTGGGGGTGGGCAGAGCGGGAGCCTTCCCAGAGTTTCTCCCCTCAGGCTCAGTCACGTAGAGGCTGCTCAACGACTAGTTTAGCTCCATGACCCTTTGCTCAATCGCTGGTGTTTGATTTCTCACTTCTCCCCGTTTCCATACCCTTCCCTGGGATTAGCGATGGGGGTGAGTTTTCCTTAATCATGGTGAAGTACCAGCCTTTCACCTCCTCTTGCTCCCGCCCTGTCCTGTCTTCCTTACTTCTTGAGTTTTTCATCACTGATCACCTTGTGTCCCTCCCAGTCTCTTGTCGCTGTCCATCCCCAGGCTGAGCCCATACACACTAACCCTCGTGCCTAAAGATAGGAAGAAAGGCGACCTCCTGTTCAGAGCGGTCCTCCACCCCAGTGCTCTGAAGCTCAGGGGGATGGCTAGAGCGAGGGCCCCCGCTGGCTCTGCCTGCCCCCCACCCCCCCCGCATCCAGAGGCTCTGAAAGTAGTCGCTTGTGGCCGGTGGCTTCCTCCCTAGACGCCTGAAACGGGTAGATGAGCGGTGGGGGGCGGGGGGGGGGGGGCGGGTAAGGCTGAGGGACAGGGGTCCTCCTCATTTGTAGATTTTTTTTTTTTTAATTTTTATTTGCTATTTTTGTCATTCGACCACAGCATCTGGACTTTCTCCATCCCTGGAATAAGTATTTTTTCCACATTTTTGGATGTATGTATGGTAGACAATTTTTTTTAAGACACAAAGATAAATGTTTTCCTGCTTTGGTTACCTTTCCTTTCCCCCTTTAAAAGGAATTAGCTATAGAACTGCTTTGTAAAGATGCTTCTTGGTATTTTACTTTTGTTCCTTTCCCCAACCACTCCTTCCCCCAGACCCCTGCAGAAGGCATAACCCTTCTCTCCACACCCCACCCACCCAGCCCTAGGCTCCCCTGCCCTCCAACAAGACTTTCATTAGCTTATGATACTTGCTGCCGAGATGTTATAACAAGGACTCATTCGTGTATATAAGCTATTTCTTGATCCATTTAAAAGGAATTGTACATTGTGTAGAAAAAAAAAAACTGAAAAAGAGAAAAAAAAGCCCTCGCCATGGATATTGTGAAACTGTGTTACGTCGTTTTGTAATGTGCCCGTTTGTGTATGATCCGTGTGCAAAAGGGTTTCTGGGGAAGGGGCGGGGGTAGGGAGGCAGGGCTGTGGAGGCCGGGGCGGGGAGCGGGCCGGGCCCAGCACGCGGAGACTGGCAGCTGCCCCCACCCCATCCCTCCCGAGAGACGCCACCTCCCCCACCACCCACCCCGATTTGTGCCTTGCCCCCCGCCCTGGAGTAGCCCCTCCGGGTCACCAGCACTGCCTTGGCAGAGCCCACCCCCGACCCTAAGCCGCCCGCCCCCCCGCCCCCAGCATTCGGCGGATACTGCGGGGAGGTGCTGGGGGCTGGGGGGCAGCCGGGGAGCGGGGCAGCTCCCGGGGGCATTGAAACCAAGTATTCTTATGAATTGTAATTGTATTTGCACTGTTTTTTTCCTCTGACTGCATCAGCATATATACAATATACCTATATAACAAAATTCAGTGTCAAGCTTTCTTATGCAAGGGATTTCCCCCACCCCACCTTGAGCGTAGATGACCAGGGGTGATAGGGTCTCAGCAAAGTCACCCCAAGAAAGCCTCACGTATCACGTGCGTCTACACGTGGTTTTAGGCTTCGTCACGGGGGTGAGGCTGGGCCACTGTGAAAGCTGGGGTTCCCGGCCCGTGCTGTCGAGAGTGGAGAGCCACAGCACACAGGGTGGGGTGGCAGTGACCTGGGGTCCTGCCCCAGGCTTTCCCACTAACTTGCTACGTGCCCTTCGGGAGGGTTCATTTTCTGGGTCTCTGTTTTCTTGTCTGTGAAGCGACAGGGGAGATCACCTGGCCACGAAGTGTAAGGTTCCGTTCCATGCTTCTTTCCTCACCTGCAAGACAACAGCTGGAGGTGGGGAGTGTGGTGGGGCCCCAGATGCAGGGAGGGCACCTAAGTGCTGCGGTGGCTGCGTGCGTGGCCCGGCCCGGCCCCGCCATTACTTTGGTTTCGGGAAGGGCAGCAGAGTGAGGTCGAGGTGTCGGCAGAGCTGTGGCCGCTTTGCCCTCGGGGCCCCCGGGGTGCTGGGGGCAGTGGTGCCCAGGCTTCTGGTCTGGCGGCCTGCGTTCTCGGTGAGCCGCAGGGTGACGGCGGCGTGGCGGAGCTCAGATGTACCCACTTCTCGTCTCCCTCCCTCAGACCTCATCTGAGCCCTTGCAGGCGGCTCCGCACAGCCCGGTCCTGGGCTCCCGCATTCGAGGCCCCCCTTTCTCCCTCCCACCCGCCCCCCCCCGCCCCCCCCACCCCACCCCAGGAAGCCTGGAGAGGGTCTGGGACTGGTGAGTGAGGCCTGAAGGTTGGGCAGCGTGGGGGTGGGGTGGGGGGCGGGGCTGGGGCGGGACCGGCCTCTCTGAATGGGGGTTGGGGGGCAGGACCCTTTTGCACAGGCTCTAAGTTTCCTTTTTTTTTTTTTAAACCTCATTCTGATTTTCTGCATTGTGTTTGGAAATTAAAATGAAAAAACTAAGACCAACAGAAACTGGTTTTCAAAAAGGCAAATACACTCCCATCCGTTTCAGATGCTGCTGAGTACTTCAGCAGCAACAGATTCAAATAATAAGCTAATTTTTGGAGAAAGGATTAAAAGAAAAAAAAACTTTGTAATATTTATCACTTGCAAGCTATGTTTAATAAAGAAAGGAATGGTTTCTAAACTTTCCTGTGCCTCGTGCTTTGGTCCATTTAGGGGCGATCGGAAGACGAGCTGTCGCCTGTGCTCCCTGCGGCTACGGGGCAGCTTCGGGTCATGCCCCTTCTGTCCACCACGATGGTTCTTGAGAGCCTGTGCCCACTGTGTGTTCTTGTCCCTCCACCCTTATGTGGAGCCCGAGCTCTGGAGGCCACCGACCTCCCATTTCGGGTCAAGAGCGCAGGGAAGGAGGCAGCACTGAGCAGAGGCTGGGCCCCCAGCTGTCCTGGCCTCCCCTCCCATCATAACCGCTCTGGTCTCCACTGTGACACGAGGCTTCTAGAGACGGCAGCCTTGGAGCCACAGCTCGCTCTGCCCTGCTGGCCCTCAGTCTGCGTGCGGCACCCGGAGACACCGGAACCCTCCTGCCACCTCACCCTGCTCCCCCAAGTGTTCCTTACGACCCAGAACATGAACCGGGTCCTAATTTATTATGTCCATTTTCATTATTTCCAACAACGCACTTAGATCGGGTCCACCCAGGGGACAGGATGTTGTTTCCTCAAGGACCGGAAGTTTGGGGCTGTTTTTAACCCTTCGGTCCCGGCCACATTTCATGGTGTAGGGGCAGGGCCCGGCCTCACCGGGGTCTTGTCATTGGCACCAGCGTCATTCCAGGAGCACAGAGCAGACCCTGTTGGGGGTCCCCCTCCAAACCTGGGGTTTTTCGGGGTGCCTGGGTGGCTCATTGGTTGACCATCTGACTTCGGCTCAGGTCATGATCTCACCGTTCGTGAGTTCAAGCCCCACGTTGGGCTCTCTGCTGTCAGTGCAGAGCCTCTTGTCTCCCTCACTCTCTGCCCCTCCCCCGCTCACACTCTCAATAAATAAATAAATAAGATAAATAAACCCTGGGTTTTTCTTCCTCCAAAGTCTTCCCTCCTTTGGTACAATACAGGACAGCCCTTGGAGGGACAGTGGGGCCCTGGGTGCCATGGGCTGGCAGAGGGAGGAGGAATCGAGGGCACGGACGGGGTGCCCCATGCCTCTGCAAAGGATTCACAGCCACCAAACCCCAACTCTGTCTCCTTTCAAAAAGAGCAGTCAGATGGGGAGGGATGCCCCTGAAGAGGGGCCAGTGCTTTGGGTCTGAAAAGGGGGGAGATGGCCATATGGCGGCTCAGAGAAGCAGCTCGTGTCAGTTCAGCTGTTCAGGACTCATGTTAGGACCAAGGGGCAGGGAGGGGCTCCTTTGCCCACCTGCCTCCCTGCCTCAGGACCCCACTCACCAGGGGTGGCCAGGGGCACCTCACGCAGGGAGACAAAGCGGGAGCTGCTGTTAACCATCCCCAAGGTCCTTGAACGCCTGCAGTTTGATCTGGTACAGGGCGGCCGGCTCTGCGGGGAGCACTGAAGGCTCAGTGCCTGGGGAGAGACCCTGAGAAGAGGGCAGGGGAGCCATAGGAGGGTCAGGGCCTCGCCCAGATCTGTGTAGAGGAAGGAGCTGACGCTTCCGGGCAGGAGCAGAGGCCCCTCAAAACGAGCAGCCGGCAGCTTGCGGTGAGAGTCGGAAGCCATGGACTGGCCCCAGGAGGCCTGCACGGAGGTGGTGTTGAGCACTTTGGTGGAGAAGCCAACCCCAGGGTGGCTGGAGTTGCAGAGGAGATGGTGTGAGGCTGACTGCCCTGCCCCCCGTGGTGGAGGCGGCAATGGAGGCGGAGTCCCGGCCGGCACCCCCTGCCGCAGATGGAGTGGGCCTTGGCCGATGGAGTGGGCCTTGGCCGTGGCCGGAGCCAGGTGGGAGAAGGCGTGCTCAAAGCAGCCCTCTACCCTCGGCCTCTTGGAGCTCGGGGCCAGCTGCCTCTGAGGAGCAAAGCAGTCTGGCAGCCTCGCACCCATCTTGACCCCCTTCACCCCACAAAGGGGGCGCCCGGTGCTCGGCTGTGCGTGCCAGGTCCCCACACAGCAGGGAGGGGGCTACAGAAGTTGGAGCCAGGAAGGGAAAGGGCAGGAGGCCGTGGGGAGACACCAGAGGGCCACAGACCCCGAGGCCCTGCAAGAGTCCGGACAGGGCTGGGGGGCACGAGGAGTGGGGGGAACTGGCCCGGGGCCCCACCCATCAGGTACAGGGGTGTCGGTCCACACCCACCCTCCCAAGGAGGCTCGGCACGTAGCCAATGCGGTCCCCGCTGGAGGCAGGTGGTTCCCAGGACATTCGAATGGCAGAGGTGGAGAGAGGGCCATGGTCCACAGGCCTCCTGGGGCAGGGGGTCGCTCTGGGTCGCCTGTCACAGCCAGGCGGGCACTGGCCTCCTGCATCCGGCGTTGTTCTCTGCCACACATTGGTAGGCGGCCTCGTCCTCCCCTGAGAGCTGCACCGGGGTCAACGTGCTGGGGAGACACACAGCTGCTGGGGGCTCCTTCCTACCAAGCTCCAAGGTGGCTCTAAAGGAGGGGGCTGTCTCCAAGACCACAGACCCAGTGTACCCACCCCCTGTGTGGGGGCGTGACCTACAGTGAGGCAGGTGGAGCGGAGCCGCGGGGGGGCTGGGGGGGCAGTTGCCATGTGGACTTTAGATACAGGCGGTGTGTTCGGTGTAGGTGGGCACGAGTGCCTGGGGTGGCAGGAGGGAGAGGTTGGGACCCAGGAACTGGGGGTACCTGTTGCTGTGGGTCAGCTGAACGTTATCCCCAGGACTCGGCACCTTCCCATTCTTCAGCCAGACCAGACGGGGCTCACGGACACATTGGGCCATGCTGGTGAAGGTGGCACTGCCGCCTGGAGGCCGGGACAAGGACTGTGGCCACTGGACAGACTCCGGGGGAGCTGGGCCGACGTGGAAGGGTCCTGAGGCCCGTACGTCCTGTCCCCTCCTGCCCCTCCGTCTCCCCACACAGTCTCCCGTGGGGGAAGAGGGAGCCCCAGGGCACCCCCACCCGGCTCACCCTGCACCAGCAGGACACCTTGCGCCATGTGCCAGACCCAGTGCCCCACTGAAAGCACGGACACCAGAACTTGGATGCCCTCCACACCGATGAGCGGCCGTCGGCGGGGAGGCCAGGGGTCGGGGCTGGGAGGGAGCCACGGGGTGGGGCTGGGGCTCCAGCAGGCAGGGCTGGGCAGCCGTGTCCCCAGGTGGCTCCAGGAGACCAGCGGCCACAGGTGGCCTCTGGCGACGCGCTCCGGCACCGCTGTCTGGTGCGCTGTGAGCGTCAGGCTCTGGGGCCCTGCAGCCTCCGCGGGGATCCCGCTGTGGGATGGAAACAGGGAGGCGAACCGTGCCCCTCCTGCCGCACACCGCTCCTCTCCCAGGGCACAGGTGAACAGGCCTCGGGGCGCGCTGGGCAGCTGCTAGTTCATTCCCGGTTTACCGACGGATACGGCAGATGGCTCCCCCAAGGGCTGTGCCAGTAAACCTCAGGGCTAAGGCACCGAGCGGCCCCGGGTTACACTGGTGGGGAGGGGAGACGAAAGCCGCAGTCAGAACAGGTGCGTGCCAGCCCCCCCCACCCACCCCCCGGCCTGGAAGCAAGGAGGGGGCAGGGGCCAACACTTAAGTCCCGGCAAACCAGGCGGGAGATCCTCCCCCAGAAAAGAAGCCAGCCCGGCTGAGAACTCAGGGCATCTCAGCTGCTCAGGAAGGATGTAAATGTGTTTTGAAATTCACTACTATTTGGGTTTAAACCAAATCTGCATTTATGCCACCTTCTCCCATCTTATTAGGTGACTCAACAAATCATCAGTGGGGGCTGGCCAGTGCCAGGCACCGACCTCATCCGGGGGTACAACTGTGAACTTGGGGAAAAACGTACCTTTGTTGCCCCTTATCTGGCTACTTTGTATTTTATGCAACTTTGTAACAGATCTTAAATCCTTTCAAAAATGTTCTTTATTAAGAACCTCTGGGGCAGCCTGGGTGGCTGAGTCGGTTAAGCGTCCAGCTTGGGCTCAGGTCATGATCTCACGGTCTGTGAGTTCAAGCCCCGCGTCAGGCTCTGTGCTGACAGCTCAGAGCCTGGAGCCTGTTTCAGATTCTGTGTCTCCCTCTCTCTCTGCCCCTCCCCCGTTCATGCTCTGTCTCTCTCTGTCTCAAAAATAAATAAACGTTAAAAAAAAATTGTTAAAAAAATAAAAAGTTAAGAAAGAAAAAAGAAACTGGGGTACTTGGGTGGCCCAGTGGGTTGAGCTCAGAGCCTGGAGCCTGCTTCGGATTCTGTGTCTCCCTCTCTCTCTGCCCCTCCCCTACTTGTGCTCTCTCTCTCTCTCAAAAATAAACACAAATTTAAAAAAAAAAAAAAAAAAAAAAAAAAAAAAAAAAAAACCTCTCATACAAAATTTTGTCTCAAGACCCTAGAATAGTTTCCCTTTTTTCCTTTTTCCCTCCCTCCCTCTCTGTCCTTCCTTTTTTTAAAAAACATTTTTTAAAGACTTTTTTTGTTGTTGTTGTTAAGTTTATTTATTCTGAGAGAGAGACAGAGAGCTGGGGAGCGGCAGAGGGAGAGAATCCCAAGCAGCCTCCACAGTGTCAGCTCAGAGCCCAAAGTGGGCTCGATCCCACAGCTGAGCCGTGACATCCCGACCTGAGCCAAGATCAGGAGTCGGACCCTCAACTGACGTCAACTACTGGGCGCCCCTTACAGACCCCAAGCAATGTCCGCGCCCTCCGAGGGCCTTAAACCAACCCTGGGCCGAGTCACCCGCTCCATCAACTGGGCCAGCCAGGTGGCTGCCTGCCTGTTCCTTCATCCACCAACCTCACAAACATATATGGGGGACTGACTTCGGCCGGGCGCCCCTCAAATTGCAAGCGCTTCGGCTTCTCCGAGCTTACACAGGAGAGGCCGAGCATCGGAGAGGGAAGGCAGCTAGTCCAGGTCGGAGGAGCGAGCAGGAAGGGGAGGAGGCTGGGCCCGGACGCGCACGCCGCCGGCAGCTCAGTCCCCCGCCACCCCGAGCTCCCGGGGGGGGGGGGGGGGGGGGGGGGGTTCGGAAGTCCGCGTCCCTGGTGCCTCTCCGAGGGGAAAGGCCTGCCCCAGGGGCGAGCGCACGGCCGGGGCCTCGGCCCCCCGGCCCCCCGGCCCCCCGGCCCCCCAGCCCCCGCCCCCGGCGCAGTCCACACCGGCCGCGGCTCCTTTCCCGCGTTTCCCCGCAGGTGCCTCCTCCTCCTGGAAGCGCTCGGCTTCCGCCCCCAAGTCTGGAAGCGCGGCGACGGCTCTGCCCTCCCGCCCCAGACGCTCGGCCAGCAGGAAACGGGAACCCCACCCGGGCCTCCTTCTGGCCCCGGGGGAGCTCCTGACCCCCGCCCTTTGCTCGCCGCTTCCCAGTGGGCTCCGGACCGGGGACCCAGCTCCCCCCGCCCTCTCCTCGGCGCCTCCCTCGGCGAAGGGTCGGGACGCGGACACAAAGGCGCCACGCGCCGCCCCGGGCCCCTGCTGGCTGCACTCGGGGGCCCCCTAGTGGACCCCGCGCGCCCCGGCCTCCGGCTCCCCGCGGGCTCTGCGGCCCCCCGGCCCCCGCACAGGCACCGAGCCGCGCCCTTCTGCGCCCCGGGGACGAGGAGGCGTGCGCACCCCGCACGCACACGCACCGACCGAGTCCCGCCGAGGCCCACGCGGACTCTGCCCCCCAGACCCGCCAGGGGTCCCACGGTCCCCCGCGTCGGGCCCCAACCGCTCGTCACGCGGGCCCCTCCTCCATCACGTCGCCTGCGGCCGGCAGGTGGGACCCGCCTCCGCGCACCGCGTGCTCGCCCCTGTGCTGCGGGGGCCGCCGCGCCCCGCCCCGGGCTCCCTCTGCCGCGCTCTCGCTGCCGAAGCCCCGCGCACCCCTGCCCCAGCTCCCACACCCCTCGGCGCCCGCGCTGGCCGCCCGGGGTCAGCTGCGCTCCCCGGCGGTGGGGGCGGGTGCCCGCGCCGGTCACGTGGAGGCCGCCGCCGGCAGCGGTGTGACCCTGAGGGTGGCCGAGGGCAGGGCCGCCCCGGGAGCTGTGCCCCCAGGAGGGCTCTGGGACCCCCTGCATCGGGCGCACACCACCACCCCCCGCGCTCCGCCTCCGGGATTCTGGGTGCTCGTGGGAGCGGGACAGACCTGGGGCACCGGGCCGCCTCAGCCCCCAGCCCGGCGACCCTCCGGAGGCCGTGTCCTGCCCGTGCGTGAGCCGGCGCTTTGCCGTCCCGCATAAAAATCGTTTAAGATGGGATTTTGTAGGGGACACCGGCCGGCTCAGGAGGTGCCGCTCGCGACTCTCGCATTCGGGCGTGAGTTCAAGCCCCACACTGGGCAGAAAATTACTTAAACTATACATACAGGGGCGTCTGTCTGGGTGGCTGAGCCGGTTGAGCGTCTGACTTTGGCTCGGGTCATGATCTCAAGGTTCGTGGACTCAAGCCCCGTGTCAGGCTCTGTGCTGACAGCTCAGAGCCTGGAGCTGCATTGCATTCTGGCTCTTCCTCGGTCTCCGCCCCTCCCCTGCTCACTTTCTGTCTCCCAAAAATAAACATTAAAAAATACTATATATATAATGTTTTATTTATTTTGAGAGAGAGTGAGCACAAGCAGGGGAGGGACAGAGAGAGAGAGAGAGAGAGAGAGAGAGAGTCCCAAGCAGGCTCCACACTGTCAGTGCAGAGCCTGACTCCGGGCTCGGGGCTCAAACTCATGAAATCCTGAGATCGTTTCCTCATCAAGAGTCAGATGCTTAACTGACTGAGTCCCCCAGGCGCCCCCGTAAATTGTACATTGTATTTGATAATTGCATTGGTATAAAGACAAATACAATCCATTTTCATATATTCAGTATTATATTCATTGTTGTCTTCTGGCTTTAAGGAAATTTAGAAGAGAACATCTCTGTGGCCCCTGAAAGGCACTGTGCACGCTGTGTGACAGCTACGTTAGCCCCGTGGGTGCCCCCGTGCCCTCTCATTCCCTGCCCCCAGCAGGAGCCCAGTCACCTCCTTGCCAGCCGTATGGGGCCTGCCGGCTCACCGGCACCCAGAGCGGTTCCCCGCCCCGCGGTGGTGCTGGTGGACTTGGGAAAGGGGGGGTGGGGGGGGTGGGGGGGAGGGAGGGGCCCACGTGAGGGCAGGGCGGCCAGATGCAGGGAGCCGTCCTGGCATCAGGGAGGCACTACCGTCACTGGCCGGGACCGGCCGGTCCCACTGCCCCGACATGGGCACGGGTGGCTCCCTCTCCACCCGGCAGGGCAGCGGCGGTGCTCCCACACGGCCACCACGTCCCCCGGCTCCGAGCCTGCCGAGTGGCCTGTGGGGACGGTGGGAGAGGCCTGGACGTGGTGGCCTCCCGGGGCCCACCGCCTCTGGCCTGGGGGAAGGGAGAGGAGGCAGGACTTTATGTTGGGGGCCTTGGGGCAGCAAAGGGGGGGTGGGGAGCAGGGCCGGGCCAGCTGCTGTGCGGCTGTCAGCGAGGCCCCGGCCTGGCGGGCCACCGTGGTTGATGGTCCCGGCAACGGAGAGGGGCTGGGGCGGGCGCCGTGCTGAGGTCAGGGGCCCCGGCGGGGATATTGTGCTCCCCCTGCCCCCGCCTCCCCTCCTCCCCTTCTCCCCTTCTGCCCACAGAGTCGGCTTCCCAGGACTCCCGGCTCCCTGCCCCCTTCCCCTCCCACTGCCCCGACCCTGGCCCCCAAACAGGGAGAAACACGCACTCACACACACTCACAGACACACACACTTGGACTAAAGACCCCAACCTCACAGACCACCCCGTGTTCTAGACACAGGTTCCGTCCCAGACGCATACTCCCACAGAGGGCACGAACGCAGGTCACGTTGATAGATGTCCCTACAGACGGTCACAAACACACAAGCACAGAGCAACAGTCAGGGGCTCAGAACACGAGCAGAGCCGTGAACCCACATGCACAGACCCCCTGACCCCACACGCCTGCGAATGTGACTCGGCCCACGAGGCCGGGTGAAGACCTGCCAAGCACACGGGGGTGGAGAGGCAGGCAGACCCAGGGTTCAGCCAGCCTCGTACCCTCAGAGACCTGTGCAGTGGGGAATCTCTTGGTCCCTGACTCTCCAAGCCCCTCCGCCTAGGAGCTGCTCCTAACCACCGGCCTGCACGACCCCAGCTCCCCTTCCTCCAGCAGCCCCAGGACTGGAGCTGAAGTCCCTGTTCCCCGGAGGCCCTGCCTGCACACAGCTGTCCATACAGCCGCCCCCCGCACTGACCCCTGCTGTCCTCTGCCCCTCAGTCCTCTTGCATCGCCCTCACCCCCTTTCCCAGCCTTGGAGCAGCAGGAGCAGTTGAAGGACCCGAGTCCTCGGTGGCCCGGACCCTCAGCCTCTGGTACTCCCCAGGCAGCCCTGGTCTTCTGTCTTCAGCCTGGGGGCCCCCCTGGCTTGTGGGCATCCCCTACCCCATCCTGGAGGGCATGCTGGGGGGGGGGGGGGGCTCTGGCCTTGCTTTGGAAGCCTGGGATCTGGGGGGATCCAGGGAGCCGGGGCTCGGGGAAACAGGCCGGAGGCTGCTGCCCTCGCTAGATCTGCCCCGGAGCTGGGTCTCTGTTCTTCCAGCCTGAGCCCCCTCCCCTCTCCCATCCGCAACGTCCCCTCCTCCCAGGGCCAGGACCTAGACACCGAGACGATTGGGGCAGGGAAAGGAGAGGGGAGGGGGCCAGTGACAGAAGGGCAAAGTTGGGGGGTCAAGTCTGCCCCTTTCCCTGGCCTCCAGAATCCTCTCCCCGTCTGTTAGGCCCACTCCCTTTCTCCCTCCCCCGCTTCAGTGAATGATCCTCAAGTTCCAGGAAGTTGGGGCCTCTGCCCCACTAAGCCATCTCTGGGGACCCAGTGCCCAAACAGGGGTGTTTAGGAGTCTGATTTGGGGTTCTGGGGAGGGGTTCAAGGTTCCACCCTCCCAGCAGAGTGCTGTCCCAGGTTGAGCCAGGGTCCAGCATGGGGGGGGGGGGGGCTCATCCCATTAGTGTGGTCACACCCCCTGTCCTCTCTGGTCACCGTGTCACTTTCCAAAGCTGTTCTCTCTGTTCTTGTTGGAACAATGGATTGAGGCCAGGCTCCACTGCCCCGCTCTAAAGAGAAAAGAGAGGTCAGACCCTCTCTTTGCCCAGCTGACCATCTACACCATGCAAAAACTGGGGCCACCCTTCTGCCAAAGGACCCAGAAAGGGGCTGTTTCTGCAGCACGTCCCTCCCCTAAAATGCAGCCTCCCCAAAAAAAGCAGAGCTTCTGGGAGGGTGGCAGAAGGAGGGGGGAGTCTCTGTGAGAGAGGTTGAGGAGAAGAAGTGGGGGCGGGGGAATCAGGTTGGGGCAGAACTCAGCCCCAGAAGCTCCAGCCGACCCTGGGCCCCTTCCCCTCACCGTGTCCCTCCTCCTCTGGCGCCTGGCGCGGCCGGCCGTAGGCTGGTCCCCTGTCCTGCACAAGCCCCCCATCCACAGACTTCAAAAGCCGAGCAGCCATTTCTTCCTCTCCTCCTTCCCCTTCTCCTGTCAAGTAATCTCCACGCCCAACGTGGGGCTGGAACTCACAACCCTGAGATCGAGAGTCACAGCTCCACTGACTGAGCCGCCCGGGCGCCCCTCCCCTTCTGCCTTTTAAGATTCGGCGACTGAGAGACGGCCCCCGCCGCCCGCGCGCGGCTCACCTGTCCCAGCCGTGCGGCTCAGCGGCCTTGCCGTTGTTAGAGCACCACCGCCATCTGCGTGGAGTATTCTCATCACCCGCCAGAGAATCATACCCATTAACAGTCACTCCCCATCGGCACCGCTGGCCCCAGGCAGCCGCTCGTCTACCTTCTGGTTTCGCTTATTCTGGAACCTTCTCTCAAGCAGTCATGCAGCCCGGTCCTGTGCGTCGGGCTGCTTTTGCTCAGCTCGGCGTTTTCAAGGTCCGTGCACGGAGCACTGCGCACCAGTGCTGTATTCCTTTTTCTGGCCGCGTCCTGCCAAGGACGGGCCACGCCAGCCTGCTCGTCCAGCCGCGGGGGCCCGGGGCGGGGGGGGGGTGGTCACCGGCTGGCTCCACGGTTTGGCTGCTGGTAATAATGCTGCTGGGAACATTCGCGTGTGAGTTTTTGCGTGGAGACACGTTTTCGGTTCTCCTGGGTGTAAACCTGGGGATGGAATAAAGTGAAGTGACCTCCCCGGTGGCCTGAGGCTTCGAGAGCTCATCTATGGGTCCCACGCCCCTTTGAGAGTCTGAGGAGCCTTCCTCCGAGCCCTCCGGGGAGGTGGGCGCACATTCCTGCCAACTCGGGCGACTTTTGCGCCAGCCCCCGGGTGGGAAGCGCTGTCCCAGGGTGGGCTTCCCACAAGCCGCCCCTCCTGTCTTCCCTCCCCAACAAGTAACAGGGCCCGGCCCTGAACCCTGGGCTTTTCTGAGCCGAGTTCCCTGGAGCGGGTCCCAAGCAGGTGCCCCTGCAGGGCACCGGGACGTCCCTCCTCTCCCTTCCCTCGGGTCTCTCCTCTCAGCCGGACCTCTGTCCCTCCCGGGGCCCTGTGCCTGCCCTGCTTTCTCAGCCTCCCCATCTGTGGCCGCAGCAGTACTAGACCCTGAAGAGATCGGTGTCCTGATCCCGGGAAGCTCCGAATCCGTTAGGTGACGCGGCAAGGGCGAATTCAGGTTGTCGAAGAAACGACGGTGACGAATCCCTGACCTAAAAGTGACACGACTATCCCGGATGATGCCGGCGGGCCCCATGTGAGCGCCGGCGTCCTGAGGCGTGGACGAGGCTGGCAGAGGGCGGAGGGAAACGGAGGCCAGAGTGAGGTGAGGCCGGAAGGACCCCACCTGATGTGGCTTCGAAGAAGGGCTCAGAGAGCCCCAGACTCCCGGGGACTTCTGGAAACCGGAAAAGACCGGGGACAGATCCTCCTCTGGAGCCTCCCGAAGGGACGCAGTCCTGTCAGCACCTTGAGTTTGGCCCAGGGGACCTGTGTGTGACGTCCGTCCTACACAATCAGTTGTGATGTTCACACCGCTACCTTTGTGGGAATTTGTTACAGCAGCCCGGAGGACTCTGCAGGATTTCTGCCTGTTGTGTTCTGACATTGTCACGCATGGCCTTTCATTTCACGTCCGCCTGCTTTGCTTTTGTGTCTTCGCCACCGAGGGAGAGTTCCATGAGGCCTGGGACCTTGCCCACAGCCCGGAGCGCAGGGCCGGCTCTCCGTCCCCATTTGTTCAGGGGAACGCGGAAGCTGAGCCCGGCAGCCTTGAAAACCCAAGCCCAGAACTTCCTCAGGCCGGACCGCCTCCCTTCTCAGGGCCTCGGGGCCGCTGCCCCAGCCAGGCCTCCTTCCTACAGGCCCCGGAAGGTGCCAGGCTCCCGGTGCCCTCGGGGTGATGTCCCAACGCTGGGCGTTCCTTCTGAGGGTCTGCAGGTCCCGGTCCTGGCCATTCCCGTGGCTCCCTGGGGGGCTCCCATCGCCCTGGGCCTCACCACTTACTGGGGCTTCGCAGGCTCTGTCCCCCTGCTCAGCACACCTCACCTCTGCCTTTTTGCTTTGCTGAAGCATTTTCAAATTAAAAAAAAAATTTTTTAATGTTTATCTATTTTTTGAGAGAGAGAGAGAGAGAGAGAGAGAGAGAGAGAGAGCGCATGAGTAGGGGAGGGGCAGAGAGAGAAGGAGACACAGAATCTGAAGCAGGCTCCCGGCTTCAGGCTGTCAGCACAGAGCCCGACGCGGGGCTTGAACTCACGAACCGTGAGATCATGACCTGAGCCGAAGTCAGATGCTTAACAGACTGAGTCATGCAGGCACCCTACTGTCATATCTAATAAAGGTAATAATTTCTTTTTATTTTATTTTATTTTATTTTATTTTATTTTATTTTATTTTATTTTATTTTATTTTATTTTATTTTATCTTACTTTATTTTAAGTAAACTCTACCCCAATGTGGAGCTGAACTACAACCCTGAGATCAAGAGTCCCATGCTCTACCAACTACCAACTGAGCCAGTCAGGCGCCCCAGTTATTAAGTCTGTAAGGATCTAATCGAAAGCACACCATGTCCCCAAACCCCCTGCCGTATATCACTGAGTTGTTTGTTTTCCAATAGAATTAGCTATAGTCTGGCTCAGTTTGATGTCTTTGGTGTCATTGACTATATTCTTCTACAAATGTTGACTCTGGAAGCTCAGTTAGATTCGGTCTCCACTTTTAGGGAAGAAAAGTGAGCAGGCGGTGCTGTATGTGACATGTTGCAGCTCTTCGGAGGTTTGCATGCCTGGTGGTGGCACGTCTAGTGATTCTATCAGTAACTAGGGGCTTCAGAAGGTAACAAGGTAACAACCTGATCCCCCCCATGGTAAATTCCCAGCAACAGCCCTGTTACTTTGTTGAGAGTTGCAAAATGGTGATTTTCCAGTTCTATCATTCCTTCCTCATTGATTTATTTTTATTTTAGAGAGAGAGTGGGAGAGAGTGTGTGCATGAGTGGGGGAGGGCAGGGAGGGAGAGATAGGTTCTTAAGCAGACTCTTTGCTTATGGAAGAGGAGGAGGAGGAGGAAGGAGGAAGAGGAAGGAGGAGGAAGGAGGAAGAGGAAGGAGGAGGAAGGAGGAAGAGGAAGGAGGAGGAAGGAGGAAGAGGAAGGAGGAGGAAGGAGGAAGAGAGGGAAGGAGGAGGAGGAGGAGGAAGAGGAGGAAGGAGGAGGAAGGGGGAGGAAGGGGGAAGAGGAAGGAGGCGGAGGAAGGGCAGGGAGGGGTTCTATCCCAGGACCCTGGTGTCATGACCTGAGCTGAATTCAAGAGTGCGATGCTCAATCCACTGAGCCACCCCGGTGCCCCCCTTTCTCGTTTATTAACTGGAAATTCTTTGAAAGAAGACCTTTCCCTCACCAACTATGACAATTTGGTAACCCTGTGATACAATTCACACAGGGAAGATTTACGCAGGAAATAGAATTGACACAGGGACAGATGCCTAGTTAGTCGCCAATTTTCAGAGTAAGGAGTTGTATCCAGTGTGTTTCTCTCCCTTCATCCTCGCACCCAGTTGCCTGTCACTCTGAATATTTTGTATATTCAAGGTTTCAAGTGCATTCATGCATCTCTGTGACATTCAGATCGCCCTGTTTTAGGCAGTGGGAGCTCTGTGTTCTTTTGCTGTTGTCCTATGCTCCGACATCTTTGCTTTCCAGAACAAGATGCCCCAAAGCCTGTTCTGGGTATTTCCTGCTCCAGCCTGGAATCAACCTTTTCTCCAGGGAGCTGGGCACCAGATCTCATAGCTGTCAGATTGTCCATTGCTTCTAGGCTCTTTCAGTAATGTTACAAGATTTTTTCTTCACTTATTTTATACTCGCATGTTTCCTCTCTTGCTCTGGAAGCAGGGACTCCTAGTGTGTGTGTTATTATACAATACGCCATAAAAGAGTTCTAAAGAGTAACACCAAAGCTACTATGAACGAGTACACTACCACATGAAACGTAACCTAACTTTATTTGTCCTTAGGGAAAAATGAACTCTTGCAATATTATTTCTGTACAAAAAATAGATAAATTGTACTTCATCAAAGTTTAAAACCTTTGCGTTTTAAAGGACAGTATCAAGGAAGTGAAAAAACAATCCACAGAATGAGAGAAAATATTTGCAAACTATATATCTGACAGGGAACTTGAGTCCAAAACATATACCAAAACATATCACAACTTAACAATAAAAAGATAAATAGCTCAATTATAAAATAAGGAAAGATTTTGAATAGGCATTTCTTGAAAGAAAATACACAAATCGTACGTGTGTGAAAAGATGCTCGACGACACTGGCCATCGGGAAAGTGCAACCAAAGCCACAATAAGATACCACATCACACTTATTAGGATTGTTACAGTCAAAAGACAAGTAATAAGTGTTATTGAGAAGGCAGAAAAATTGGAACGCTCGTACACTGCTGGTGGGAATGTAAAACGGTGCAGCTACTGTGGAAAAGTTTGGGGGTTCCTCACAAAGTTAAACATAGAGTTTCTATGAGACCCAGAAATACCATTCAAAATCCACACAGAAGAATTGAAAATGTAAGTGCGCTCAAAAACTTGTACACAAATGCTTATCGTAGTATCATTCAAATAGCTTAAAAGTGGAAGCTGTCAGGGGCACCTGGGTGGCTCAGTCGGTTAAGCGTTCAACTTCAACTCAGGTCACGATCTCTCAGTCCGTGAGTTCAAGCCCCGCGTCGGGCTCTGGGCTGATGGCTCAGAGCCTGGAGCCTGCTTCCGATTCTGTGTCTCCCTCTCTCTCTGACCCTCCCCCGTTCATGCTCTGTCTCTCTCTGTCTCAAAAATAAATAAACGTTAAAAAAAACTTAAAAAAAAAGTTAAAAAAAAAAAGTGGAAGCTGTCTAATTCCATCGACTGATGAATGGATACACAAATTGTGTGTGTGTGTGTGTGTGTGTGTGTGTGTATTTTTTAAGTTTATTTATTTTGAGAGACAGAGAGAGCGAGAGAGCATGAGTGGGAGTGGGGGTGGGGGCAGAGAGAGAGAGAGAGAGAGAGAGAGAGAGAGAGAGAGAGAATCCCAAGTAGGTTCCACACTGTCAGTGAGCATAGAGCCTGACTCGGGGCTCGATCTCATGAACCAACAGATCATAACCTGAGCTGAAATCAAGAGTCACTTAACTGAGCCACCCAGGTGCTCCTTTTTAAACTGGGAGTTTTTTTTTTTTTCTTTCCAAGTTTTTATTGAAATTTCAGTTAGTTAACTGTACACTGTAATATTAGTTTCAGCTGTAGAATTTTTTTCAGTCTATCAATCTATCTGTGACCTCTGCCCCTAACTCGGGGCTCAAGCTCACAATCCCGAGAACAAGAGTAGCATGCTTTATTGAATGAGCCAGTCAGGTGCCCCCCACCCAGGTGTAGGATTTAGTGATGCATCACACATACAACACCTGGTGCTCATGAAAGTGCCCTTCTTAATACGCATCACCTATTATACATCCGATTGAATGTTAATTGGCCATAAAAAAGGATTAAGTACTGATACCTACCACAATGGCCACGAACCACAAAAACCTTATGCCATCAAAGTCACCGTACACAACAGGTCAAATATTGTATGATTCCATTTCAGTGAACTATCCAGACTAGATAAATCTATAGGGACAGAATGCAGATTGGTGGTTGCGGACGGTTGAGGGGCAGGTAGCCCTAGAAACCGCTGAATAGGTGAAGGCTTTCCCTTTGGGATGATGGAAGTGTTTTGGAAGCAGGGATAGTGGTGCACGACCCTGTGACTGTACTCAAGGCCACTGAATTGTTTACTTCAAAACGGTTCATTGTATGTTATATGAGTTTTACCACAATAAATTATTAAATTATTTAAAAAGTAGTCATGAGGGACGCCTGCGTGGCTCAGGTGGTTAAGCGTCTGGCTTTGGCTCAGGTCATCGTTCCTCGGTTCTTGGGTTCGAGCCCCGTGTGGGGCTCACTGCGTCAGCGCGGACCCCCTTCGGATCCTCTGCCTCTCTCTGCCCCTCCCCGCTCCAGCTCTCTCTCTCTCTCTCTCTCTCTCTTAAAAATAAACATTTTTTTAACAAAGCAATAAAGTATCAATACATGTTACAGCATGGATGAAGCTTGAAAAGTTGATGCTAAGGGAAAGAAGCCACATGAAAAAGCCGCATACTGTGTGAGTGCATTAATGTGAGTGTCCAGAAGAGGCCGATCCAGAGACACAGAAAGCAGTTTAGTGGCTGCCGGGGACTGGGGTGAGGGGAATGGAGAGAGGTTGCTAATGGGATTTCTTTTGGGGGTGATGAAAATTTTCTAAATTATCTAAATTATCAGCTATGGCTGCTCAAATTTATGAATAGAGTACCCCCCCCTGAACTTTACACTTGAAAAAGGTGAATTTAATGGTATATCCTAACTAAGCTTTTTATATCTTAACGAACTTAACTAAAATTTTTCCCCCATAGAGTGTTAACTGCTCGTTACCAGAGGGGAGAGGAGTAGGGGGATGGGGCAAACAGGTGATGGGGAGGAGGGAGTGCCTGTCTTGAGCACCGGCTGATGCCCGCAAGTGGTGAATCACTGTATTGTACACCTGAAACTAATATTACACTCACTGTATGTTAACTGGAATTAAAGCCAAAAATTTTTTTAAATGCGGCAGATAATAAAGACAATTTATATCTAAAACAAATTTCTCCCCGCTTCTGCCCCCTAGAGGCCGAAAATACAAACCGCAGGCACACTTTCAGCTTCACCGGGAGAGCAGGCCGCCCCTGGTGCGCAGGCGCCTCTCAGCGTCTAAAGGCGCCGAGCGACTCGCCCCGCCCACTCAGAAGCTTCCTCCCACGTGCCGGGCAAGCTCCGTTCGCGCATGCGCCGCGAGGCCGGAGGCTCCCGGGGAACCTGCGGGCCGGCGCCCGGAAATGGTCGCGCCCGGAAATGGTCGCGTCCGCGGAGCTTCCGGCCACGGGGTGGTGGGAGGCGTCCGCGGGCCGGGAGCTCGGCGCCGACCTTCGCGCAGCGGCGCCCCGAAGCCAGCGCCGCTTGGTGGGCCTCCTGCCAGGTGGGCCCGGCGGCGGACGCTGGTGCCAGGGCCCAAGGAGTAGGTACCTTAAGCCGTGCGGGCCTCGCGGTCTGTCACGACGGCTCGCCTCGCCTCCGTGGACCCCGGGATCCCACGTAGTCTTCACACGTCATGAAATACTTAATCTCTTCAATCACATAAATGCAAAATCCACGCTGAGCCCGCTGGTTGTACAACCCCAGGGACCACGGTTTGCGGCCGCCTGGCCAGTGCTGGGCCTGCCTTCGTGGGGCCGCGCGGCCGGAACCCCGAGCGCCTGGGCGCAGAGCGCAAGTAAAAACCATTTACTTTAATGGTTTTTTGTTTTTTTTTTTTAAAGGAAAACCAAATTCTTTTAAGATTTATTTTTAATTGTGCTAAGTGGGAAACTTAACTCTTTTGGATCTAAAGCGTGGCTTTTTGCAGCTGTCAATTTCTGCTATCAGTGATCACCTTTGTACTGAGGCTGCGGCTTGAAGACGAAGACCAGCCCCGTTCACCTGCTCTGGGCCTGGGAACAGAACTCCCTCCTCTTGCTGTCTTTGCCAAAGTGCCTTGGCTCAAGGGCATGCACCTCCCAGATCCCACTGACATGTTACACTTGGTATTTGTGGGATTGCAGAATGAGGCGTGGGGACAGGACTTAGGCCAGGCAGCTACTGTTCGTTGGCAACGCGTGGCTCATACGTAATTTAAAATTTGCTAGTAGCCACATTTACAAAAGTAAAACAAGTGGATTTTTATATAGTTCCTTTAACCCAATACATCAAAAAAATACTATTTCAACGTATAAGTAATATAAAATATAATAAAAATGCGGTTTTTTTAGTGCTAAGTCTTTGAAACCTGGTGTGTATTTTACACCTACGGCACATCTCAGACTCGGGGCATTCAAGCACTCAGTAGACACCTGTGGCTAGTGGCCACCATATTGGACAATGCAGATTTAGGCCAAATGAAACGGATCGTGGGGGGCGGGAAATGTGTGGGGTTCATGGTGGAGGAGACAGCTGCTCAGCTCATCGTCCTGGAAGCGGGCTGGGTTAAGGATCTTAAAGGGAGCAGCTGCAGGACATGGCCCCTGTCAGCCAGGAGACACCTGCCGACTCCCCCGCCCCAAGTTGCACTCTTTCTGGGTTGAACGACAGGTGAGCTGAATGAGCTAAATCCCTCACTTATTGGTCAGTTTGAGAAGTCACCTACACCTGAGTGTGCACCTCAAGTCTGTTGGTGATGCTGAACTGGGTTTGCTGGTGGAGGGTGGGGGCCAGGTGTATACTTTGGAACAGGAATTAGCTGAGGTTATTGGTGAGGCCCATCCCCTGACCTCTCATGTTGGGGAGAGGAGTGGGAACAGGAAAGATAATCCAAGGGAAAGTAGCAGAAACCTCGAGGACCACAGCTCAAAACAGGGGGCCTTATTTATTTTCTATTTTTTTTTTTTTTAAAGTAAACTCTACACACAGTGTGGGGCTTGAACTCACAGCCCCAAGATCAAGAGTTGTACGCTCCACCGACTGAGCGAGCCAGCCGGGGCCCTGACGGGTGGGACTTTAGTTCTAGGAGAAGCGTGAGTTCCGTCATTGCAAGCTTTTAGATGATGAGCTTTTCTGATGCTTCATTTGGGGGCCTCTCTCCTTTCGTTTCCCCAATTGCACTTGCTGCCACAGGCGCACGAGCGCTCTGAGCCCTGCTCCAAGGAAAGGCTTCCAAGGCTCCTCAGAACCCAGGGGGCCCCAACCTGGGCTGCTTCTTCTGGGAGCGTTCGATTAGGATTTAATAAAGTTAGAATCGTCCGAACTAGGGGGCCGAGTGGCCCCACCCTTTCCCCTCACTAAGAGAAGTGTCTAGGGCATCCTTGTCCGCAAAATCAAACCTGTTTTCCCTGGTTGGCTCTGTTCAGCCCAGCCGCACCCGTGTCTGTGGAGACGCGGGGGGGGGCAGCGTTTCTATCTCTGCCCACCCGTGCTGCGCCACAGCCCCCAGGGAGTGAAGCCGGGAGGGGACACACAGCACAGGGAGACCTCATCTGCCAGGGACTCCCCGAGGACAAGGATCACATGGGGTCACCTGAGAGGAAAAGGCCCAGGTCCAGACATGGAGCTCGGGCCTGTGTGAAGTCAGGGCAGAGACGTACGTGGCTCTGTGCCAGGGGAAAACGTCGGAGCGAAAAGCGGTTCCACCGACAGGGAAGACGGACGCCACAGATCAGAGATTGGCCCTGGCCCCATTTATTACAAAATAATGATTACAAATCTGGTATAAAAAAGACCCCGGGGGAACCCTGGCGTACCTGCCACACCCCCACCCCACAAAGCCGCTCCCTGACACCTTGGCGGGGAGGGCTCTCAGATGCGAAGGTCCCCAGCCAGGAGGGCACTGTACCGGGCAGGTGTGAGGGGCAGGTAGGCACCCCCAGCCCGGTCCAGAACGTAGAGGGGGTCAGACAGTGCGCTCGGGTTAAAACCCTCCTTTGTCATCCGAACCTTCTGCTGCTTGAAGGTTTCTGTGGTGGCCAGAGACTCCTGGAAGGGGTGTCAAAAGGGGTTGAAGGAAGGAAGGGGTACTTTGCCTGAATTCTGTCAAGGGGCAGGTCCCGGGAAAGGAGGCACGAGGTCAGGGTTTGGGATAGGGGGTCACAGAGAAGGAGCCAAGCCCGGAGGGGGGCGTGAATGACGGACAGAGTGCACATCCAGGAAGGAGCTGTTCTTTCCCGCCAGGGACGGAGCTGCACAAGGACCCCCGCGTGGGGTTTGGAAGCCGTTGGCCGCCGCGGGTGCAGGAGCTGAGAGGTGGGAGCAGGGGGACTCGATTACCTGGAGCCTTAGGAATCGAGGCCAGGCGTAAGGCGGCAGGTTCTCAGAAACGTGGCTGTAGAGCTGCTCAAGGTCCAGGGAGTGGGGGGGACGCAGGACCAGGGCCGCCATCCCAGCCCTACCTTCGTGCCCTGGTGGTGTCGGGGGAAAGGGCAGCTGTTGTGGTGAGCCGCTCTGAGGCCTCGTGTTCCCTGTGCCCTGTGCCACCAGTCCAGGGTGGCAGGCCGGCTGCCCTCCACCTCCCGTGTCTTGGCACCTGGCACGGTAACTCCGTAGACGTTCACCTCCTGAACAAAATCCAGGGACTCCAAGGCCTCCGCCACTTCGGTCGTGGCCACGTTCTCCCCTTTCCACCTGCAAGAGGGCAGAGAGTCGGGGCCTTATGGGGGTGTGGGGAGGACGCAGTCAGGGCGCCAGACGGTCACAGGGAACAAGGTCTGAGAGGAGAGCTCGGGTGAGTGGCTGGGTTTGGGTGGGAGTTAGGGAGTTAGGTTTAGGGGGTTTGGGTCACAGAGGTCAAATGTCCAGGATAGGAATCAGGGTGTCCTGGACAGATACCTGAAGGTGTCTCCAGTACGATCATGGAAGCGAAGAAAGCCTTGGTCATCGCAGACCAGCAGGTCCCCAGTGTTGAAGAAAACATCTCCAGGCCGGAAGACGTCCTTCAGCAGCTTCCCGCGGTCCAGCTCTGGTCCCCCAGCATAGCCGAGGAAGGGGGACTGTTGGCTCACCGGGGCCACCAGCAGCCCAGGCTCACCTGCAGAGCCGCTGGGGTCAGGGGGAGCTGTCCACCTCGCCCAGAGCTTCCTGGCCCCTCGCCCCACTCTCCTCCCAACCCTCTGCCGGCTGCACCCCCCCCCCCCCCCCCCCCGCCGCCACCAACCTGAGCACCAACCTGGAGATGTGGCCACACAGTGCCCCTGGGTGTCCCGAACCGGCTCCCCTGTGGTGACATCATAGCGAATCAAAGAGAAGGGGAAGACATGCTGGGGGAAGGGAGACCCCGGCACTGGGTCATTTCAGTTGCACGAGCCCCTCCCTGCCAGCCCCACCTTCCACGGGGTCTCCAGCTCCTCCCCCACCCCTTACCTTGTAAAGCCAGGAAGCACGCCCCACAGCACCTGGCTGGCCCGTGTAGTTGAAAGTGGCAACATTGCCCTCCGTTAGGCCATACGTCTCCAGCACCTGCAGCGGCCCGAAGCGCCGCACAAAACGCTCCCAGGTGTCCGGGCGCAGCCCGCTGCCCACCACCAGTCGGACCTTATGCCCCCGTTCCGCCTGGCTCTGAGATGAGGGGAGATGGGCAGAAGGTTCAACAGCAAGATGCCAGCTCCCAAAAGGGAAGCCCCGGCATCCCAGGCCCCTCACCCCACCCTGCCTGCCGTTCTCGTCCAGCCCCCAGGCAGGCGTCCCAATGTCTCCTGCCAGCTGCCCATCTCCCTGCCCGGTGGCGGCAGCTCTGCCCAGGATGTGCCCACGCACCGGGGGCTGGTTGACAAGGTATCGGCACAGCTCCCCGATGTACTGGAACACCGTCACCCCGTGCTGCTGGCAGTCGTCCCAGAACTGGCCAGCTGAGAACTTGGACTTGAGCACCACTGTGGCCCCTGCCAGAGGTGGGGAGAGAAGGGAGGAAGGAAGGTGAGACTGAGGGCTGTGGGGGGAGACCTGACCCCCTCCCTCCCGGACACCAGCCTTCACTGCAGTGTCCTTCCGGGAAGGCCCTGCTGGGACGGTCAACAGCAGCCCAAGGTGGCCCTCCTGCTTTCCTTCCGGTGCCCCAGAGAGGTTAATGCCCTTTCCCTACTTCCTGTCCCCAAACAGTGCATCCTGTATGCCTAGGCCCCCAAGTCCCAACCTTCTTCTCCATTTGCTTCTCCCTGGGCTGACATGCTCGGCCCTTAACCCCCCTTCCCCCACGTGGAGTCTGGAGACCTCCCTAGTTCCTCAGTGTCTAGGTTGTGCGGGTGATGCTTCTCCATTGTAGCAGGAGCTCTTGGAGAGGACACCTCTGCCTCCTCCCTCGTCTGGAAGTGTCCCCAGGTGAGCGTACCACAACAGGTACTTAAATAAACGTTTGCTAGGAAAAAAAAAAGTTTGCTGGACGACTGAAGTTTGGGGAGGGTCGAGAGGTGGGAGTGGGAGAGACTGACCAATGCCCAGGCAGCCCACGATGCCCAACAGGGAGCCAGACATGTGGTAGAGCGGGAGGGCAAGGTAGATCACATCCTCCTGGTGGGCACCGCACAGCTGGTAGAAACCCTGGCACTGCAAGATCTTCAGGTGGCTGATCCGTGCAGCCTTGGGGAGGCCTGTGGGTGATGGGGGAGATGGGTGGAACGGTCTGAGCTCCAGGCCCCGCCTCCCTCAGCCCCTGCTGGGTAAAGAGGCAAGGCTGAAGCTGATGCCAAGCTGTCGGGGAAATGGCGGGAAGTTCAGGGAGGTGGAGAAATGAGGAAGCGCGGCAGAAGCGAACGCAGTCGTGGTTGGGATCTTGGGATGGGCCCGGGGAGGGGGGTGGAGGAGTGGCCTGGGAGTTGAGGCCACGGTTCCTGTTCCCAGTGTCTTGCCTTTCTCTGCCTTAGTTTCTGGCAGGGGAGTCTGGTGTCCCGTGCTCACCCGTGGTGCCGGAGGTGAAGATGTACAGGCACGTGTCCATTACGCTCTGGGGGGCAGATAGGTACCCGGGCACCGGCTCATCCGCTTCGGCTGAGGCCTCCGCCAGCACATCGCTGATTCCGGCCAGACGGGTTTCGGGGCCTGCAGCCCAAAGATGGAGCCCCATGGCTCTCAGGGCCGGCAGGTCAGGCTCCAGGGACTCCAGGAGCTCTGGATGGGGTGGGAAGGCAAAGCTCGGCGGCCCAGAATGCCTCCCCACCCCACAGCCCACTTGCGCCGCCCTCGCCCCTCCCCACCACCTCACTCCTCCGGGCGAAGGGTGCGCATCCTCCGTCACCGTTCTGGGAACCGAAGACGCAGCCCCGTCGCTTCGCAAAGCCGAAGCCTCATATCCCCAAGCACCCTTTCCAAGCCCCTGCGAGCCAGCTGGGCCCCTTCTGCAGTCCCGGCCTCACCTGGCGCCAGCACCAGCGCGCGCGCGCCGCAGCTGCGGAGGCAGTGCAGGAGGGGACCCCGGCGCAGGGCGGCGGGCACAAAGGCCGCGCGCAGGCCGGCCTTGGCCAGCCCGAACCAGAGCCACAGGAACTCCGGGCAGGCGGGGAGCAGCAGCGCCACGGTGGCCCCGGGGGCCAGAGGGGCCGCGGCGCCGGCCCGCTCGTTCCCCGCGCCGCCGCCCGGCCCCGCGTCCCAGCCCCGCGCGCGCAAGAAAGCGCGCGCAGCCCGGTTGCTCTGACGCTCGGCCTCCGCGTAGCTAAAGCGTCGCGCGCCGTGAATGAGGAAGACGTGCGCGGGGCGCTGCCGGGCCAGCTGCGCGAGGCGCCAGGCCAGGCTGCAGCCCCCCTCGGGGCCCCTCGGGTCGGCGGCGGCCGCGGCCAGGGCGCGCGCCCGGAGAGCCCGATTGCAGCGCAGGACGCGCACCGCGAAGGCCAAGTCCGCCGCTAGCCAGCGCAGCCGCGGCCAGATGTGCAGCGTCCGCAGCAGCAGCAGCAGCGGCGGCAGCAGCAGCAGCGGCGGCAGCAGCAGGAGCCCGGCCATGACGCCCTCGTCCTCCGCTCGGCGCCGCCGCTCCCTCCCGAAAACTGGGGCCGCTCGCTTTGGCGCGGAGACCTCGCCTTCCCGGGAGCGCGCGCGCGCAGGCACACGCCCCTTTCCCACCCGCTCCCGCCCCCCCACCCCCACCACGGGCGCGGAGCCGAGGCCGGGAGGTGCGTGGGGGGCGGCCCCGCGCTCGCTCCCCGACGGCCGGGAACCCACACCCTCCCGGGGCCGGGTTTTCTCCCACAGAGCGTCCCGGCCCGAGGCCGCCCCAGCGTCTCCCCAGACACACCGAGGAACTCGGGCCTCCGGGCCTGACCCGAGCCCTCCCCCGGCGCCAGCAGCGGCGTCAGGGGATGGCTGGGGGCCCGGACGGCCCGCGCTCTGGAGGGGCGACGGCGGAGGCCCCTCCCTTCGGGCAAGGGCGCCAGTAACTGGGGCCAGTGAATGCTTTCCATCCAGGTTTTAATTGGGGAGGAGGAAACGGGAAGGATGGGGGGCGGGGGTGGAGAGGCCGGAGTAGTTAGCTTTGAGGGAGGGGAGACTGGATTGGTAACAGACCAGTTTGAAGGCGGGATCTGTCCTCCACCCAGACGTCACTCCTCCCTCCTCAGTCTGCCTCCCGGCCAGCCAAGGGGCTCTCTTCTGCGGGGACACACGGATGGGCAAGTGGCCAGACCGGGGAACAAAGAGGGTCCTTTCTCTCTGGGATGTGAGTGCTGTCACTAGGCGCACTTCGGTCCTTCAGAATCCGAGTTGGGGCACCCCTCACCCCCCAGCCGTCCTCCGGTGCTTGGTGACCACATAGACCTACTCAACTGGACAAATACTTATGCCGAGGAGAGAGGCGCAGGGAGGGGCGGAGTTCAGCAGGTAGGGAGATGGTACCCCGACAGGTCAGGGCCCGGCTCACAGCCCACGTCAGCAGGGAGAATGGGCAGGTGGGCAGTGTAGAAGCCAGAATTCCTCTTGCTCCAGACAAAGGGGTGGGCAGGAAGGCAAGAGGGGACCTTGCGGGGCCACAAAGGAGAGGGACGCCCTGTAGGTGCGCAGGGTAAGTGGGGGCAGCTACTCCAGCACAAATGAGGTTCTGGCTTGTTTTATTGTCACTTAAAAACTTTTAAAACGCGATTATCTCTGCCAACAAAACAAAACAAAACAGACAGAGCCAAGGAAATAGGACCATTTGACAGTTCTGTGGGCATGGCTCCCTCTAGGGAGTCCCAGGGCTCTGGCCCCGCCTGGGGTGCCAACATCAGGTCAACACAAGCTTCTAGGCCGGTGGGGCCGCGGCCTCCCTCTCTGGTCCCTGCCTGAACTCTTGCGGCACCTGCCCCATGTTAAGAACAGGCAGGTGGACCATGTCACTGACGAAATGCCCACTGCACACAGGAGGACAGAGGGCAACTATGAAATGCGTGTTCAGGGCAAACCAGGGCCTGATGGGTAGCGTGGGAAGGGGCACCCACACACCTTTCTTCTTTCCCATACCTGGCCTCTCTGGCCAGCAGCCCCATCTGCCATTTCTCTTCTCTTTGGGAGGCTGGGGAGGGGCAGGGGTGGAAGACCCGCACGGGCCGGGTTTCCCGCAGCCTCTGGCTTCAGCGGGATGTGAGTGGGTAGGAGCAGCAGTGTGATGGGACCGGAGGCCCCTGGAGAGGAAGGGGGCAGGGGCTGGGGCTGCACGGCGGCTTCTCAAGGCTGAGCCAGAGGAGGCAGCGCGTCCTTCCCACCAGGTGAACTTTGGGCTGGGGGACAGAGCGTCTCCCCACCATCTCCCCAGCCCTTATTAACCTCTGAATCACCAAGGGGAGGAGGGCAGTCTGAGCAGGGGTGGGATGGGGGACACAGGGCCTCAGTCACTGTCAGACCCCACTGCAGAGGACCCTTTCCGTTTCCGCTTGGTGGGCTTCGGTTTTGCGTCTTCTTCCTCCTGAAAGAGATTTCAGGGGTGGGGGGTGTCGTTAGCCTGGGCAGCTGCTGGCCCCAACCGCACCTGCTCCCACTGTGGCTGCTGTGCACGGTGGCGGGGGTGCTCACGGAGGCACTGCTGGAGCCGGACTCTTCCTCGGCGTTGGGCGGCTGGGTGGCGTTCTTGCGGCTGCGGGGGCTGGACAGAGCTGCTTTCCTCCGGCTCTTGGGTGGCTTGGTGGACGAGTCCTCGTATTCCTCAGCCAGGGAGAAGAGATCGCTGAACCTGAGGGAAAGAAGAAGGCGCCCTCAAGCACACTCCTCCCAGCCTCTTTTCCTGCCCCCTGCCTGGGCCTGTTGCCCTTGCTGGTCACTGAATCTTCATCCCCAGCAGGCTTCCTCCCCTGGGCCTCCCACCGCCTCCCGAGGCCAGAAGTGCCAGGAGCCTTACTTCATCTTGTGGGCCTCATCACAGCTTGCCTGCACGTGCTGCAGGGCCTGCAGAATCGGGGTCTGGCTAAAAACTGGAGGGAAGAGGGAGAGCAGGGACGGAGGGGCAGTGAGAGGGCCGGAGCTCATTCGGCTCTCCGGCCCCCACCCCCACCCGTTCGAGGGCCTTCGAGGGCCGGCCCGAGCCAGGGCAGTGCCATGCACGATAGGCTCGGGGGTCTGTGGTGCATACAGTTCTGCTTGGTGTTGGTCAGGTTGAGACGAAGGTTGTCTAAGTGCTCCAGGATCTGCTCCAGGGTCAGCTGGGCCAGCTTGCTGCTGGAGCTCCTCAGGCTGCAGGAAGTGGCGCGGCCAGAGTCTGAGCTCGAGGGGAGTGGGACACCCTCTCCACCCCGCCACCCCGAGGCAGCCCCTAAGGGGCAGGCCGGAGCAGAACAGGGGCCAGCCACAGGGCGTCGGGCCAAGCGGGGAAGGGGCCGTCCTGGACCATGCAGCTCCAGGCCACCAGGTGTCACCCCTAGCCAGGCGGACGGCAGGCCCGGGCCCTACCTCTGCCTCTTGCGTGGGAGGCTGTTGTTCTTGATGAGCAGGGACTTGATGTGCTCAGCCAGCAGCTCATCATGCTTCATGCACCAGTGCCGCAGGATGCTGGTGGTGAACTGGTCGTCCGGGTGGCACGGCCTACTCAGCACCATCTTCACCATCTCCTCGCTGGGCCTGGGTGCGCGAGAGGGGTGGGTGGGGGGTGCTCAGGAACCCCTGCTCTCTCCTGCCTACTTATTCCCCAAGCCTCAGCCCTCAAACCCCACCCGAGTCTGCAGCTTCCTGCTCCCACGCCCTCTCCCTCTTCTCTCTGGGCCCAGGAATGCTGGTTCCGTGCTTTGCCGAGCCAGGACACAGACGTGATTCTGCGGTTTCTGTGGTGGTAGCTGGCACGTGCTGGGGAAGCGGCTCACCGAGTCCCCCCCACCTTGCCCAGAACAGTCGGGAAACGGGCCAGGGAAGCCAAAGGACAGAACGGTATTCAGCCCGAGAAGGCGCTGGGGAGAGGCTGGCGAGCCACAGCCCCCAACCTGCCCACTTCCTGAAGGACATTCCGTACCACCTCTAATCTCTCAGGACAGAGCAGAGAAGGTGGAAGGTGGGCAAGAGATAGGAGGGAACGGACCCACAGCTGCTGGGAAAGCGCCAGCACTGGAGGGTGGAGGGGCCTCCTCCACGGGGCCTCAGGAGAGGGGGGGATGGGGAGCAGGAAACAGGGATGTCCGGTCCCCACCCCACCCCCTCCTCCCAGGGCAGCTCCTGGTGGGCAGGGGTGCAAAGTCGAGAGGAAGCCCGGATCCCAGGGGAGCTGCTTGGTTGTAAATCATTGTGGGGGAAGGGCAGAACAGCAGATGTCCACAACAGGAAGAAGTGTGGCCGGCTTCCTGAAGGAGCAGGACAGGAGCCCGTTGCAGGGGGGCTATCTTTTGGGACACTGTGACTGGGAGCTAGAGTCCCCGCAAGTAGAACTCACTTCTCTCTTCGGAGCTGAAGCAACAGGCAAGACAGGGCCTCTGGGTGCTCTGTGGGGTGGGGTGGGGGGCAGAGGCTGTTGAGAGGGCGGCAGAATTCCAGGGAGAATCCTAGCACGTCTCCCATCCCCCAATCCACAGCCACTCAAAGCAGCAAGGATGGTCTTCCAGGGTAGAACAACCCGTCCCTGCTCCCGAGCCCCTGGCTCCTGCCTGGCACGGCGTGGGCCGGCTTGCAGGACACCCCTGAAGAGCGGAGGTGACCGACAGGGAGCCTGGCCTTCAGCACTTCGCCTTCTGGAGGGGCAGCGGTGCGGCCCCAGGCTTGCCCCGTCCCTCCCCCAGTTCTCCCTGCCCGCGACCCTACTCACCTTTGTATTTGAGGTGCTGCAGGATGGGGATTATGGTCTCCAGGGGGATGTTGTGGGCCAGGAAGAGCTGCCAGGCACAGTACTGCTCAAAGGTCTCCCAGTCCAGGCTCTGGACTGCAGGGGACAGAGAAAGGGGGGCGTTCTCTCTCTCATTAGCACACACACACAGGGCTAATCCACAGACTACCAGCATCCCAAGGAGGGCTGGTACGCAGGTGAGGACAGTGACCCTGACGCTGCAGTTAAGTCTCCCTTTCCACACAAAGTGTTATTTTCAAAGACTTCATATCGCTTCTGTATTCCCACAGCCTAAGCAAGAAACAGATCCAGAGACACTGCCCAAGACCACACAGCAGGGCACAGTGATGGTCCACCCCATCCACAGCCCCAGAGTCAGCTCCGCTGTTACTAGGAAATACCCAGGGCTGCCACGCCTCTCTCCCCCAGGTGTCTGAAGGGGTCTGCTCACTTACTGAGAATATTGAGGACTGAGTCCTTTCGAAACATAACCAGGTTCCCCATCATCACATGGCAGACCAGCTCCTGGAGCTAAGGACGGGGAGGAAGAAGGCAAAACCCATTGGTTCTAAAAGAGGCCAGGAAGCTAGTACGGAGGGAGAAGCAGGAGGCCTCACACAGGGAAAAACCAGGGGAAATGAAAACCTAGTTTAAAGGGCTGGGGATGAATGATGGATGCTGGGGTATCTGAAGGATAAAGGGGCTGGTAAAGAGCAATAGGCCTGTTTGGAGGCAAAACATTAAAAAACAAACAAACACACAAACAAACAAACCATTAAAGTGGTTTCCACGCCCAGATAACAGAGGGAGAAGGGCAACTTGTCTCCCTGGCTCGAGTCTGGGCCCCGACCCATCCCAGCCTGTGCCTGGGGAGGAGGGAAGGGCTGGGAGGCAGAACTGTGGGACAGAGTGTAGCTAGGAGAAAGGCAAAGAAAGAAGGGCTCTTCTCTCCTGAATGGGGCAAGTGAGTGGCGACGAGAGGCAGAAATGGACCCGAGCTCAGTATGAGAACACATTAGCAAAGCTGCAGTCTCCCGGGGTCTGTGCACAGTGGAAGGCCAACGGCCTGATTATTTGCACCCTGTGCCAAGGGGAAGGCCAGCTGAGAGCGAAGGAAGAAACAAACAAACAAACAAACAAACAAAAAACACCACCTTCTCACTTTCCTTGTGGAACTGGAGTGTCCAGATAATACAGAGAATGAGCCCAGCCTGCCTCCCAGGGGGTCCCCTTCCCTGCTAGCCTCCCCCCACCCCCGGCCTGAAGTGCACACAGGTGCAAGCCAAGGCCTTGGCTCCCGTCAGCTGGCTTCCCACGATGAGAGCTTCTTGTGCACCTGCGCAGAGTCAATAACAGCCACGATCATGTTCAGCAGCTCGCCGCTCCGCAAGGTCTCATCTGGAAACTGGACAGAAAAAGACAGAAGCTGGGGCAGGAGTCCAGGGTGCCCCCGTTGGCTTGTACCTCATAATCCACCCCCTTTCTTCCCGCATGCTCAGGGGATGGCAGGGTTAAGCAGGATGGTGGGGTCCTAACACGAGTCCCTAAACAAAGATCCAACAGCTGTGAAGCCAGGACTCTAACCCTTTAAGAACTGATATTTGTTCTCTTTGTGTCTGTGTGTGTGTGTGTGTGTGTGTCAGGAAAGGAATGGGGAACCGTCTAGAGATGAAACCAGAACCTGAAAGGAGTGGACGTGACGGTGAGTGCCGAGCTGCAGCGGTGACAAAATAAACGTTCCTGTCTGGCAATAAACACAAACCCGCTCTATGCTAGCCCTCAGGCACAGAAGGGAAGGTGCGGAGTGTGTTTGGGGTGTACGAGGGGCAAGAGGCTTCCCTTCTTGAGAGGGAGCAGAGGAGGAAACTGCCGCGTGCTGGTCATGCCCCCTTCTTCCGCCCCTGCAACTTCTGGGGAGATCACAGTTCCTCCTGTTGCGCCCACACCCTGTTTCCTGATGTCCCTGCGCCTGGGAACTTCACCCAGAGGAGGAAGAGAGGGTGTCCCTCTCTTCCGATGTCCCAGTTCCTAGAGAAGACAGTGAGTGAACAAGGAAACGCAAGTCTCCACCACAAAGGCTGTGGTCCTTGGGAGCCACTAGAGAGAAACTGAGGGTGAGCCATCAGATGGCAGGAGGGCCTGTAGTGTGTGAGTGTGGTTGCGGCTGGGGGACCTGTGCTGGGTCCAGAGGGTGTGGCCGGAGCTGGGAAGCCAAGTGTACAGGCCCAGACCACACCTCACACCACAAGGCACAGAAGAGGAGACATTTTGTAACTTTTAACAGAGGGAGGCCCATCGAGCCAGCAGGGGTGGGTGAAGTAGGGTCAGGGTCGTATGCAATGAGGCACATGGTGTCGTGAGCCTGCCCTGCGCAGCCGCGCCCAGAGCCCAGCAGACACTGACCTCTGTGTAGATGGAGGGTGTGAGGTGGCACAGCAGCCGCACGTCGTCCTCCTGACAGGCCTTCATGTCCATCATCAGGCAGGTGTGCAGGTCGCCCAGCTGGGTGGCCTGGGCAAAGGACTCATACAGGTTCATCTTCCCAGCAGCGGCTTTGCTGCAAGACCAGTTGGGCCTGAGCCAGCAGCCCGTCCCCTCAGTCGCACCCCCCACCCCGCCCCGGAACCCCTCTGCTGCCCCTGATGCTCTGGGCAAGTCTGTCTCGTGGCCCTCTCCTGCCTTCCTCAGTGCTCCCGACAGGGCGCTGACCACACACAGTGAAGCTGCCAACTGGTGACCGTCGAACACAGGACAGGGCTCAGATGAGGCCAGAAAGCCGAGCAATGAAGGCAGGAACACAGGCAGGCCCCCACCTCACATCACATACGAGCAATTGAGAAGAGGTTATAGGCCTGAACATAAGAACTGAAAACCACAGTCTTGGAAGAAAACACAGGAGTAAATCTGCAAGATACCACAAGCCCAAGTGACAGAAAAAAAAATAAACATGACTCAACAACACGTAAAACTTCTGTGTCTCAAAGGGTGCCATCAAGGGAGTGAAAAAGACAACCTGCAGAATGAGAACATATTTGCAAACCAGATGTTTCATGAGGGACTCGTATCCATAGTATTAAAAAACAAAAACAAAAAAACCCCCCAAAAAACAAAAACTCTTTAAAAAATCAACAATAAACAGATGAATAACTCAATTGAAAAAATAGGAAAGGAAGCGACACCTGGGTGGCTCACTCAGTTAAGCATCCTACTTGGCTCAGGCTCACAGTTTGTGAGTTCAGGCCCCATATCGAGCTCTCTGCTCTCCACACACAGTCTGCTTAGGATCCTCTGTCTCTCTTCCTCTCTCTCTGCCCCTCCCCCACTCATGCTCGCTCTCTCTCTCTCTCTCTCAAAAATAAACATTAAAAAAAAATGGGAGAGGATCTGAAGAGACATTTCTCCGAAGAAAATATGCAAATGGCTAATAACAAGCACACAAAAAGATGCTCAGCATCATCAACCATCAGGAAAATGCAAATCAGAACCACAACAAGACATCACTTCACACCCATCAGGACGGCTGTGATCGAAAAGCCAGATAACAACAAGTATTGGGGTGCACGTGAAACACTGGAACTCGGTTGCTGTCAGGCAATTCCTCACAAATTTAAAATTAGGGGTGGCGTTTGACCCACAGTTCCACTCTTACACTCCGGGAAACTGAAAACACATGTCTAGGTAAAAACGTGTCCATGAATGCTCAGAGCATCTCTATTCACAACAGACAAAAAGGCAGAAACAAACCAACGTCCGCTGACAGGTGAATGGATAGACCGTGGTGTGTCTATGCAGAGGAACAGTATTTGGTCACAAACAGAAATGAAGTACCAATCCGTGCTACGAAGGGGATAACCCTCTAAAACGTTACACTAAGTGAAAAAAGCCAGTCACGAAAAATCACACGTTGTAGGATTCCATTTATAAGAAATACACAGAAAAAGTAAATCTATAAAGACAAAAAGCAGAGCAGTGATAAACAGGGGTGAGGCGAAAGGGACAATGGAAAGGTAACTGCTAAGTGGGACACACATTTGTCTTGGGGGTGACGAAAGTGTTCTAAAGTAACCAATAGCAATAGTAGGACTTTGCAAATATACTTAAACCCACGGAATGATGTACTTTAAAGCTGTTATCAGAGAACACCCAAACACACAGAAGGCCCCGGTGATGACGGCTGCGGCGGGGGAGTCAGCGCACCCAGGGGAGGCCCCTACCCACCTGGCCCTCAGGTAGTACAGCAGGTGGTAGCCAATCTTGGGCTGTTTCTGATACAGCTCGGAGAGGAGGTCCAGAAGCAGAGAGAAGCTGCTGTTGTCCTCCTGCATCTGGCACAGGTTCCTGGATGTGACAGACGGGAGGGAAGGACAGAACTTGACGTGGGCAGACTCTCCTGTGGAACTTCTGGAGAGGCGTGTCTGTGCCCCCTGCAAACCCCTTCCTTCTGGAAAGGGAGACCCATTACCCCAGGACAGAGGCATATGCCTGGTGAAGAGGGATGACAGCACAGCAGTGCCCCCGACGGCTGGGTCCTTACCTAAATATTAGGTAGAGAGGCTTTCCCACAGACTCCTCCAGGGACCTGCAGGAGGGGGGTGACATCTAAGGGTCCACGCGAGTGGAGAAGGTGGGCTGCAGGCAGATGTTATGGAGGCTAGATGCCAGCCCGCTCCTGTCCTGACCAAAGGTTAACTTCCTACTGCTACAGAGAAAACAGGTTCCTAACAAGCACCACAGTCTGCGTTGTGGCTGTCATTGAAAATGTGATTTCTGGGGCACCTGAGTGGCTCAGGCGATTAAACGTCCAACTCTGGCTCAGGTCGTGATCTCACAGTTTGTGGGTTCAAGCCCTGCATTGGGCTCACTGCTGTCCCCCTCTCTCTGCCCCTCCCTGGTTTGTGCTCTCTCTCAGATATAAATGAACATAAGAAAGAAAAAAAAAAAAAAAAAAAGAGATTCCTGCCCTTCAGGGAAGACCCAGGCAAGGGTCCAATCCCACCTAAAGCAGCAAGGGCTGGGGCCCCTGGGCTCAGTAGCAGCAGCAGGGCACCCAGGAAAAGGCGCTAGAGGCCACTGTCCCGTGCTCTGCATTCAGCAGGCAAAAAGAAATCCTTAAGTGAACGGGCACACGTTGAGACTAAAAATAAGTGGAGAGAGGGACGTCTGGCTGACTTGGTCGGCAGAGCACATGATTCTTGGGCTTGGGGTTTTAAGTTTGAGCCCCACACAGGGGTGTAGAGATTACTTGAAAATAAAATTTAAAAACGAACAAACAAAACAAGTGAAGAGATGGTTTCTCTCAAGTCCACAGCAAGATGCCTCCTGGACTGGGGCTCCAAGAGCACACTTCTGGCTCCCAGAAGCCTGTGGGTGGTGGAGGGGTCAGGAGAGAGATGCCTTACTCCTCAGTGATCTCCTCAGGCAACACCTCCCCTCGGAAGTGGGCTTTGAAGAGTTCCTGCAGGCAGGAAGCAAGGACGGACAGCTGCTCCGAGTCAAAGTCTTCCTGGGTGGGGACAGAGGGGGAAGGTTCTCACCACCTGACCCAAGCCTTACTGCCCCACCACCCAGAGCCACTGCACTCATCTGCTGCTACCTCCAGGACCAACAGGCCCTTGCCCACCAGAGGGGACCCGTGTGGGAGACGGGAAGGAAAGAGTCAGATGCTCGGGTGGGGAGTTCTACTCTGGGCGGGCTGGGCTGCTTCCTCCCTGGCCGGGGGGGGGGTGGGGGGTGGGGGTGGGGGGGTTGGTTCTCCTCACCTCCAGAACCTGGTCCACGATTTCCTGCATGACCTCACACTGGGCCTCGGTGTCACTGCAGTGCGGGATGGAGAGGAAATCGCAGGGACATACATGACAGCAGAGGGCAGGACACACACCCAGCAAAGCACACTCACGCACAGACAAAACAAAGGAGGCCTGTGTGAATCCAGGCATGGGTGGGGGCAGGCTTTAGGGCAAAATTTACTGCTGTCCAGGCAGAGGCCCTAAGAGAAGGGAAATGCCCACCATCCTGCTTTGGTGCTCAGAGGCTCTTGTCCCTGGAACCTGTGGATTTGGGGTGCCTGGGGGGGTTCCCCAGAACCTGTGGTGTTGGGGCACCTGGGGGGGCTCCCTAGAACCTGTGGAGTTGGGGCACCAGCGGGGGCTCCCCAGAACCTGTGGAGTTGGGGTGCCTGGGGGGCTCAGTTGGCTAAGGATCCAACTTCGACTCAGGTCATGATCTCACAGTTTGTGGGTTCGAGCCCCGTGTCAGGCTCTGTGCTGACCGCTCGGAGACTGGAGCCTGCTTCGGATTCTGTCTCCCTCTCCCTCTGCCCCTCCCCCACTTGCACTCTCTCTCCCAAAAATAAACATTAAAAAAATTAAAAAAAAACAAAAACAAAACCATGGAGCGAGAAACAGGTGCTGGGGAACGAGGAACCTCACAACCTAACAGCAGAAGGCACACCCCCGGAGCCCCCACTGCCCCCCACCCCACGCCCGGGCACCCCACTCAGTACCAGGGAGGAGGCTGGGGCTCGGCCTCCCGAGCCTGAGGACAGGACCTGCACCCACCTCCCCTTCTGGAGCTGGAGCACTTTGTCCCTTAAGGACTCATCCAGTTGGTCAAGATACGGGGTGATATCCACTGGCTCCTCCACGACAGTCTCCTTGATAGGATGGAAGCGGAACTCCCTCTTCTTTCCTGGAGGGAGGAATTCACGAAAGCAGTCATTTGCCCAGACACCAGCCACAGGGACAGCCCCACACGCCGGGCGTGCAGGGGCCCCGCAGCGTCGTTCCCTGCATGTGGGCACACCCAGGCTCAGGAGCAAACAAGGGCAGGGCTCCGTGCCCTGGAGTCCCGTCTAGTAACCCTGCTAACACAACTAACTTGGGGGCCGAGTCCACAGAGGCCAGGCCGCTCCTGCCACCTGGTCCCCTCGGGGCCGACACCACCCAAGCCCCTTCGCTGCCGCACGCACCTCTGCTGCTGAGGTCCTCCTCGTCGTCACTGAAGGCTGCCTCCGCGTTGTCGTAGCAACCCTCATCCTTGTCTGACATGTGGTTGTCCATCTCCACGGAAACCGGCTCCTCAAGTTTGACTTGGGAGGAAAGAAACAAGGCATCCTGTGACCTAACATGGCTGACACCCTGGAAAGGGGAGGCTGGGGAGCAGGTGGGCTTACAGGGAGTTCATGACCTGAGGGCATGACAGACCCTGGAAGGACACCCTCTTGTCCCCACGACCTTCCACGATGTGCAGGGGTTTCTGCCAGGAGCAAGAATGGCAAGGGAAGAGACTGCTGTGCTTTGCTCGTGTCGGCAAATAGGTGAGACCAGGGACAGTCCCAAGGGCTCTTCGCTTCAAAACCGAGTTGAGAAGCTCTGCTTGGCTTCAGCCTCACCCCCAAACACAAAAGGGTGTGTGCGTGTGTAACTGGGAGCAAGACCTGAGACCCAACATGACCCCTGTCCTCAGGGGCCGGGGCGCAGAGAGAGGGGAGGCAGACACACATCCCACCAAAGCCTTCCCTGTGGAGGGGGAGGGGAGGCTATTTAGGAAGAGAAGAAACAGGCGCTGAGGAGCAAGAGAGGTGGGCAAGAGTCAGGGAGGATGAGACAGACGGAGAGCCAGAGAAGACAACACATAAACACATCAAAAGAGAAAGTGGGGAAGGAGAACCTGAACCGGACAGTCACAGAGGTGGAGACCCGCACTGGGGAGACACCCTAGACGGCTGAGAGCCCTGGGCGTCTCTAACAGGTGACGGAAGGGAGGGTTCCATACCTTCCACAGGAGGGCTGGGTGAGCTGCAGAACTCAGGGAACTTCTCCCTCAGCATTGCCCGCAGCTCCTTATCCAACTTGGGGTTGTCGAACAGGGGAGCCAGATGCCTGGTGGGGGGGGGTGGGGGACACGAATGAAGGTCCGCATTGCAGCTCCTCACTTCTAATGCGGCGTGCACTTAGAGAGAGAGGTCTACGACCAACCAGTAAAGCTGGGCCATACTCAGAGCCTTGGGATATGATGGGAAGACAGAAATTTCTCTAAGAGTCAAGAGGACATATTCCTAGCAGTCTGAGGCGGAGTCGGTACGCTCTATAACAGTCAAGAGAAAAGGCTCAGCAGTGGTCTGACACTTTCTGAATGTGCCTGGCTTAGGGACACAAGAGAAAACAACCCTTCCTCCCACCTGCCTATGGGCACATGAAGTTCTTACGCCAAGACCCGTTTCTCCACAATGTGGTTGAGGGAGGAGAAGACACCCTGTCGCACGTGGCCCTCCAAAGGTGGATAGAAGTTGGGAATGATCTGGAAGGGAAGGGAGGGGAGAATGAGCACATGACTTGCCATCCAGAGTGTTCTGCTGAACCAGATCTAAAAAGCTGCTTCAGTTTTGATCAGAAGACACTGGGGAGTATGACTACAGAAAGGTCTGGAATGGTCCTGACCATTCCAAGCTGCTACAATGGTTAATTCTTACTAGACCTGGCCTCAGAGAGACCAGATTCTACCTTAAGTCATTATCCTTGAAGTCGAGAAAGCCCATGGAGACATGGAAAGATCCCACCGGAGATGGCGGGAATAGGGAAGGGGAGTGTTCACTGACTTGGGGGCAGGACCTATGATTACAGCTGCTCCCACAATGAAGGGCACTAGGAAAACCTGTAAGGTGAAGGGGACACACACTTACACGGCACATGAAGTCCAGGAGTGTGGCAGTAATGGCTGGGTGTGGCTTCATGGAGTGGTGCATGACCAGGATGGCTGGTTCTGGAGAAGGGAGAATTAAAGGGTCCCCACTTCAGGTAGTCTATCCTCAATTCCATGAAACAAGGCATCAAAATATAGGAATAGTTCCAGAGAGCTGTATCCCTACCCCCTATTCCCATTGAGCAGACCCAAAAGCAGACAACCCCAAACAGCTCCTAGCCCTCATCTCCCTTGTCCAGCATCCGGCTTAGAAGAGGGAGGTGGTGGGAGAGGAAAAGCAGGGTGCGGCACAGCTCTCTGCCTAGGCCACTCCACCGGAGCCCCAAGCATAAGGCTCTAGGGCAAAAGAGAGGGAGTGAGTGCTTGGCCTCACAAAAGCAATCTTCCTTCTACATCAAGGGCGCACCGGTGAGGAACAATCGAACTGCTCCCAGATAAGCTGTCTCCCCCGACGCTGCCCTGAGGTTTATGACCACCGTCACCGAGACTAGGCAGTGGCCTGGGAGATGGGGGTGGTGTTGCCTGCTCCCAGTCACATACCTATGTTCATAATGCTATCCTTGTCTGGGCTAAAGAACAGCCAGTCGTAAAACAAAGCCAGCTTGGCATTGGAGGCAGCGACATTTGACTGGAAGAGAGAGGTGAGAAAGAAGGGCTGGTTTCATCAAACAGCTCCCTTTCCTGCACAAGCGCAAGGCAGCCTCCAGGGTTCACATGGCTGTGCATCTAAGAAATAAATTCAGTTCCTAGTGAGACAGACAGAAGCCTCCAGGGGTGAGGGGCACCCAAGTCTGCATACGAATGAGACTGGCCATGGTCTCACCGACCAAGGGGCCAGGGATTGGCCTGGGTTCCCGTTCGTTTGTCCAGAAGAACACATTCCTGCTCCTAGAAAAGGAGGACGGGGCCTAGCTGACACAGCACTCAGACCAGGGCCTAGGCTCCCCCTCCTGGGCTCCTGGGGCACATTCCCGGCTGAAGGACCCCTAGGAACAGCCTGTGATTGTGTCTGAATCAGCACATTCCGAGGACCCAGTCAACAGGGGGAGGAGAACTCTGTTGGAAGAGGTCAGAAGGTAGAAGCCAGAGAGCAGACAGTTTGGAGCTTCCCTAGCTAAGGAACAGATAGGAACATGCTGAGAAAGAAATGGCTCCCCTGGTTTGCACAAGTATCCAAAGCTGATGCCAAAAGCCTAGGAAGTGAAGGTCTGAGACAAGCCTTGAATCTGAGGAAGGAGCCATTCAGAGGAGTAACCACACATGGTTCTTGGAGCTAAAAGTAAAGATAGGGAGGCCTCAGAAATCTGGGCTTGGGGACCAGCAGTAAAGACAGAGAACCTATCCAACCACAAACCCAGATGGGAAATACTGAGTGTAGTCAACTTCCAGAGGGACAAACCTAAGCAGGACAAAGGCTGACACTCAGCGGGAAGAAGTGAAGGAAGGGGTACTGCTGGGTAAGGGTCAGGAGGCCAAGAGTCAGGAAGAAGCAAGGAAATATGGGAAACTCAAGGGACGAGGACCCTTCACCACCCCAGAGCCTCCACCCTACAGCCCAGCCCCTCACCGTGCACGTTGTCAGGAGCCAGCCGATGATGGCCCATCGGGGCAAGATATCTGAACTCAGCACTTCGTTAGAAGGGTGGACAACCCCACAGATGTAGCGGATGAGGTCACAGCGCAGAGACTGACTGTCTGGGGTTGACAGGTACTGGCGCTGGAACCAATCCTGGTAGCGCTTCTGTTGCCCGAACCGCACCTGGAGGAAGGGGGCGCTGGAGGAACTTGGAAGGAAGGGCGGGGTCTCGGGCGGGGGAACGGGAGGGCCGCTCAACACTAGGCGTGACCTACACCTCCATCTTGTGCTTCAACTCATTCGCTAACTCACATTTTCTTCTCAGGAGAGACCTTCCTTCCCAAAGGAAGACTTGCTGATTTAAATCTTCCCCGACTGAAAAAAGTTGCCAAGAACCTTCCTCACTCACGTCTCGTGCCAGGGCTGCCTTCGTTCCTGCCACCAACCTAATGTCCCAATTGCCCCCAACTGTGACTGCAGCTGGATTTCGGTTCCTTCCTCCTGCTCCAGTCACTGAGGCTCCAGTTGTAAGCACTTTTCTTATCTTTTCTTATTTTCGCGAGCCCCTTGTGGCCAGCAAGGAGTGTTCCTCGAGAACAAGGACTGAGCCTGACAGCTGACCAAAAGCTTTCTGATGTCGAGTGACTAAAGGGTCACTATCCCAGGTACACAGACCCTCCAAAGCTTCTTGCAGCAATTCCTTCCCCCAGTCAGACTCTAACGTGGTTACAAATAGCAACACTGAGTAAGAGCCGAAATCTGGTTTTCCTCTTCTATTCCCCAAATTCAACCAAAGCAGAGAGCAGAAAGGCTAAAAAGAAAGATACGTCTAGACCAACACTGTCCAATAGAATTTTCTGCAATGATGATGGCTACTGAACCACAACTGAGGTACGGAATCTTTTATTTTACCTAGCTTTAACTAATTTACTTATTAAATTATTTTTGGCATTTATTTTTAGTAATCCCTACGCTCAACGCTCAACGTGGGGCTTGAATTCAAGACCCTACCTTGAGATCAAGAGTCACATGCTCTACCAACTAAGCCAGCCAGGTGGCCCTAGCTTTAACTAATTTAAACCGCAACCCGAAGGTGGCTACTACATGGGATAGCACAGATCTGCGCGGTTCTCCTGGATGACTCAGGAAACCAAAAGTAGACTAGGCCAGAAGGCTCCCCAACTCCAGACTGGCTATAGAGGAGCTGCTGCCTGGAAACTCTGTTAAACAAACATAGATTCCTCAATCAGATTATGTGGGAGACTGGGATCCTGGGACATGTATATTTAACATGCTGCTCACCCGATCCTGCTAGAACTCAGCCATGTTTGGAAGCCACCAGGCCAAAGCTCTTCCTGAGAATTCACATGTGGCCATAGGAATGGTGGGTTTTCCAGAATGAACACCTCTCTATACGCTTTTACACACATTTCACATTTGTGAATTACATAATTTGGGTACAATTTTTGGTTTAGCGATGGTTTTAGATAGACTGAAAGCTTCACAAGAGCTCCAACTATACCTATTTTACTGAACACTGTATCCCCAGCTCATAGCACCTGCCCAATGCCAGGTAGATCGGGTACCCACTTGGCCACCACTCTGCCAGCCAGCACTCAACGGTAATGCATCTGCAGGCTGGAGGAAGAAGCCCAGCTAACCTGCAGCTTCTGCTCCTGCTGCAAAAGATTAGCTTACCCGGGAGGTCATGAAGAGGAGCTTAGTCTCCATATCTGGGGTTAGACGACACGCCAGGAATTTTCGGGATGTTCTGGACTGAAGAAGCTGCAGGATACCTGGACCAAGTATGTAAGGGAAGAGAAAAGAGAGAAGCCTGAGGACCTTCCAGAAGGAGTAGAAGGCAGGTGGGGAACCTGGGCCAGGTACTTATGGCCAGTGGTCCTGCTCATGGGGAAACTCTAAGACCAGACCAAGAGAGGTCAAGCACAGATACAAGCGGGGCCTCTAATCAGCATCTGAATGTTCTGCTCCAACCAACCACCATCCCCAGGACCCAGATATATTACTTCTTTTCTGTTCCTGGCCGTTCAGAGCCCCCTACTCACAATATCCAGTTGGCAACATGTGGGAAAGTTAGGGGAAAACATGGGAAACCCTAGCCTCTCTTTCTGCTCCTTATGGTCCCATCCCTGGGTCCTGGGATTAATGTGGTTGTGGTATAGGCACGGGCTCTGGAGTCAGACAGACCTGGATCCAAATCCTGCCTCTGACACTCACTAGCTGTGTGGCCTTGGGCAAATTACTTAATCTCCTTGAGCCTCATTTTCTTTATCTGTAAATATGGAAAGTAAAATATCCATCTTACAGGGTTGTCCTGAGGATTAAATGAATCAACACACGTGTCTAGCACAAGTAAGCACTCAAAACAACTCAACACATGTCCGATATAAGAGCAATACAATATAAAGGAGGACCAGGACCTTCCCCTTCTTTCCTGACTCTCCAGGGCTCAGACAACTGTTTCCATGTGCACATGCGTGCGTGCTGGAGGTGGGGAGGGACCCTGAAAAGGGAAAACAGCTTTCAAAAGGACCTTGTCAGGGAGAGGCACACAAGACTCCCTCTCATGAACAGAATTTTGGCTAGGCTGGATCCTTGGAATTCAGAGGCAAGACTGATCCCAGGGAGAAGCACTCTCTTACAGGGCTAATCCCAGCCCCTCTGCTGACTCAGTCTCACGAGCTGACCTCTGACTCCCCTGCTGGACCCAGTGAGCCTGGAAACTGGCCATCAGCTCACCTCCCAAGCCAAAGAGCTGTAGGGGGAGGGGGAGGAGGAGGAGGAGGATCACGGCTCTGCCTCAGTTTTTTCTTGGGACCAATGGCAGCAGCAGTCTGCTAGGCAGGGGCTGTCTGGGAACCCTAAGAATTGCTCTGGACCTCTGCCACCCCCACATCCAGCTGTACTTGGCAAAGCCTGCCCTGTCCCAAGCTCCCTATTTCTGGCTGCCAAAGCCTCTCCTACCCTCCAGCCTCTGCCCTCTTGATTCACTCAGCACATACTCCGAACTCCCACCTCTCAAGGGCAGGATGCCCTGGCCCTTCCTTACCTGTGAACTGAGGACTTAAGGCCTGAGGGTTATGGATAATATCTTTCCAAAGCAGTTCAAATTCTGGTATCCTGGCAACATTCTGAAGTAGTCGTACGAGGTCCCGGCCAATCATCAAACATTCCATGAACTTGATGAGGGGAGGGGGGACAGGAGAGAGAATGAAAACACGGATAATTTACCTGCTGCAGGGAGGACCAAGGAGCAGCTCGTTCTAGGGAAGGAAGGAAAGAGGGCCGAAGGGACCAGAGGATTTCTTCTGGCACCAAAGGACTGGCTCCCAGCTGCTTGGGGGAGAGAGCTGGAAGCCGGGGATGGACATAAGGAGGATAGGTTACTGGTAACTACTGAAGCCCTGCTGACTTCCACATGAATCTACTCCTCTCTCCTCCCAGGATGGTTTTGACCCAGATCGAGAGACTACAATTCCAAAAGGACAGGACAGGCAAGCTAAGCCCCAAACACCTTTCCCCAAACTCCCCTTGTCCAACAGAACAATCTATGGTAATGGAAATGATCTCCATCTCTGTGCTGTCCAAAAGGGTCACCATCAGCCACAGGTGGCTAATGAGCACTTGAAATGTGTGTAGATAATTCAACTAAGGAACTCAATTTTAAATTTAATTTTGATTAACTTTAAGTTGCCACATATGGGGAGTGGCTACTGCATTCGAGATCAGAGCTCTGGGACCTCTCTTGGGAGATCTCGGAGTGGACAGTTCATAATCCCGCTTGACCACGGCCATCACCCAGGTGTGGGGGGGTTGCATAATAATGGGCAGCCAGGGTCTGTGGTATACAACAGTGTCCATGAAGAGGGCCTGGAAATCCCTCCTCCAGGGACAGCAGTTCCTGGAGCCAGAGCTGCTCCACGCAGATTCCCACCTTCTCCCTTGCTCTGTTTCGGAATGATGGAAAAACACCAGGCCTTGAACCATCCCCATCTCCCCAAAATGACATCTCTAGCCTAGGTCAGCTCACAAAACTTACACAGGTGTCCCATCCTAGGGTTCACCTGCCCACAGTCTTAGCCCTCACCCGTTCGCGAAGCAGCGACATGCAAAAGTCCACCTCCTTCTGCCGCAGGGCCTGGAGCTGGGCAGTTCCGTGGTGGTCGACGATGAGGCGGAGGTACGTGTAAACAGCCATGGCGATGAGGATGCTGCTCTTCAACACCCATTCCCTGCAGAAGGGGGGTGGGGGGGGTGGGGGAGGAAACACCTGGCATCTGCGCTCTGTCCAGACTTGTTCCTCCTCCCAGTTCACGCCCACACTTGGTTCTGGGGCCTCAGAAATGTCCAATGATTGACACTGGGAGGAGGATCTTTGATTTCTTGACTATTTGCTCGTGACCCATCTTGGACTACCAACTGGCTCAGGTAGGGACGAGCTCCTACCACTCTACCAGGCGCCCGATGGAGATAAGCGCTGACTGAAAGCAATCTCTCTTTTTCACATAACTATCGAGCTTCCAATCAAATACTTGCTCACTGATGCACTCGTTCAAACATTTACTGAGCACCTGTCATGTATGTGCCGAGCACCACGCGAGGTACTGGGGACAGAGATTAAACTACAGCTTCTATCCAGCCCAGAGAATGGGGAAAGAGGTTCTAGAGGTGTCCCAAAGCCAGCAGTTCTTACAGAGTGGAACGAGGACCTCCAGAAGCTAAGACACCTTGAGAACGCTGGCGGTTTTAGGGTGCACTGTGTCAGCCCTGCCACTGTGCCTGCCATGAGCGGCCCTCCATGCCATACAGGGTTCCCTGGCTCTCTGGCCATTGCTCCCACTCCCAATGAGGTACCTGCCCTAAATCATAATCTGAAAAGAAGAACATGATTTTGGATGGCAAAGCCTATTTCCTCAGGAGTTTTTAAATTTCCCTGGGGGAAGGGGGTAATGTGCTCCCTGCTGCTTTCAAAAGGGTAGAAAGACAGTGGGGAGAGGACAAAAACTCCAATGCTGTCTCAAAGTGCCAAAACTGGGAGCTATCTCTCTCAAGCAAGTACTTATAAGGCCTTTGGCACCCCTGCTGGAAGCCAGGGAACCAGAGAAACAAGTTTAATTAAGCCAACCAGGCAACATCCTGATTCCGGAAAAGTGCTCAAGACACCTAATTAAAAGACTCTGGTCTTTTCCTTTCAGAGAGTGAATGCAGAATCCAAGGACAATGGAGAGGCCCTCCCCCATGTGCTACCTGTTAATTCCATGGCCCTAGAAACACTTGGGGAGGAGGGAGAAGGGGAGATGTGGAAGAAGACTTTGTTTTGTTTTGTTTTGTTTCTGAGAGAGCAAGTGAGCCAGTGCGCATGTGAGTGGGGGAGGGGCAGAGGGAGGAGAGAATCCCAAGCAGGCTCTGCGCTCTCAGCACAGAGCCTGACACTGGGCTCGATCTCAGGACCGTGAGATCATGACTGAGCTGAAATCAAGAGTTGGACACTTGAAACTGACTGGGCCACCCAGGCATCCCAAGAAGATGGTTTTAAACATCTAGGGACTCACTTGCACCAAAAGATTTGAGTTTTTGTGGGGTAGGAGCAAAGGTAGGGCAGTTACGTGACACCTGTACACGGAGACCGCTCCCAACTGCCCAAATGAGGAAAATGCAGCTTTACAGTACCAGAACAGAAACAAAATGAGAACGATCATTTAGGAAGACTGTCAGCAAAGGTGATGAATGTAACTGAGTCCTGGGATGGGTAATAAAGAGAAAAAGAAAGTGAGACCACTGGACCCAGGACACCAGACAGGCACAGACACCCTGCAAGAAAGTGCTAGGATCTCCTAGGCTGTGCATCGGCACCAATGGAAGTGCCCGAGCCGGAGCCGCAGAGGAGAGCCCAGCCCAGGGCACTAGGTGGCGCTGCACGGCACCTGACCCAGCTCTCCGCTGGGGCAGTGCCCAGAACAAGTGTGAATAAGGGAGGAAGTCTGTTCTTCTGAACCACAGGAAATATGGACATTTGACTACTGTGGTGGCCTCACACAAAACAGACTCAGAAGTCAAGCAACAGAAGACCAAGAGGAGGCCTTGCCCCCAACAAGTTCAAATACGGAACAGCCCTTATAAAATTTCTGGTCCTTTGATGGGAAAAAGAACGAACTGGCCAGAAGCCCAGCGTGTCCCCCTTACGTCCTCTACCACCGCAGCCCCCCAGCCCTGTGTGCAAACTTGAGCAGAATTCCTGGGCCCGTTACCTCCTCACTCCCATCTCAAGACAGCAGGGGTTGTTGGGTGGAGAGCCTCAGAAGGGAGAAAAGGGGTACCTGCCAGGCCCGAGTGGTTGGCTGGCCCCACTCTGCTGAGCTCATTCTCCCATGTCTCCCCCCAAAGATAAACATTCCAAGGAGGTCTGGATCAAAAATAAACCCTTATCAGATGAAGCTAGTTTTTCCTGGGCTCTGAGATGTTTTGGCAAAGACCTCTTCCCCACCCCTTAATCCCCTGGGCCATACCATACCCTTGATTCCTCCATTTGCCCTCCCTCCCCCTCTCTAACCCTAGGTGTTCTCAGGCCGCCCACACCTGTACCATCATGGCAGACTCTACCTCTGCTCTGTCAGGATATCCAGGACACTCTCTGCCAACCAGATATTTTTTGCAGTAACATCTCCACCTGATTTCAAAGGGGGAGAAAACAACGAGAATGGCTTTCATTAGCAAGTCCACTAATCCAACACAGTTCTTCACCCATCCTGTTTCTCCATCCCTAACTGCTATCCCATCATGGAGGTTCTGAGTGTTGGAACACCTGCTTTCTGTTCAGTCATGCTTTGAAGTTTCCCCTTTGCTTCCACAGAGAAAGGAAGGGAAGGTTCTAGAATTTTCCAGAAACCAGAGCTGCTATTTTTCTATAACCTGGGGGTTGGAGTGGGACTACTCTGACCCTGGAAAGGGAATGTCTAGGACAGAGACATGAACAGCCCCTGGTTGGAAGAAAGGGTGACATCTCAAACAGGGCCTGAGATACAGGCAGCCAGTGACAGTGGCCATCCAGCATCAGGGTGTCCCAAACCAAGTCAGGCACATCACAAGCCAAGGGTTTCTTGTTTCAGGCACAAGACAGGCCACGGTCTTCTGTGCTTGCTATGGAACTTTCTGGGGCAAAATTACATGTGGCGATGCCAGACCAAAGTCCGAGGATGAGAAGCGGAGACTTAGGAAGACCAAACCAGGAAAGGAAACACTAGGAGGTAAAGGAGCCAGCACACCATCATGCTTGCTCCTTCCTAATTTAAAAAGTCAGTGTTGGGCCCCGACTTCGGCTCGGGTCGTGATCTCATGGCTCATGGGTTCAAACCCTGCGTCGGGTTCTGTGCTGACAGCTTGGAGCCTGGAACCTGTTTCGGATTGTGTCTCCCTCTCTCTCTGCTCCTCCTCTATTTGTGCGCATGTGTGCGCGCTCTCTCTCGAAATCAGTAAATAAACTTTTAAAAAAATTTACAGAAAATTTGCAAGAAAAGTACTTTTTTTCTTGAACTATTTAGAAGTAAATTACAGACATAATTTTCCATAAATTTTTTTTTTTTTTTGTAATTAAGTACAATTCGCATACTGTAAAATTCACCCATTTAAAAGTATACAAGGGGTGCCTGGGTGGCTCAGTCAGTTGAGTGTCTGACTTCAGCTCAGGTCGTGATCTCTCAGTTTGTGGGTTCGAGTCCTGCGTCAGGCTCTGTGCTGAGAGCTCAGAGCCTGGAGCCTGCTTCAGATTCTGCGTCTCCCTCTGTCTCTGCCCTTCCCTGGCTCATGCTCTCTCTCTGGACCCTCCCTTGCTTGTGCTCTGTCTCTCTCAAAAATAAACATTAAAAAAAAAGAAAAAAAAAGTCAGTGTCCACATAGTCACATATCACACAGGGTAAGGTTTATGCACATCAAAACAGGAGCACCAGGGTTACAGACAATCTTAAAGAGGAAGCAAGGAACCAATGGGAATGAGGAGATAGCAAAGCAGGGTCCTTTTTAAACAAACACATGTGATTTGGGGAGAAGAGGCAGCATGGACAAGCCTCTTGGATATTCAGTGACTCGGACTGATGTCACTGCTGCCAATGAGATAATAAAACCTAAATGTCAGGGTCTCTCCAGTGACATAGTTCTTTCCTCAAACCGGTCCCATCAGATGTCATAAATATTTGGAAGCAAGAGTTTGGAATGTGGAGGTGGAACCAAGGAAGATACCTGGGTTTCTGAAAGCATACAATGTCACGGGAACAAATCATCTGCCCTCCCCTCTCTTCCCATTCCTTCCAGATCCTTCCTGATCCAACATGCCATGAAACCCCAGAGTAAGGACTGGCCAAATCAGGCCAACTATTCTACATCATGCCCTGAGTTTGGCAGGAAGGAAAACAAGGCAAGGCAAGACGTATTGCTTCAAGAGACCCCCCCGCCCTGTGATTTTTCCATTGCTTTCTGCATCATCGTGTGGCCGGAAGAGGCCTGTCTCAGGAGAAAACAGTCCAGGCAACCTAGGAACTGAAACCCCAAGGCCCTTCACTGTCCTCTACAGCCTGCACCTAGCCTCTGGGCTCCTCTCTCTCCTTTCCACCCTTGCCATCAACTCACCAGCAATCTGCTTCATGAACGTCATGCACACACCGTCAGCTCCCAGAACCGCACTCTTCACTAGTTCCCGCACCAACCACACCAACTAAAAGGGAGAGGAGAAGACGGATGAAGAGAAGGGCCTGCAAATTTGAGGAAAGGGTGAATCCAACCACGTTACAGTTTAGGTGTACGAAGGCAGGGCATGTTATCCCCGATTCCTCTGTCCCTTCTCTTTAAGAGGGGATCCAAACTCTAGCATGTCTTTGAGCTGGATCTCTCTTTCCTTCCCGGCCTTACCTGAGTACGGCAGGTATCCTGCAGCTTCAGGTACTTCTCCATAAGTATCTGGTTGATCTTGTTCAGGACAATATTCATGCCGTCGCGACTCACCAGAGCCAAGTCCCGGTAACACTGTGAGAAGCAAGGTCGTGAGCAGCCGGCAGGCTGAGGACAGGCTCCCCCCCCACCTTAAATACCACTCACGGGATTCAAGTGGCCCCTGTGGATGCTGCCCTTCCACAGGGCTCCTCCACGCCAACCCCACCCTGGCCCTGTCACACACGGTGGGAAAAGGAATGCAACTACTCTCCGAGAAGGCAGAAAAGCCTCCTAGGAAAGGCTCCTTGACCCCCCATGTCTCTTCTTAGAAACTGTCACCCTGTTCCATGCCACAAGCTGAGCAAAACCAGGTGGAGGCCGTCTGCTTTTCATCTGCCAGTGAAAGGTCACTGCAGGACGGGTTTGGTTGAACAGACCAGAAAGGATCTCAAAGAGGTTTTTAGACCTGTATTGACTCAGCCAGATGAAGCAAAGGGCTAGGAGCATTAGGGTAAAGGATCCAGGGACCAAGGCCCCAGAAAGAAAGGGCAGGACCAAACTGAACTTCTTTAATTAAACATCATTCTTCTTTTCTCTGGACTGCCCTTTGCTCTGCCAAGACTGAAAAAGGAGGGGTCCTTAGGCGCACCCAGCCCTGGGAGAGGTGAGGCAGAGTACGCCAATCTTTGAATGCTCCTGCTCCCCTTCCTGAGAGCGTTCTCACCTCTCTCTAGAGAGAGCAGACTCCCAGAGGAAGGCCTCAGGAGGCCTCACTACCCACTGAGCTCCAGGCTGTCAGGGTCTCAGCACAAAGGGCACCTTGGAAACATACCTCCTACCTCGGAAAGCCAGTGGCATCAACAACGATAGCAAATATGCTAAGCTAACGTGCACTGACACTGTGCTCCGTATTACACATATGGTTGCATTTGAATCCCGTAACAACCCTCTGAAATAGGTGCTACCAGCTCTGTTCTTACAGATGAAGAAAGAAACAGGTACAAGGGAGTAAAGTAACTTGCCCCAGGTCACTGAAGAGACAGAAGAAGAGCCAGAATCCAAGTCCAGGCAGTCCCGTTCTAGATTCCATGCTTGTCACACCTCTCTGCCAGTGCTAGAAATAGCTGCGAGAAGAGGCTACTGGGGAGGGAGGTGAGGACCTAAGGTGGCTGTGAGACAACCACATCCCTAAGCTCTTTCACCCTCAGTGTCCGGAAGGGAAGTGCTCCTCCTGCGCTCCGGCCTTGATATAGGAGGGACTCCTGAGCCCTTAGCTACTGTTACTTCCTCCGGCCTCTACGGCCCGTAAGTCAAACGACTGATCTGATAAAGACACCAACGCTTCAAGATCCCTCCTGTGCCACAACTTTTCATACCCTTTTCATTCCCAAAGGAGAATTTAATTATCCTCTGACTCCATCTGAGATCAAAAAGTACAAGCAAAAGGGAGGGCGCCAGGGTGGCTCAGCCGGTTAAGCGTCCGACTCTTGATTTTGGTTCAGGTCACGAGCTCGTGGTTCTTGGGATGGAGCCCCATTTTGGGCTCTGCATCTCCTTCAGTCTCTGCCCCTGCCCCATGCACATGCGTGTGCATGCACGTACGTACTCTCTCTCAAAAATAAACGCTAGCAGTAAAAAAACAAGAAGTACAAGCAAGCAAGGGAATAATTAATTAATGGATAAGGGAACCCAGTGAGCTACTGTCAATGTGGTGGTTGGTAAACGGTGCTTCTGCCCTGGAGCCTCCCTGCCCTGGAGGTGTGACTTACAGGCTGGGCACAGAGGAGGAGGGAGACAAAGGCAGAGGAAGATCCATGTCAGGACAGACAGAGACCAGAGTCACCAGAGAGGAGCCCTGTCTGTTCCATAAAGAGCAGAAGTGCAGAAGAGACCCGGGACAGGGAAGGAGGACAAGTTTCTCAGGAGACACAGGGACAGATGAAGACAGAAGATCCTGTCTGCCTGATCCATGTGCCATGTGGGGCCTTACCAACCACACTGTTGCTAACACATGCAGCTGAGCAGCAGGGCACCCCTTCCGGATGCTGTCAGTTGCCTCACCAACCCCTGTGCCAGTTTTCTGACTGGCTTGGAAGAGAAGTAGATGGGGGAAAAAAACCCAAAACAAAACTCAGTGGGGACCAGAGAAGAGAAGCAGAGAGTCTCAGAAGAAAGGAAAGGTGACAGGATGGCACGGAGGCAGCACTTGTGCCCCAGACCCTCCAGGCTGGGCCCAGGCAGCCTCCAACCCACCTTCTTAACCGAGAACTACCAAGGCCTGGGTCCTTGACTCTGAGGAAGAGAAACTGCCACACCCTCCCCTATCACCTTCACCTCCTAACTGCTAGTGCCTGCCTACTCAGCCTCCTACACCCCCCAACCCCTGAGCCAGGCCTGCTCCCAGCTGTTCCGTTCAGACATCAAATAGGAAACAGATACACTCAGAAACTATAAACATAAGGGCTGCCGAGAGGGCAGATGAAAGCTGAGGTACAAGTGGAACAAAACCCACCCCATACATACTCCACTCTGCGCCCAAAGCCAGCCTGCTCTGTCCTTAACCGAGAGTTCTTGTTTACCTGCTCAACCCGCCCTTGCTGCGCCCACTAAGAAGTCCCAGAGGGCTGGCCCTGACGTCTGCACCGGCCTGCCACCTGCCAGCAACGACTGAGGCTCTTCGTTCAGCTCCTGCTTTCCCAGAGCAGATTTCTAATGTGCTCAAGACTCAGTGTCTACTACCAACCTCTCCACCACCCCTGCCTCCCATCTCTCGGCCTGTGAAGATCCAGGAGCCAAATCTCCACCCTATCCTGAGGTTTCTGGTCCAGAGACAGAATTAACCGCAAGCAAACCCTTAGAAAACACACCCCTTCTTTTACGCTGATGCCTAAAACAATGCATCAGAGTCCGTCCTCACCAGTAACTCCGACTTGAAACTTCCTCAGGACAGAAGGATTTCACAAGATAATCACCCTTTTAGGGAAAAGGACCAAAGCACCTCAGAAACATGCCACACATTCTTCCCATGCTCTGACCTGGTTCAAGGTCTCTCAATGAGTCACTACCTGCTAGCTCCTCATTTCCCTAAAACCATGTCTTCTGACCCCCCTGATTCCACCTACTCTGTCTGAAGAGCCTTGACCCAGTGGCCTGTCAGCCTAGGATGTTCCAAAGAGGGGATTTACTTGGAAACGGCTAGCACGTGAACACCATCCTGGTGCAGCTGTCAAACAGCTTGAGACCCAAGGCAGGAAGGATCTGGGCCACCCTCATGAGGCTGTCCCAGGGCAGAAAGAAGACAAAGTGCTCTAGCCCTTTGCCATGTCTAGACAGCCAAATTCGTGACATAATGAGCATTTATGATGCAGAGGCCTATGGCCTTTCACTGTCAGGCTAGGCAAAGAGCTGAAAATACCACGCACACCCTGCCCCCTTCACTGAGGTTTACTCATTTACCCTAGCTGATTCCAATCCCACCTGAAACCAACAAAAAAACCCAGCAGACTGGACAAATTTGCACTGAGGTGACTGCACAAGGCTTTAACTGTATTTATAAAAGCCCACATAAGAGAAAACAAAACCTTAACCCCAACCGCTTCACCCCCGTCTCTGCCAACAATTTCTTTAAAATTGAGCAGCTAGACCGGGTCACGTTACTGTTTATAACCACTAAATTGGAGACATTCATTTGTCTTCAAGGGTCTGGATGATAAATCCAGTATGAAAATGAAATGCCAATTTAATTCAACAAGGTTCCAGCTCAGAAGTGGCCTGGGACGCCAAGGACCTGTGAGTACACACTGTTCTTCCACGTTACACACACCCTGGATGTGACTCCAGGTGGCATCGGTGGAGTACGGACACATCAGGGTGCCGGGCTCACAGGTCCTTCCCCTGAGGTTAATTCAAGCCGCTACGCCAGAGGGCTGTGGGCACCCTGTCCTGGTCCCTGATGAGGATTTTCTTTGGTACTCCTTGAACAAATGACAATGTCTCTGTCCTCTAATTACCTTATAGGTAACCTGGGAGTGGTTTGGAAAGAAGGGACAGAGCCACCAACCTCATATGGCTTTTGAGAAGATTAAATGAGATCCCGTCTGGATAGAGCCCAACAGAGCGCCGGGCACAGAGCATGTGTTTCCCCATGTTCAAGGAAAGGCCAGTAAGAACACTGAGTGTCCCCACTCCAAGCTCCTCTTCTCTTAGTATCATAGAGTCACTGCTAGACACCAGACATACCCTTCTAAACCACGGTCCCAAGACTCAAAGGACACAGAACTGCTGCAAAGGGGAATTCTGTAGAGGCAAAAGACAGAATTTTGTCGCTTTTTTAATTAAAAAAAAAAAAAAATTGTTTTTAACATTTATTCACTTTTCAGAGTGAGAGACAGAGCGCAAGCAAGGGAGGGGCAGAGAGAGAGGGAGACACAGAATCCGAAGCAGGCTCTAGGCTCCGAGCTGTCAGCACAAAACCTGACACGGGGCTTGAACCCACGGACTGTGAGATCATGACCTGAGCCGAAGTTGGACGCCCAACCAACCGAGCCACCCAGGCGCCCCTTGCTACTTTTTTAAATGAAAGAATGGAATCCGAAGAGATCACCCTGCCTAATCCCTGACCCCAAAGAAGGATCCCACTTAATCCATTTCACCTAAAGGAGACTCTTCTGTTAAGACCCCAGACTAGTTTTCACACAGTACTCGTAAGGAAGTCTGGCCCCAGTGGGCTCCAGGGTTCTCTTGGCCACTATGCTATTGTTGCACCAATTGTCAGCATCAAGCTGTTAGATCCTACTGATGGCAGTGTTAAGCCTTTCTGTTCACTTTCCAGTGACAGACCCTGCAAAGTACTGGGTAAAAACTCTCAATGGACCTGACTGCACTTGCTCGCTTCTCTTCTCTGGACTAAGTCCCGACTCTCATAACCTTGACCATCACTCTACAACATACAACTCTTCAAATGCTTTTCCATTGTCACAAATGCCTTTTCTTGCCCTTTAGCTTGAAAATCAAGACATAGAGAAAGGATCGGAGTCAGAGAATGACTAATTCACTGAGAGTAAAACAGGAGCTGTATGCATATCTGGAGAACAAGGTGATCCAGCTCTGGCCAAGAGGACTGGCACTATGTCAGCTAACCATAAGTTCCACCATATCCCCAGATTCTACCTGAGGAGAGTTTGTGAGTTCAGAGCAGGGAGTCTTACCTTCTGAGCTTGGGCGGGTTCGGTGAGGACAAGGGTGAAGAGGCCCAGGCAGATTTCCTCATGCTGGGGGGGGCCTTTGCACACCTGGGACATGAGGAAGGAAAATAACTAGTTGTCACTCACAGGAGAAAAGTTCTTGAATACAGTTTCTCCCAGAAAACTTGGATAATCTGCAAAGGAGAATCATCAACTCTTCTACCTGATGATTTCCTTCTCCTAAAAGTGATAAAGCATGTGTTTCAGGAGAGAGGTGGAAGGAAAGGACAGACCCTTATTGCCTTCTCCGAGGCTTAATACAGGCCAGCATTTAAAATGGGAAAAAGGGGCACCTGGCTGGCTCAGTCAATGGAGTATACAGCTCTTGATCTTGGAATTGCGGGTTCAAGCTCCACACTGGGTGCAGAGATTACTTAAAAATAAAATCTTGCAGGGGCGCCTGGGTGGCTCAGTCAGTTGAGCGTCCAACTTGGGCTCGGGTCATGGTCTCGTGGTCTGTTGAGTTTGAGCCCCGCATCAGGCTGTGCTGACAGCTCAGAGCCTGGAGCGTGCTTTAGATTCTGTGTCTCCCTCTCTCTCTGCCCCTTTCCTGCTCATGTTCTGTCTCTCTCTGTCTCAAAAATAAATATAACCATTAAAAAAAATTAAAATAAATAAATAAATAATAAAATAAAAATTTTCAGGGTGCCTGGGTGGCTCAGTTGGCTGAGCATCCAGTTTCAGCTTAGGTCATGATTTCACGGTTCATAAGTTTGAGCCCCACGTCAGGCTCTGTGCTGACAGCTCAAAGTCTGGAGCCAGCTTTGAATCCTATGTCTCCTTCTCTCTTTGCCCCTCCCCTGCTCACATTTTGTCTCTCTCTCTCTCTCTCAAAAATAAACAAACATTAAAAAAAATTTTTTTAATAAAGTAAAATAAAAATTTTCAAAAAATAATAAATAAAATGGGAAAAAAAATCCTACTGTACCACCTTTACCAGACCTTAACAGCCTTCAGTAGGAAAGGAGGAAGCTGCAAAGTCATTCATGGAGTAATAGGCCTTGGGCAGGTCACTGAACCTCTGGTATTTTTAAGGAGAAGCCATAACAAAAATATTTTGCTATAAATAAAAAGGAAATACTAAGCATTCACTATGTGCCAGGAATTACTCTAAGACCTTTACATGTACTATTTAAAATCCTTTCAACCTCACAGATTAGGAAATGTAAAGGATCAAATATGAGAGAATAATTTGCAAAGACAAAAAAGTCACTACAGAAGTAGGAGTTATTTTTAAAAGCTATTTAAAGACACCTAAGTTCCAAGAGACAGATTCCCACAGTAAGACAGAGAAGAGAGAGGAGCTGGGAAGCCTGGTTCAGGGAGCTGAGACATTCAGTTCTGTCCCTCATGCCCAGCCACAAAGTGCTGTATCTTCTGGATCATGTCTCACAGCTCCCGGAGCAATGGAAGTGGGGCGGGGGGCATATACTTACGTGGGCGTTGAGGGCATCGTTGGCCTCCCTCTCTGAGACACCAGCAGTCATCGATGTCACAATGCTCATACATCTTTCTAACCTCTGCCAAGGGGTGAGAAAAAGTTCAGAGTGTGTCATACCGCCACCTGCAAAGTATTTCTGGCCCCAAAAAGTTTTCAAGAAACTTAAACCTCATCATACCTCTAGCTCTAACTACCAGTTTACAAGTAAAGTCACACGGGGGTATAATCAGCAAACCAGAGTGTGGAAACCATGACCGGCAATCTAGTTCTTTAACATAGAAACTGCAAGGAAAAAAAAGCAGGGAGGGAGAAACCCATGTACTAAAAGAGATTTAAGACCATAGCCCATTGAAAGGCACCTGGCTGGCTCAGTCAGCTCAGCATGCGACTCTTGATTCTCAGGGTCATGAGTTCAAGCTCCACCTTGGGTATAGAGCTTACTTAAAAAACAGGGGTGCCTGGGTGGCTCAGTTGAGCATCCAACTTCAACTCAGGTCATAATCTTGCAGTTCGTGGGTTCAAGCCCTGCATCGGGTTCTGCGCTGACACCAGGGAGCCTGCTGGGATCTTCTGTCTCCCTCTCCCTCTGCCCCTCTCCTGCTCTCTCTCTCTCTCAAAAATAAATATTAAGAAAAAATTATAGGGATGCCTGAGTGGCTCAGTCAGTGGAGGGTCCGACTCTTGATTTCAGCTTAGGTATTGATCTTGCAGTCTTAAGATGGGGTCCCACATCAGGCTCCACACAGAGCATGGAGCCTGCTTGAGATCTTTCTCCCTCCCTCCCTCCCTCCTCTCTCTCTCTCTCCCTCCCTCCCTCTGCCCCTCTCCCCTGCTTACACTCCCGCTCTCTTAAAAAAAAAAAAAATCCTAGCCCATTGAATAAAATAAGAATCCACTGATATGCACATAACAACTAGATGAAAAGGGAAAGCTCTTTGACAGTGCAATGCTAGCTGATAAATGCATTAGGAATGACTGAGTCAGGCAAATATCATCAAGGGGTGCTAAAACCAGAGGTGAAATTATGCAAGACACTATTTACTTGGGTTCAAAAATACTTAATTACAAAGGGAAAAGAGTAACTACAGGAAATTCTAGAGGATATACCACCTTAACAAAGTGATCAAAGTCAACATCCCCAGTAAGGAGACAAACTGACGACACCACATGCCTCAACAGGGTGCACTGAAAAGGCTAGAACAGCACTTGTACAGTTTTCTGTCCCAAAATGCATTATCTCAATCTAATCATGAAGAAATTTCAGACAACCCAATTTGAGAGATATTCTACAAAATAACTGATCTGTCAAAAGCGTTTAAGGTCGTGAAAGACAAAGACAGACTAAGAATCTGCCTCAGATTAAAGAATTAAAGACAGAGTGCACCTAAATGCCACTTGTGGTCCTGGACTGCTATAATGGACATTGTTGGGACAACTGGGAATACCGCAGTATGTTCTATGACAGTAACAGATCTATGCTAAATGTTCTGATCTTGACAACAGAGCAGTGGTTATGTAGCTGAAGATCTTTGTTCTTAGGAAATACAGAATGAAGTGTTTAAACCCTGAGTGGTGTCGTGGCTGCAACTTACCGTCAAAAGGTTAAACAATAATATGTATACAGACAAATGTTAATAATCGTTGAATAATTTGGATGAAAAGTATATGGGAATTCTATGTATTATAACATTTCTCTAAGCTTTAAATTTTAAAATAAAAAAACTTAAAAAATTAAAGAAATGGGCACCTGAGTGGTTCAGTTGGTTAACTGACCAACTCTTGATTTCAGCTCAGGTCAAGCTCACGGTTCATGGGTTTGAGTCCCACGTCAAGCTCTGCACTGACAGTGTGGAACCTGCTTGGGATTCTCTCTCTCTTTCTCTCTCTCTCTCTGCCCCTCCCCTACTCATGCTGTCTCTGTTTCTCTCAAAATAAATAAACTTAAAAAAATTTAAAATAAATACCCTTAAAAATTAAAATAATTTAAAAAATAAAGCGTATCAATCAAATGCAACATGTGGTCCTTGTCTGAGTACTGACTTGAACATACCAATTATAAAAAGGAGTTATGAGACAACCAATTTGAACAATTAATATTTTATTGTTAAAAAAATTACTATTAATATTTTTAGGTATGACACTGAGGCTATACTTAAAAAAAAAAAAAAAAAAACCCAAACTTTCCCTCACAGACATACATATGAAGTATCTACAGATGAAATTATTTATCTTGGATTTGTGTCAAAATAATCCAGAGATTGGGGGGGAGATAAAACAAGATTACCAGGGACTGATAAGTATGGAAGCAGTGATGGCTCCAGGGGAATTCTACTGTTCTACTTTTTAAGGTTTGAAATGTCCCCCCAAAAAGTTAAAAACAAATTTTATTTTTACTATTATTATTTTTAATCTTTTTAACATTTATTTAATTTTGAGAGAGAGACAGACGACCATGAGCCGGAGAGAGGCAGAGAGACAGAGGGAGACACAGAATCCAAAGCAGGCTCCAGGCTCTGAGCTGTCAGCACAGAGCTTGATGTGGGGCTCAGACTCACGGACCACGAGATCATGACCTGAGCCGAAGTCGGACATTTAACCGACTGAGCCACCCGGGCGCCCCAAAACAAATTTTAAAAAATGAGTGTGAGGAAAGAAAAGGACTAATGGAGAAAAGGCCAAGCTCGTGCCTGAGGCTCTGGTCAAACAAAGGTGGGGACAGCTGCATCAAAGTCCACCCAAGAGCTACTCTAGTTTCAGAGGCCAACTCTAACATGGCACGCACTCAACATTCTAAGACCTTAGTCACTACTTCCTGTTCTGAAGAAGCATTTAATACTAAATACTGAGAAGATATTGATAAACGTATCTCATATTAAATCAGTGAGCCTCTCCATTATCGCCACCTAACTTACTTCCTGAGTCTTTTAAAACTGTATCTTGGGGCACCTGGGTGGCTCAGTCGGTTAAGCGTCCGACTTCAGCTCTGGTCATGATCTCAGGGTTCATGAGTTTGAGCCCCGCATCCAGCCCTGTGCCTGACAGCTCAGAGCCTGGATCCTGCTTCAGATTCTGTCTCTGGCTCTCTCAGCCCCTCCCCTACACACGCCGTGTTGTCTCTCTCAAATTTAAATAAACATTTAAAAAATAAAAAAAATTAAAAAAAAAAAAAACAAAAAACCTTTATCTTGAGGACTAACCCAAAAACTATTTAAGGAAAACCAATTCCCAATGATGGTGATGCTGGCAAAATGGACAAGGGCAGGCAATTTACTTCCCCTGATCCTAGAAGTCATTACAAAGTGTCCTGCTGACAAGTGGCTGCGTGGCAAGCACTGTGAGGAACCGTGAATAAGGACAACGGAAAGGGGTGTAGGAACGAAAGGTAATCATGTGTCTCCCTCGACCACCATCCTAAGTTTGCCTACATGCATCCCTGACTAAGAGCACACAGGTTGGCACAGAGAACTGTGTTAAGGCAAGGAGCTCCCACAGCCACAACACTTCAACCTAAATCAGGCCTAAAGTCCTTCATATCTGAAGGTAGGACAACTTCACTGCCCATCAGGTCTGACCGGCCTCCAAATTAGGTCAGATCAGCAGGCTCAGCCTTAGCAGACAGCACCTGTGTACTTGTGAAAAGGAGCCGTGAGATCACATGAAAACTGAGCTGTGAGATCCATTATTTCTCAGTCCAGCTCCCGCATGATAAGGAGAAGGAAGGAGAAACAGGTGGATTTTCCCTTTTTAAATTATATCCCTCTGTAAGATAGTTACCAATGGCTGGAGAATCCGTTCCGCCAGCTGCTAAACCCTGCTTACCCAGCCCAGGTGAACGGGCAGCACAGCACCCTAAGGCTCCAGATATTACTTCCTACTCAAAGGAAGAAGATTCTGCTGAATCATCAGCGATGCAAGAGAAGTCAAACGGCAGCTAACTAACAGGTAAACTAACAAGCACGGAATAGAAGAACCCCCTCACTACCCGCCTGCCTTAAGCCAGTCTTGGGTGAGTTCCTTAGCCTCTCTAAACCCTGGTTTTCGATCTGAAAAATAGAAAAAGCCCTGTATCACAAGGTTGTTCTGAGGATCACACAAGACAAGCATGCAGCCTCAGTTAAATTATCACCTGTTCCATTTGTGAAAAAGCTCAGCAACTACACAACCCCATCTATGAAGACCAGACCACGCCCCGATCTCCTGCTACTTCTTCTAATGGCATGTGTTCAAAGACTCCTGAAAACTGAGCCCTCCTACTACAGGACACGGATAAGTCCCTAACAAGGCTGTACAGGTTCCTCTCCTAACCACTCTCTGTAAACTTGTGCCTTCCAGTAAAGGGTAGGGGAGGTGGGAGGAGGCCTGACTGACGGGCCCAGCACCAAGACCCTCACGCAAAGCTGGATACACAGCCCTAGGGGCTTGGCTATGTTTCCGGCTATGATGTAACCACAGAGACCTTAGACAGAACCAGGTTTCTCTAGGCCCCTCCTTGATGTTCTAAGCTCCACTCAGAGGCTTGAGTCAGTTCTATGGGTCACTGCCCAGTCAAAAACAAAAGTGGCCTCTTGGAACACGGAGGCCCAGTTAAGGATGTAGGAAGTGGGAGAGTCCAGAATTTGGATGCATGGATAAAAGCAATGAGGAAAGAAATGCGGGCCCCAGTCCTTTCCAGGCACAGAAATATAAAAGATCCTGCTCTTCCCAAACTACAGAAATTACTTTTTGCAACAGAGATGGGAGAATGAACTACAAATCATTGGGAGTGACAGAAGGACCACACCCCCTCAAAGAGGGCCACAGAAGTCAAATGCCTACTGCCAAGTAGCAATACCCTGTCCTCTACAATCCCCCAGAGGCCCCTGGTAAAGACGGAATCATACATGCAGTTTCCAACAATTGCTGGCAGAGTGGCTCTGTTCAGAGTAAGCCCTCCGTGACAGCACCTCAGACTGCTGAGTAAGTAGTTACCATCTCTAGGAGCATCTGAAATGATTTTTCTAGTACTAAGACGACCTGACCATGTTCTCCATGACAGCAGCAATAGATGGAGTGGGGGCGGAGTGGGGGGAGGCCTTCCAAGCTGCCAGTACACCTGAAGCTTGAGACTGGAGTCAGAGAGATCCCTCTAACCTCCCAGTTTCCCTTCCCTCAGAAAGGTGAACATATAGTCTGGTCAAAACGTATATATTAAATACTGCTCTCTTACGGGAAGTCTGTGGCCCTGAAAGACGAGATTCCACTGCCTTTAGGAAAAGAAGATATGGTCCAACCTACCAAATCCCCGAGGGCCCACATTAGGAAAGTTACTGAGTAAGCTGCGTTCCAAGTGTTCTACAGCCAAGAGTCACTTGTGAGTGACATGAGGGTCTTAGGAGAAAACACGAGAGATGACTCAAAGCCAGTTCCCTGGAGTTTTCACAGACAGGGTCATGAACTGTTCCTCGGAGCCCACCTGGCGGGGATGCACCTCCACCTACCCCTAACCCTAAGGCCTGTCTGTGGCTAGGAGGGGGTGCTGGCTTGTGACCTATAGCCCTGCTCCCAGCCTGACCTCAAAGCAGACAAGGTCCTTCCTGGTGAGGGATGCCCAGGAACCTCATGTTCTACACGCCTCCCATTTTTGGCACTATCTTTATCTCATTCCCCAAACTGAAATGGGATGGGCAAGAATTTCCCCTTCAAAGAGAGGGACAGAGCCGAAGAGAAGAAAGGAGCCAACAGTGTCCCCGGGGAGGAGTCGCGGCTCTTGCCTGGGATGCGCTTCGGCAGTGTCTCATACTCCAGGACACTGGAGGCCGTTCCTCATCACATCCAGCTGTAAGGACCCCAGCCTCTTCCCTGCCTTCACCAGGTTTTTGCGGGGATCTGTCATTTTTGTTTTTCACCTATGGGTGCGCTATCTCCACCTTTAGAGGATAAGCTCTTCCAGGCAGATTTGGGCCTCCCTCATCCTGTCTTATTCCTATCTGACTCGGCACACGGGAGGCATGCATAGGTAGGAAACTACCTCTGTGTTCCTGGGCGACAGGTGGGCCTGTGATGGAAAACAACCACACTGAACAGAGACCTGTCAATCAACACCAGGTCTTGATAACTTCTGTGTGCAGAAGAGACCCATGGGGAGACCCAGAGGAAAAAGCCAGGAAGTCTTGTCCTCAGAGACACTCTTGTCCAGTGAGAACCACACACGTGGGTTAAAAACAGTGGCAAGGCTTGCTGGAAAATTCAAATGCAAAGGGCAAAGGCCAAGAAGGAAAGGGGGGAGCCAAGGCGTGCTGGGAAACATCTACAGCACAAAGGATAGGAGGAAAAGAAGAAAGACCCTCCCTCCCCCTTCTCTCTGGAAACAGCTGAAAGTTCACTCTGTCCAAAACAGCACAAATAAATGAATAAATACTTCCTCTCTTTTATGGTCCCCTCCTGCCACATCACTGAGTCTAGCAGCAAACACACCACTGTTCAGAACAGGATGCCATACTACCCTGTAGTACAAACTAGCAGAGGCAGGATGAGCCCTCTCGCAATCAGGATGGGGAATAAACAGATTTTCATCCAGCCCTTGAGGTCTTTTCCCCTCCACCCAAACTGGTGGAGGGATCAAAGGCAGTCAACTATTTTCCTTCTACAATTCTAGAGCCGCAGTGCCACAACAGACATCTCAAAAAATACTTTGACAATGACAGTGGCTCCTTCTAAAGAAGTGGATAATTCAAAGTGCCAGACAATCCTAAAGTCATTTTGGTTTTGAGAATACATTATTTTTAGAAGCATTGTTCACGTTCCTAATTATATCTACCTTAGCTCAGAAAAGCAACAGCAGAAAAGCTGGATTTATCTAAAAGCACTCAGAATTATGGGGGAGAAGCATGATGGGAAACCAGCCTGCGTGCAGACACTGGCTAGGTGGGTAACCCCCAGAGTTCTACCCAGCCACCTTCTGTGTGTATGTTCTCCCATTTTGTACCTAAACCAACATGTTTTTCAAATCGAAACTATGAATTCCACGTAACTGCCTGCCCACCCTCTAGTATCTGATAAAGGGCAGTGAGGCAATGACAAACTTAGAAGCAGGGAAATGGCCAGGGAAGAGCCAGACCCTGCTCATGCACTCATCGTATCCCAGGACAACCACTGGGTTCAATGTATTAGGTCTTACAAACAAAACAGTTCGGCAATCATGTCTCAGTTCTGGGTCTCACACTCCTAAGCAGGTCTCTACCCAAGTAGCAGTGCAAAGGGATACACGATTAACCCTGGGTTGTCAGGACAAGGCAAGAGGAACAAGGGAGATGGGGGGAGTAGCTGGTAGTCTAGAATCCCCATTCAGGTCCACAGCATCACCTCAGCGTACCCCCTTTCTCAGCACCCTTGTGTGGTTCCTATCTAGTCCTGTTCTGTATGTATGTATGTATGTATGTATGTATGTATGTATGTTTTTTAAGATTTTATTTTTAAGTCCTCTCTACACCCAATGTGGGGCTCCAACTCACAACCCTGAGATCGAGAGTCTCATCCTCCACTGTCTGAGCCAGCCAGGCGCCCCAATCTGGTTCTGAAGGACAGTCCCCTAAGTCCCATTCACCCCCTCACTGCCCTGCTGCAGTTGACGGTATCCAACTAAACGTTACTCACTAGTCCCTAGGTCTTCGCTCATTCTAAATGCCCAGTTAACATCACCGTCAACCGACTGTGTCTACCGGAAGCATTACCTAACAGGCTCCAAAGCCTGCTGCAAACTCCTATCAGCCCCCCAGACACCTACACACACACACACACACACACACACACACACACACACACACTTCTCAACCCAATATATGACCTAAATCCAAAGCAGGGTAAACATTAAGACTAGCTGTGGTCTGTGCGTGGAAAGGAATGTCAAAAATAAACTCGGTAGATCAGGACGGTGTTTCCCTCCCTCATCAACACCCCCCCCCCCCATTTTCATCCTAGTGACTGCTGTTGCTATGACTACCTGTTCAGGAAGTTGGCCCACGCTCCTTCCTTCAGGAGCAGGAAGTCTGGAGCAGTGTTTGTGCTGCCTCAGAAAAGCCCTGAAGGCCTCCTCCCCGACCCCCCGACCCGCCTCCGCTCCAGAACCCCTCCTCAACCCAATTTCTTAACTCCCTTCCCCACCCCCACACCTACCTCCTCTAACTCATCCTTGGCATCCAAACTGGTTGAAAGTAGCAGCCTCCCCCCTCCTGGGGCTCCTGCTCCCGCTCCTCCTCCACCTCCCGCTGCTCCCGAAGCAGCAGCTGCTGCTGCCCCCTTTCCCTTCGGTATCTCCATGGCTGCTGCCAGGAGACGGGAGGAGGCCAGGGGGTGGACGGGTGGGGAGTCCTAGAGACGAGGAACTCGGGGTTGCCAGGACCTGGGGGCAAGAGGGGGGAGTGGGGCAGGGGAGGGAAGGGTCCCTGTCCCGTCCACCCCGCCCTCCTCTGCCAAAGGCCGCTCCCGTAGAGGAGGCGAAGGCGGACGGCCCTCTAGATCCTGTCTCTGCAGTGGCAGTGCTGGGGAAAGGCCGCCAGCTCCTGAGTATGCCGGGGTAGGGGTCTGCACCTACGGAAAGGGAGGGGAGGCTTCCGCCCCTGAAGTGGAAGGGGAGCCCTTTCTGACTTCCGACCCTAAGAGAAACAGGGCAAACCCTCAGTTCCTGCCTCAGGAGGTGGGGGAAAGCGGACTCCTGCCCCTGAAGTAGGGGTAGGAAACCTTCCTGGCTGGTGCCCCAAGGGTTGGGGAGCGAGGCTTCTTGGGATCCGGCCCCCAGGGGTGAGGGTGAGGCAGTGCGCGCTATAGGTGGACACGGAGGACCAGCTTCACCCCACACCACACAGAGGCGGCCATGGTGGAAGGGCGGGGGGCGGGGAGGCTGAGGGCGGCGGCGGCGGCGGCGGCGGCGGCGCGGCGGCGGGGAGGGATCGCGGAGGCCGGAAGTGAGGGGCAGCGGTCCAGGCCTCGGCCAATCGCGGCTTCCGCGGTGGCGCAGGGTCTCACAGGAGCCGGTCGACGACGGCCGGTCCGGCTGCCAATGGCAACGAGACCGGCATGATGGACAACCAGAGCGGCCAATCGCATTCCACGTTTCGCTCGTGGAGGGGGCGGGGGGCGGACGAGACGACTTCCCGGAGGTGGGTGGGCGAGCGAGGCGAGGCGAGCAGGAAGGGAAGCTGCGCCTGCGCGCGCTGGCGGGCGTGCCCTGACGCGCTTGCGCGGAGCCAGCCTCCTTCTGGAGCGTAGGTGGGTGCGGGGGCCTGGCCGCCGTTCCCGCGGAGTCTGCGAAACCCGAGGTCTGGGCGCGAGCAGACGGAGCGGGGCGCTCACCCCGTAAGCAGTGTCAGAGCAAACGTTGTCAGCGGGAGCGGGGCCAGCTCCCACGGCTGAGTTGGCATCGCACAAGCCGCAGGCGTCTGCGCTCACGAGTGCCGTCGTCCCCCAGAGACTGCAGGAAAAGCGCGGGTTCGGCATTAGTCGTCCAGCACTGGCTCCGCAAACGTGGCTGACGGACGGGATCGGCTTCGTGTCCGTCCTGAAGTCGTGCGTGGTCTGGATCCCCGGGGGCGCACCTGTGCTTCCTGGTTCCGTCCTGCGTCCCAGCAGCCTTTCCCGTTTCCCCAAGAGCGCTTTAGGGGTGCCTTCCCGATCCACACGGGAAAACCCATACTCTGCTGGTCATGCTCTCTGTGCAGTGTACACAGGGTTATCTTTGAGAGGAGATTACTTCTTAAAAAGTCTTTATTTTGAGAGCATCGTTCTGGGGCTCGGCATCATGACCTTGAGGTGATGACCTGTGATGAGATCAAGAGTCTAAGGCTTAACTGAGTGAGCCACCCAGGTGCCCCAACTTTTTAAACTGAAAAGCATGGTGCACATGTTACCGATGTGGGAGATAGGCAGAAGGAAATGGCAGAATTAAATTTCCTCATAGCCTGAGGCTCAGTGACCACTACTTGAGGCAGGCAAAGTAAAGTTTCTCCAGGAACTCCCTACAGTCTTAATTTTAATGCTTTGCTAGAGGGAAAACAACCTTAGCTTGACAATAGCTAGGCCTCCAGTGTCCTGGGAGTCTTTAGCATATGGAAGTCTCTTTGGAAACTTCCCATTTGACTTCACCTCCCCCAAATCAGCAGTATATAGGCAGTCACTCCTTACAACCCCAGTGCAGCTCTTCCTGCCCACGTGTCCTGTTCCTGTGTGCTTTAATAAAATTACCTTTTCGCACCAAAGATGTCTTTAATTCTTTCTTGGCATTTGACTCCGTACCCCACCATCACCCCAAAACTTCATCAGTTATCACTGCAGGGGATCCTATTTATTTCCATACTTGTTAGGGCTTAACATTTTAACTCTAAATACACTTGGCATTGAAATGATGTGGGTCATCCCTTCAGTTGGCTCTCGTGGATTCCTTTACTGTATTCATTAACTGTAAGACCTCGGGCAAGTTATTTTGACTTTCTGTAAATTATCCTACCTGTAAAATATAGAAGAAGCAGACTGGCTTATCTCTGAATACTCTTCCAGCTCAGGAAATCTAGTTCTATTTGCCTATGCTTTGGATTCCTTCTAGGTGCAAAGCACTGCATTAGCCACTGAAGAAGTCATTATAATAATGTTACTATGGGCCACTGTGTTACGGAACCAGGCTGGAACTCTGGTGGAAAAACCAGGCAGCACTCGGAGATATTGGTGGATTGGAGATTTAGTTAACACCGGTGGGCTCAGAGGAGACCGTTTCTCGAAAGATCTGAGCCCTGAATGAAGGGGGAAGGGTAATTTACAGTTGTCACCTTCCACATCTGTGGTGGGTTTTCGCACTCAGCAAACAGGGCAAGAAGAACCGGGAAGAGGGGTCTCTAAGCCAGAGACCAGAGCCTGTTTTAGTTGGCCATCTTATGGTGTAAAACTTTATTCATTTTCCCAACAACTGAAAACGTGGAGATTTATTAGGCGAAGAAAGAAAAGTTAGTTTTAAAACACTACGTTCATGGGGTGCCTGGGTGGCTCGGTTAAGTGACCGACTTTGGCTCAGGACATGATCTCACCAAGTAAATGTAGTGCTTCTTTAAAAGCACCTTACCAAATAAATAAATAAATAAATAAATAAATAAAAATAAAAGCACCTTACATAGGGATGCCTGGCTGGCTTGGTCAGAAGAGTGTGAGACTCTTGATCTCTGGGTTTTGAGTTCCAGCCATATATGTTGGGTGTAGAGATTACTTAAAATCAGAATCTTTAAAAAATAAAAAAAATTAAAATACCTTCCTTAAAAAGTATTTTGGAATCTTTGAGCTCACCGAGTAGTCACCATGAGCAAAGCTCACCCTCTGGAGTTGAAAACATTTATAGGCCATAAATTATTGAAATTAGTTGGTGGCAGCATGTCCAAGGAATATTGTAGGGGTTTGATCTCTTTGTGAATCTTGTGAGAGATGAATGTGTGGACATGCCAACTAGGGGGCAACAGAACAATACTGGAATGGTGGTAATTTGAGGACATAGTATCATCGTGTTAGAAGCCTTGGAACAAGTATAAACAGTGGGTGTTCACCAGAAGAAATGAACTGCTTCCACAAGTCCCCTCTCTCCATAGAACCTGTTTCACTACAATATAAAAATCAGTCATGTGCATTTTCATATTGAACTTTTTTGTTAAATAAACTTTTGTAATAGTCAAAAATACATATTTTGGGGCGCCTGGCTGGCTCAGTTGGTGGAATATACAATTCTTGATCTCAGGGTCCTAAACTCAAGCCCACGTTGGATGGAGAGATGACTTAACATCTAGGGCGCCTGGGTGGCTCAGTTGGTTGAGTGTCTGACTCTTCATTTTGGCTCAGGTCATGGTTGATGAGGGACCATAGGCAAGCTGAGGGCCAAGCACAGCTAGCACACCTACCCCCTCCCCTCCCCACTCCCCCACGGTGGGATATGTGTGATGTTCCTCAGGCACTCCCAGCTGCCCCAGAACAAAGGAAAGGAAAGGGAACAAGTGGCTAACTGATAGAGATCACAGTCACACAGACGTGTCTCCATCAGTTTACAAATGTCTTAGTAAATTACAGGAAAAAGGCAATCCCATCAATGGCCTAAAGTCCAGGAACTCCCTACTGTCTTCATGTTAATGCTTTCCTAGAGGGAAAAACAACCTTAGTTTGACAATAGCAAGGCCTCCAGTATTCTGTGAGCCTTTAGCACATGAACATCCCTTTGGAAACCTCCCTTTTGACTTTATCCCTCCCTCTCCCCCAACTCCATAAAATGGTCACCCCACACACTTAGAGTGCCGTTCTTTCTGCCCACGGGTCCTGTTCCTGTGCTTTAATAAAATCACTTTTTTGCATCAGAGATGTCTTCAACAATTCTTTCTTGGCCGTCAGATCCAAACCCTACAAACCATTCCACATCACCCCCAAACCTTATCAATGATCTTTACGGCTCCTGAGTTCAGTTTGTGAGTTCGAGCCCCACAACAGGCTCTGTGCTGCTGGAGTTTTAAAGTTTTTTTTTTTTAACTTAAACAAAAAGTCACATGCTCTACTGACCGAGCCAGCCAGGGCCCCTTTGCTTTTTTTTTTTTTTTTTTTTTTAGTGTTTTATTTTATATTTGAGAGAGAGCAGGGGAGGAGCCGAGAGCAGGAGACAGAATCCCAAGCAGGCTCCAGGCTCTGAGCTGTCAGCACAGAGCCCAACATGGTGCTCAAACCCCAGAAATGTGAGATCATGACCTGAGCCTAGGCCGGTGGCTTAATTGACTGAGCCACCCAGGTGTCCCTGCTTTTTGCTTTTAAAAATTAATATATTAATTTTTATTAATATAATTAAAAAAAACCCTGACTGGGTAGCTCAGTTGGTTAAGCGTCCGACTTCGTCCCAGGTCATGATCTCATGGTTTGTGAGTTTGAGCCTCTCATCAGGCTCTGTGCTGACAGCTCAGAGACTGGAGCCTGCTTCAGATTCTGTCTCCTTCTCTCTCTCTGCCCCTTCCCCACTCGCACTCTATCTCTCTCTCAAAAATAAACATTAAAAAAAGTTTTTTAAAAAATTAATATATTCTGGACAATTTTTCCAAATAAAAACATGGAGATCGACTTCATTCTATTTAATGGCATCATAAAGATCTTCTCATCTGTAAAGAACTCTTAGTTCTTCCCTGATCTTGTCCCCACCTAGTTGATTTCCAGAACAAAGGACTTTCCACCTGTCAAAATCCACTCTGCCTAGAAGGCAATTGATGCTACAAATACTCTATTTTTTTTTTTTTGGTTTTTGTTTTTTGGTGGGGGGGAGCGGGTTGAGGGGGGCTAAACTTACCATTAATAAGAATCAAATAATTAAGCCTTAGATCCATAAAAACAATAAAAGACTCATAAGGCTGCAGAAAGTTCCTCCTTCGGTGGAGAAACAACCCCCTGTTTCGTGATCCTGAGCATGTTTGGGGTTGTGTCAATGGAGGAATTTCCCTACCTCAGGCAGGATGAAGACTTAAAGAAAGGACTAGAGTGAGGGTGCCTGGCTGGCTAAGTCAGAGGAGCATGAGACTCTTGATCTGTGGGTTGTGAGTTTGAGCCCTATGTTGGGTGTAGGGATTACTTAAAAAAAGGGAGGAGGGACTAGGGTGAAGACAGGAAGGCATGCTTGTGAAATCACAGAAATCATAACACTGAGACTACTGACTAATGGACTAGATTAACAACAGGTTGCATTGAAAAAGTTCTTGCTGAGATAAAGGGATAAACTAAATATGATGAGGTTTTGGAATGGTGGTGGGGTTCCGAGCCCACGGCCAAGAAAGATTTCATTAACGCGGCGGGGTGGGCGGTGCGGTAGGCAGGAAGAGCAGCTCTGGGGGTATAAAGAATGGCTGGTTATATACCATGGACTTGGAGGAGGTAAAGTCAAAAGGGAGGTTTCCAAAGGGATGTTCGTGTGCTAAAGGCTCACAGAATACTAGAGGCCTTGCTATTGTCAAACTAAGGTTGCTTTTCCCCCTAGCAAAGCATTAACATGAAGACAGCAGGGGGTTCCTGGAGAAACACTCTGCTTGCCTCAAGTATCTGTCAATGCACTGCAGGTTATAAGGAAATTCAATTTCACCTGCCATTTCCTTCTGCCTTTGTTCTCCCCATCACTATGGAGGGAGGGTGATGTTGGGGCTCCTGGAAACTGAGTCTGTAGGTTTCTGGAGATTAGGTTATTGATAAGATTACCATTTTCTTGTAATTTACTAAGATATTTGTAAACTGGTGGAGACTATCAGTTTAACCATTTGTTTTCTGTTCTTTCCTTTGTCCTCAGGCAGCCAGGAGAGCCTGAGGAATGTCACACATGTCCCACAGAGGGTGTTGAGGGGGAGGGGTGGTAATGCTAGCTTGTGCTTGGCCCTCAGCTTGCCTTATGGTCCCTCACCATATATAACAATAAGATATTTAATAATGATAAATGTGCTTATTTTTATGTCTAGGCATTATCTAGAAAGTATTTAAAGCAAACAGGGATGGGGTGCCTGGCTGGCTCAGCCCTTAGAATATGCAACTCTTGATCTTGGGTCCTTGAGTTTGAACCCCACATTGGGGAAAGAGTTTACTTAAAAAAAAAAAAGCTGGGGTGCCAGGGGGGGCTCAGTTGGTTGAGTGTTGGACTCTTGATTTCCATTCAGGTCATGATCCCAGGGCTTAGAATTCAGCCCTGTGTTGACTCTGTGCTGAGCATGGAGCCTGCTTAAGATTCTCTCTCTTGGGGCGCCTGGGTGGCTCAGTCGGTTAAGCGTCCGACTTCGGCTCAGGTCACGATCTCACTGTCCGTGGGTTCGAGCCCCGCGTCGGGCTCTGTGCTGACTGCTCAGAACCTGGAACCTGTTTCAGATTCTGTGTCTCCCTCTCTCTCTGACCCTCCCCCGTTCATGCTCTGTCTCTCTCTCAAAAATAAATAAATGTTAAAAAAAAAAAAAAGATTCTCTCTCTCTCCCCCTCTGCTCCTCTTCCTCACTGTTTCTCTAAAATAACAATAATAATAATAATAATAAGCAAACAGGGATAAATATGAATTCCTGAAATTAAATTTTTTAAAAATTTTAAGTTTTATTTACTTATTTTGAGAGAGAGAGAGTGAGGGAGGGACAGAGAAGAAGAGAGAGAATCCCAAGCAGGCTCCGCACTGTCAGTGCAGAGCCCAATTCAGTTCTCGATCTCACAAACCATGAGACCATGACCCAAGCCAAAACCAAGAGTCGGACGCTTAACCAACTGAGCCACCCAGGCACCCCCTGAAATTAATTTTTAAAAATTTGTGAAGTTGATGGGCAATGATTTCTTTTTTTTTAAACATTTATTCATTTTTGAGAGACAGAGACAGACCATGAGTAGGGGAGGGGCAGAGAGAGAGGGAGACACAGAATCCAAAGCAGGCTCTAGGCTCTGTGCTGTCAGCAGAGCCCTACGCGGGGCTCGAAGTCACGAACCGGGAGATCATGACCTGAGCCAAAATCGGACGCTTAACCGACTGAGCCACCCAGGTGCCCCTATGGGCAATGATTTCTTAAATAGACACAAAATCATAATGGAATGATAGAATTGACTTCATTAAAATTAAGAATTATCCATTAAAAGACCATTGAGAGTAAAAAACAAGCCATGGACTAGGAGAAAATATTCGTAATGCGTATATCTGACAAAGGACAATGCATATGTCAGAAAATAAATGTGTATCTAGGTTAGATATAGATACGTAAAAGAACTCATTTGAAAAAATGGACAAAGGACTCGAAGTGGCATTTCACAGAAGATGACATCCACATAGTTAATAAACATGAAAAGGTTGCCAACATTATCAATTATTAGGGTAATTAAAACTACAATGAGATAGTGGAAATTCTAGAGCAATTAGAAAAGAAAGTGAAATAAAAGGCATCCAAATTCGAAAAGAAGTAACATTAACTTTATTCATAGGTGACATGATCCTATATACAGAAAACCCCAAAGAATCTATAAGAAAACTCCTAGAGCTAGTAAGCTAATTCAACAAAGTTGTAGGGTACAAGATCAACACAAAACCCTGCTATGTTTCTGTACACCAGCAATGAACAATATGAAAAGGAGACTAGGAAGGCAGTTCTGGAATTTCTGGGTTGGTGCACATGTGGAGATTTGGGAGAGTGGCCGGTCTGAAAAGCTGCATGCCCTTTCCCCATGCCTAGCCCTATGTAACTCTCCCATCTGACTGTTCCTAAGTTACACCCTTTTAGAATCAACCAGTGCTCTCAGTTTGTGGGTTCGAGTCCTGTGTCAGGCTCTGTGCTGACAGCTCAGAGCCTACAGCCTGCTTCGGATTCTGTGTCTCCCTCTCTCTCTACTCTTCCCCCACTCATGCTCTGTTTCTCTCTCTTTCAAAAATGAATAAACATTAAAAAAAAAAGTAGCTGTGGAATTAGAATGAGAAAAAAAGACGATTCCATTTATAATATCATCTAAAAGAATAAAACATCTAGGAATAAATGTAAATGAGGTGAAAGACCTATACACTGAAAACTACAACTTACTGCTGAATGAAATTAAAGAGGACCTGAACAAAGGAAAGACATCCATGTTCATGGACAGGAAGACTTAATATAGTTAAGATTCCAGTAAAATGAAAAGTGAGCAGTCCACAGATTTAATGCAGTCCCAGTCGAAATTCCAACACCCTTGGGCACCTGGCTGGCTCAGTGGGAAGAGCCTGGGAGCCTTGATCCCAGGGTGATGAGTTCTAGCCCCATGTTGGGGGTAGATGTTACTAAAAATAAACAAATAGTCCCAGGCTTCCCCCCAGCAGACAACAGCACCTCTGTCTCACTTTTTCTTATTTTCCCCCTTCCTTTGTTTCCTTCCCCCCCCCCCACTACTTCCCCTTGGAGGTGATTCCCTGGGAAGGGGCAGTGCCTCTCACCCCCACCTCCCAGTCACCCCCGGAAGCCTCATATCAGGGGCCTCATGGAACTAATTTGCTGACTCACCCATCCAGCATACCCCTGCATCCAGCTGGATTGCCGGGCACACACCCTCCCAGCCTGGATCCCCCTCTGCTCCCTCTTCAGTCAGTCCAGTCCCCTTCCTGCACACACCCCCACCGTGTGCTGAAGACAGTGGGGTGCTAAAGGCCCTGGACTACCCCAGGTCACCACTGTGAGGCCAACAGCTGGGCAGCGGGGGTGGGGAGCGGAGGGAGGAAGAGGGAGGAGGGGAGGGCGGAGGAGGTAACCCCATCAAACTGGGAGGTAGGCAGATCCAAAGGATATCGGGAAGTTTGCAGGGCCATTAGAAAGCCACAGACTGTCAAAAGAAAGAAAGAAAGAAAACCGGAAATTGTCACTCCTGCTGGAAAAGGCAACATCTAGGGAAGTCCAGGTGTAGAAAGTGAGTGTGCCAAAGAAAATGCCTGCAATTCAGAACGATTCTTTTCTTTATTTTTTAAAGTTTTTTTAATTTATTTTGAGAGAGAGAGAGAGAGAGAGAGCAGGGGAGGGCAGAGAGAGAGGGAGAGAGAGAGAAAATCCCAAGCAGGCTCCAAGCCACCAGTGCAGAGCCTGACGCAGAGCTGGAACCCACAAACCGGTGAGATCATGACCTGAGTGGAAATCGAGAGTCAGAAGCTCACCCGACTGAGCCCCCAGGTGCCCGGACGCTTGGCCGTCCTTAACACCAAGTCCTTCACTATATGACCCGCGACCAGCTTCCACAATTGTGCTTGCTCTGGCCATGGTTACTTTGCAAATGGGAAAGCTTTTTCCTGACTGACTTCCTCTTACAGCTGAACTGCTTCGGAAAGCACAGATGGGTGGCTCCCAGTTGACCCACTGATTTAAGTCTAGCATGCCCTGGAGCACACCCTGGTGACCTGGGTCAAAGGAGTGTTTGGGGTACATCCCCCTCTGTCCCAGGTTCGGGTTTAGGTTTCCCCAAGGACAACAGCAAACCGGAAGTGCCAGCCAGAGGACCAGCAGCCTCTACCATCAGCTCCCAGCTGTCAGGGGCACAAGCATACCTCTGCTAAATGTACAGTAGAGGAAATGGAAGGGGGTGACTTTTTTTTTTTAAGAGTGCAGGAGAGCAGGGCACCTGGGTGGCTCAGTCAGTTGAGTGTCCAGCTTTGGCTCAGTTCATGATCTCACAGTTGAGTTCAAGCCCCACATCGGGCTTGCTGTTGTCAGCCCAGAGCCCACTTTGGCTCCTCTGTCCGCCCTGCCCTTCCCCCACTCGCATGCGAGCTCTCTCTCTTTCTCAAAAATAAATAAACACTTAAAAAAAAGATGAAGTCAGGGGCGCCTGGGTGGCTCAGTTGGTTAAGCGACCGACTTCAGCTCAGGTCATGATCTCAGTTGATGAGTTCGAGTCCCACGTCGGGCTCTGTGCTGACAGCTCAGAGCCTGGAGCCTGCTTCGGATTCTGTGTTTCCCACTCTCTCTACCCCTCCCCTGCTCACGCCCTGTGTCTATCTCTCAATAATAAATAAACGTTAAAAAATTTTTTTTAAAAAGACGAAGTCAGACGCTCAACTGACCGAGCCACCCAGGCGCCCCAATAAATTAACATTTCAAAAAAAATTTTTTTAAAAAGGAAGACTTTCAGGAAACTTAAATGCACATACTAAGTGAAAGAAGCCATCTGAAAAGGCTACATAGTGTGTGATTCCAACTTTATGACACTCTGGAAAAGGCAAACATGGAGAGAATATCAGTGATCGCTAGGGGCTGGGAAACAGGGTGGAGGTAGGAACAGGCAGAACACAGGATTTTTAGAGCAGTAACGACTGTATGATGTCATAATGATAGAGACATGTCGTTTTATGTTTGTCCAAGCCCACGGAAGGTACAACGGCAAGAGGGAACCACCATGTGAACGACGGACCCTGTGTGGTTGCGGTGTGTCACTTCAGGTTTGTCAGCTGTAATGAATGTACCGCTCTGGGGAGGCCGTTCCTAATGGGGGAGGCCGTGCAAGTGTGGGGGCAGAGGGCGTGTGGGAATCTCTGCGCCTTCCCCTTCCTCTCAATTTTGCTGGGAACCTTCAATTGCAAAAAAAAAAAAGTTGTCTTTTTTTTAAACTTTATTTATTTATTCTGGGAGAGAGAGAGAGAGAGAGAGAGAGAGAGAGAGAGCATGAGTAGGAGAGGGGCAGAGAGAGAGGGAGAGAGAGAATCTTAAGCAGGCCCGATGCTGACAGCACAGAGCCGGACGTGGGGCTTGATCTCACAATCGTGAGATCATGATCTGAGCTCAAATCAAGAGTTGGATACTCAACTGACTGAACCACCCAGGCGCCCTGTTCTTTAAACAATGTTTTAAGACTTTTTTTTTTTAAATGTTTATTTTTGAGACCGAGAGAGACAGAGCACGAATGGGGGAGGGGCAGAGAGAGAGGGAGACACAGAATCCGAAGCAGTCTCCAGGCTCTGAGGTGTCAGCGCAGAGCCCACGCGGGGCTCGAACCCACGGACCGTGAGATCATGACCTGAGCCGAAGTCGGACGCTTAACCGACGGAGCCACCCAGGCACCCCATGACTTTTTTTTTTTAGGGGCACCTGGGTGGTCCAGTCAGTTAAGCATCCGACTCTTGATTTTGACTCAGATCACAATCCCAGAGTTGAGAGATTGAGGCCCAGGTTGGGTTGAGCTTGGAGCTTCCTTGGAATTCTCTCTCTCCCTCTCCTTCTGTCCACCCCCTGAAAGTGAACATGTGCTCTCTCTCTTGCTCTCAAAATAAATAAATAAACTTCAAATAAATAAATTTTAAAAGGACAAATGAAACTGAACTGTGACACTTTTCATCTGTCAAGTTGGCAAAAATCCCGAAGTTTGAAGAGACTTGTCAAAGTTCTAGGGAATTAGTGACACTCATGCATTCCTGGTGGGTGTGCACGATGGTCGGCCTCATGTGGGGGCAAGTGGGCAACATACAGAAACGACAAACACGTGTACCCTTTGACTCAGCAACCCCACTTGCAGGAGTCTATCATTAGGTATACCACATAGGACGTGACATAGATCTGAAATTACACATCAGGTAGGAGATTAAACACCACAGCATTGTATGTAATAGCAAAAGGTTGAAAACACGTAAGTGTCCATCAAGTCAGTTAACAGATTATGATATACCCATACAATTAATACTGTACGGTTACAAAAAGAATACAGAGGCTCTTTCCAAACTAATCTATTATGAAGTGAGCTAAAAGGTGCTACCTTTTGTCTAAGAAAGGGGAAGATGTAGGGGTGCCTGAATGCCCAGTCAGTAGAGCATACGACTCTTGATCTCAGGGCTGTGGGTTTGAGCCACATATTGGGTATAGAGATTACTTAAAAATAAAATCTTATTTTTTTTAAAGTAGGCTCTGCGTGGAGCCCTATGTGGGGTTGAACTCATGACCCTCAGATCAAGATCTGAGCCGAGATCAAGAGTCTCATGCTTAAGTGACAGCCACCTAGGTGCCCCTACTTTATTTTTATTATTATTTTCGCTACCCTAGAGAAAGAGACATTTATTCTGCTCTGTAAGCACCTAAACTGGTTTATTTTAGGGGAGGAGGCAGAGAGGGAGAGAGGAAGAGAGAGAATCCCAAACAGGCTCTGCACTATGAGCGCAGAGCCCAACGTGGGGCTTCATCTCAGTAACCACGAGATCATGACCTGAGCTGAAATCAGGAGTCAGGCGCTTAGCTGACTGAGCCACCCAGATGCCTCTAACTTAAAAAGTTTTTAAGTCATCTCTACACCCGATGTGGGACTCAAACTTAAAACTCTGAGATCAAGAGTCACATGCTTTACCGACCGAGCCAGCCAGGCGCCCCAAGACCGCCCTTTTTCCATTCTGACCCCTCTGCAAACTTCCCTTTCTGTCATCTAGTACTGGAGTGGCCACAGAATTTTGGTGATCTAGCTAGGGTGAGGTTTAGTTGCAAGTACATTTCATTTGAGGTCAGTGGGATATATTTATGCAGCTCATGGCTGCTTTCCTATGCAGTGAATGGCAACCATCCCCGTGCAGGAATAGCTTACAGGAATACTCTCATATCAGCTATGCAGACACACCCAGCATTATGACAGGCACTGGGTCAGAGACTGTGGGAACATATCTGAAATTCTGAGCCCTAGAAGCATGTAGTTGGTAGAGGAGAAATGAGGTTTGAAACATACAGAGCCTGAAACTAGTCTATGGAAAATCCTTCCGATCATCAGTTTTGTGGCATTACAAATGGAGGGCTTGACTTTCAGTGATGCCTCGTCAAAACAGAAGTCCTCTCCCGTCAGGATATACTCAGTTATGTGACACATGGAATCATGGAAGTCTTTTTGATGAAAATTGTGCAAAATATAATTTGCCAATCAGAATTCCTAGTGTAGGGCATAGACCTGTGGCAGTGCTACAAAGAGCACGTTTGTGTTTGAACTTCCATGCATCCCACTTATTGGTAACAAAAAGAATAAATTTCCCTTGTTTGCTACAGGAAAGACAATTATTTTTCTATTCCTTCCAAAGAAAACATTACAAAATCATTGTCATATGAAAAAGTAATCAAAGAATATGCAGTAAGTAGAAAGTAATACAGACAGTTAATTCATAAAGATATTGTTACTCTTCTAGGCTTTGATATATTTGGATCTTTGTCAGCTTTTTGACTGACATTTGTAATTTGTTGTCATTTATTTTCACATTCTAATTATTTATTTCATACTTAATTTTGTATCTTTTTAAGTAATCTCTGCCCCCAATGTGGGATAACGCACATCAAACTCATGACCCCCAGATCAAGAATTGCACACTCCTGACTGAGCCAGCCAGATGCCCCCATGTTCTTTTCCTTAAGGCCAGCCCATCAAACTAGAAGCCTCAGGCCCCTCAAGACCTGGGTCCACCCTAGCTGGAAGCCAGCTGAAGAGGGATGTTGAAGAGATAGTAACTCTGTCCAGTGGTGTTTTTATTTCTTATTTTTATTTTTAGAGAGAATGTGAGTAATGGGGGGGCAGAGGGAGTGCACGTGTGTGTGTGTGTGTGTGTGAGAGAGAGAGAGAGAGAGAGAGAGAGAGAGAGAGATTCCAAAGCAGGCTCCACACTCATCTCGAAGCATGACTTGGGACTCGATCCCATGACCCTGGGATCATGACCTGAGCCAAAATCAAGAGTTGGACATTCATAGGCACCTGGATGGCCCAGTTGGTTACACGTCTGACTTTAGCTCAGGTCATAATCTCACAGTTCTTGGGTTTGAGCCCTGCATTGGGCTCTGTGCTGACCGCTTGGAGCCTGGGGCCTGCTTCTGATTCTGTGTCTCCCTCTCTCTCTCTGCCCCTCCCCTGCTCGCACTCTGTCTCTGTCTCTGTCTCTCTCTCCGAAAATAAAGAAACATTAAAAAAAAAAAAAAAGTTGGACATTCAACCGACTGAGCCACCCAGGCACCCCTATTCAGTGGTGTTAAGCAGAAATGCTGTGCTCTGTGTGACAGAACCCTCTTCCCTATGTCCTATATGAAACTTTTAGTAAAATGCGTATTTTTCACTTTAAAATTTGACACAAAACAGGGTGAGAGCGATTTGGGCTAACAGCAGCAATGTGTGAAAGACTGCGGGTGGGGTTGGGGAGGGGCTGTGTGTATGGCCACAGCTTCCAGGACAGCCCATGTAGTGGCCGATGCAGGGTGGTGACAGTTGCCTGCTTTCTGCCCTCCTCAGACTGCACCCAAATGATTCTGCTCCAGATGGGGAGACAGGTTGTCAGAGGGACGTTGACAAACTAGAGTAAACCCACAGAAGCTCATCCAGAATACTAGAGTTTGGAGTCAGATCGTGGAGAAATCTCTAAAGACAATGAGTGGTTATGTTGCTGAGACTCCAGTGTGGGGGTGGGGGGTGGGGGCCACCCTATTGGTGGAAGAGGTAGGTTGGAGGGGCAGTGCTAGGACCAGCGGAAGAGGCGAGAGGCAGACAGCCTTTTCTATAAATGTAAGAAAGTTTATATTAAATACCTCTATCAAACAACCTAATATGCACATTGGAATGATATTCATCAAAACAATGACTATTTCAGTGGCAGAATGTTAGGTGATTTTTTTCAATTTATTTTGAGAGAGAGAGTGCGCACGCACGAGTGACTGACGGAGGGGCTGAAGAGGGAGAGAATCTGAAGCAGGCTCTACGCCACCAATGCAGAGCCCAAGGCAGGGCTCAAACTCACAAACCTTGAGATCATGATCTGAGCCGAGATCAAGAGACTAACATTTAACCAACTGAGCCTCCCAGGTGCCTCTTAAGTGATTTTAATTTCTTCTCTGTACTTCTTTGTGTAAGTGTGTCCCATTTCTAGTAAATAATACAATCATTAGTCTTTTCTTTACTTAAGTCTCTATTAGATATATGTGGTCTCCAAAGTCCCAGTTCAGCTACTGGAATACTGCCGCCCTTCCTTCTTCTCTGTACTGCCACACAGGTGGATTTTGTTCATCCTGAGCCTCACAATTTATATAAAAACTCAGCTCCAAGCTTAGTAAAACAAAGGATTTCCCAATCCAACAAGATGTATCCTCCTGAGATGGCAGTTGAAGGGGCAAGCCCCTTTATCCATTAAAAAAAAAAAAAAAAAAAAAGATTCCTTCAAAAGAAATTTTGATAATTGAAATATCCATCTTCTTATATCAGTAAGATTATTCGTACAGTTGTGCAAAAATAGAATAGTCTTAGTTCCAAGTCCTTGAAAGTTTTCTGATAGAACATCAAAGAAAACCCAGATATTTTAAGAAGGATGTTGGCCCAGGATAGGCAGTTGGACTACATGACCTCTACTTTTTCTTCTAACTCTCACATTTGTAGATCTCACTAGTACCTCTCATCGAGGGGTCTAATCATGTCCTGCATCTCACTTCCAAATGTTCTCTGGACATCAAGAACTCCTTACATCCTAGCAGTATGGTTCGCATAATGGAGACTCTTCATAACACTCGCAAACACTTAACTAGTTTCTATCACCGGCCAGTAGGTGTTCTAAGCATGTAATGGGAGGAATTAACTCGTAATCCTCAAAGCAACCCCCATGAGGCAGGTCTTATGATCATTCCCATTTTGAGGGTTTTGCCTGAGGTTCCATGGATTACGAGGGGCAGAGCTGGGATCTGAACCCAGGCCAGCTGTCTCTAGAGGGAGCCTCTTAACTAACATCACACTGCCTCTCACTTGATAGAGGTTTTAAGTTGTTCCAGTTCTGAATCCTGAGATCTTTATGGTCTTTTGGCTTGGTTCTGGCCTGCTGGGACTTTGGCTGACTGAGACTAGAAAGCTGACCTGATCATAGGACATAGCAGCCAAGGAGTGCTGGTATACAGTCCACATTTTAAAGTCAAAGGCAGGTGGGGCACCTGGGTAGTTCAATGGAGTAAGCAGCGGACTTCAGCTCAGGTCATGATCTCTAGGTTCCTGAGTTCCAGCCCCGCGTGAGGCTCTGTGCTGACAGCCTGGAGCCTGGTTCGGATTCTGTGTCTCCTCTCTCTGCCCCTCCCCCACTTGTGCGCGCTCTCTCTCTCTCTCTCTCTCTCTCTCAAAAATAAACATTAAAATTTTTTTTTACAAAAGAAAGCCAAAGGCAGGGGCGCCTGGGTGGCTCATTGGAGTAGTGGCCTACTTCAGCTCAGGTGGTGATCTCAGGGTTCATGAGGTCAAACCCTGAGTTGGGCTCTGTGCTGACAGCGCAGAGTCTGCTTGGGAGCCTCTGTCCCTCTCTTTCTGCCCCTCCCCCCTCTCATAAATAAATAAATGAACATTAAAAAACCCCCACAAAACCTTAAAAAAAAAGTCAAAGGCAGAGAGTAATAGTGGGATAGTTGGATAGTTGCATCAAATCCAGAAGGGGTGCCACAGTGATTGACAGGTGTACATAACTCTGGAATCTGCTGTGGGAAGGTTTTGTTTTGCTTTGTTTTGTTTTGAGGGAGAGCGAGAGCACGCATGCGCTTGCGTGTGCACGAGTGCTTGCACGAGCAGGGGGCAGGGGAGAGAGAGGGAGAGAGAGAGAGAGAGACAGAGACAGAGACAGACAGAGAGACAGCCTCCACGCTCAGCACAGAGCTTGACCCAGGGCTCGATCTCAAGAACCAGGGATCTTGACCTGAGCCAAAATCAGGAGTCCCACGATCAACCGATTGAACCACCCAGGCGCCCTGGAAAGGTCCTTAAAGGGCAACCAGCCCACCGACAATCGGTGCAATGTGTGTGATAGGGAACTGGATAGTGGGGCTTCTTCCTATCTGGACCATCTCACTAAACCTTGGGTTTGTACTACAAGTCAAGCAGGTTTCTGCCTCCCATCTCCCCTCTTCCTGTAGCCTCATTCTCCACGCAAGCATCCTGGCTTCTGCCTCGTGCAACACCAAATTCATCAGTATCCCAACCCTTCATCTTGGTGGCAAACACCTCGCCTGGAATCTTAATTTGGTTCCAACTCAAATAAGATTAAACCTCCGTGCAAGGAATTAGGTACTTTTTTTTTTTTTTTACCTTTAATTATTTATTGTTATAATCTTACAACTCTTGAAATTTAATTAAGAAATGACTTAAAAATAAAAAGACTTTCAGGTTGCAAACTGACCTCCGCTGCTAATTAGATTCCACAAATCGTCCTGAAAGGTATAAATCATTAAACATAATTATATTATTACCGGAAGTACTGCTATGACAAATGCATTACCCAAGCTCTCTGACACAGAAGAGAGGGAGTGCAGAGGAGAAGTGTCTTCTGCGGTACTGCTCGGGCTGGGGTTCCCTCCAGCCCCACAGCTGGACCTCGGCCGGGGCCCTCCTACCCCACCCCTTCCCAGGAGTCACGTGGCCGGTGAGCTCATGCCTGTGCGAGCCCTTGTCATCCGCCAGGCGCCGCTGAGCGCCAACGATGACTGTTGTTTTCTCCCTTATCGTACTCCAGGGAAAGCCTGCAGCCCCGCACCCCTCCAGACGGCTCCGCAGGACAGCCCGGGAAACTGCCCCTCCTGTGGGCGGAGGTCCCCGATCCCCGAGGACCCCTCCCCTCAGCAATGGCTTTCCCAGGTCTTCCGGAGGCAGGGCCTTCCCCCAGAAGGAAGTCTCCTCGGTCGCAGGGAAAGTTCTCGAGCTGCAGGAGTCCCCGGCGGCCTGGGCCTGTCCCCGCGTCCCTCCCACCCCACCCTCCCGCTCTCCCGCCGCAGCCCCCTCCCCTCGAGCTCCCGCGCGGTGGAGCCAGGCTGCCCCGGAAGGATCTGACCGGCCACTTCCTGCAATTGTGTCTCTGGACGGAGTCCTCGGGCGTCCAGCGCTCCCAGTCTCCCCCCCGGAGCCCGGGTCTCTCACGTCCCCGCCCCCGTTCGCCGCCCGCGGCCGTCCCTCCGCTCCCCTCCCGGCAGCCAGCAGCTCGGCCGGGCGTGCGTGGTTACCGGGGCAACCGGCCCGGCCGGGCGTGCGTAGTTACCGGGGCAACGGGGCGCGTGGGGGGGGGGGCGCCTGGGGCTGAGCTCGCGCTCGCGGAGAACCCGATCGGCTGCGCCTCAAGCGGCGGGCCGGGGGCGCAGAACCGCGAGGGGAGTCACCGCACCAGGCGAGGTGGGGGGACGGCGCTGGTTCCTTCCTCACCCCGGACCGCCGCTGCCCTGAACACAGCCCGCCCGCCCTCCAGGTCCCGCGGGGAGTGGACTCCGGGAAGAGGCTCTGGGAGCTCGGAGGAGGGGCCTGTCTGCGCCTGATGGATGGCACTGAAGCAATGTCTGGCACTTTCCTTCCTCGCGGGGGAGGCGAAGCTTCGGCCACCTCTCCCCCGCGTTCGTTCGCATTCCTGCCCGCCTGCTCAGGAAGGGCTTGGGGTGGGCGGCTGGAGCAGGGCCAGCTGAGGCTCGCTTTGCACACTACCATTCACATTTGTCCACACTGGCATGGGAGTGGAGGGGCAGGTGGACAGTCCCCAAATCTCAACTGAGGTAAGAGAGGATGCATCCTTCCTTCCTGGCTCCCAAGCCTCTCCTTGGAGTCCCCGCACTCACTGTGTTTCTACTGTATGCCCAACACTGGGTCATATAGCCGTTCCCAATCTGCTGTGGTCCACAGGACCCTTTCAGGGATGGATGAGTTCGAAACAATCTGCATAATCAGGCTAATACACGATTTGCCTCCGTGACTTGACAGGTATATTGATAGTAGGAAGGCCACGAGGGTTAACTTGCTGGTGTCTTTGCACAAACCAAGGCGGTGGCTCTGAGTCACTGTTCTTCATCACCATACATTGGCAGTAAAAAAATAAAAATTAAAAACCCAGTTTCTCTTAAGAATGTCCTCGATAAGACACTAAAATATATAAACATATGATTGGTTTATTATTTAAATGAGTTAATAAGGACTTGTTTCAATTTCTAATATGCTATATATGGATAGATTTAATCCACATAAACAAAAGCTCTTTGGGGCCCTCAATAATTCTTAAGGGTGTAAACAGGTCCTTAGACCAAGAGCGTCAGCACTGCTGGGTAATTCACAGGCTGTCACGTAGATCCTGGCTGAGGAAACTGAAGCTGATTTCAGACACTGCACTCCCCAGCTCAGGAAGCATCTTATGTGGAACAGAGGGCAGGGAGCACGCCTGTGTTTTCTGGCCACCCGCTGTCCTTCCAGAGACATTCACTGGAATAAAGATGTTCATGGTCTCTGCTCACAGGAGAAACAAGACATACAGGGCTGCCCCTCCCCTGTGCACTGTATTCAGTGCTGGGGGGAGTATGGGGGGGTGTTTGTGGCCCATGTGGGTTGGGCCTAGATGTGGACTCCCCTCACCCCCTAGATTCACCTGTAGTCCCCTTTCCTGTTACCTCTAAAGTGGCTCTTCCCCCTCCCCATAGAAGTCACAGTGTCTCAAAGTGGAGTCCACACCCTAGCCTGGCTTGAGTCCGGGTGGAGAGTGGGTACACTTGTCTGCGTGTGCCACTGGATATGACTGTGTGCTTTGGTCCAGTCCCATGAACTCCGAGTCCTCCCCAACACCAGTCCTCCACCAGAGGTCACATCTGGTGTCTCCACTGGGGTTAGCACGTTTGGGTTGTTCAAACTACTTCTCCGATCCCTTTGGCAGTGGTGGGGCTGCTGTGAGTGAGGCCAGGACCTGGAACCTCTCTGTTGCCTCTGGTGCAGGGAAGGGGGTGTAGAAGGCCAAGGTGGGGGGGGGGGCAGGTCAGCCTCGAGTGCTACCGCCCCGCTCCCCTAGGAGCCAGTAGGTCCGCACTTTGCCTTTGCCCTGGAGGGAGAGAGAAGAGGAGGCTGGTGTAGGGAGCAGCGCACTGACCCACTTCCCCAAATCAGAGGAAAGGCTTCGGGATGGGAGTGGGCTCGGCTGCTTGAGAAGGGGTCTGGGGAGGCACCCTCTGGTCCACAAGGGATGGTGAGGGTAGGGGCTTTCCCCTCTACCTTCATTTCTACGTCCCCTCGAAGCTCCAGCTCGAAACCACCAAACTCTTCCAGGACGGCCTTGGTCTCAGAAGACAAGTGGATCTTCAGGGCTGGGAAGGACAAGGGAGGGCGGGGGGTGGAAGCAATGGGAGCGGGGAGACTGGGAACTGCAGGACTCCTTTCTTTCTCAGGAAGCCTCCTCCTTCAGAGTCCCACCCCTCCACGTGGAGTCTGGCCATTCTGGCCTCTCCCTCAGAATTTGACGGCTGCGTTGTCCAACACCGCAGCCACTAGTCACCGGTGGCTATTCACATTTAAGTTAATTAAAACTAAATACAGTTAAAAATCCAGGGCTTCATTTGCACGAGCACATTTCAAGCGATCAATAGCATCCTGTGGCAGAGACTACTGTGATGGACAACCCGGATTATAGAAAGAAAGTTCCAGTAGATAGCATTCTAGCGTGTTACCAGGCTCCAGACAGACAGTGTAGCATGGTGGTTAGGGGCTCAGACTTTGGGTCCTGCTCTGTCTAGTGAATCCCAGCTGGGACAGCTGCTTGGAGAAGTAATGTAAACTCTCTGTGCCTCATTTTCCTAGTCCAACAAATGCTGATGGTGACAGTATCCATGTCAAGGCCTTGTTATGAGGGCTACACGAACCGCTAACCAACTATCTCAGCAGAGTCTGGCACGCAGGAAGCACTCCTGGCAGTGGTTGTTGTCGCTCTTGTTTACTTCAACGCTCATCTTGTGGCAGAGGGAATTGAGGCCCAAACTGTGGGGGTCAGACCCAGGCTCTGACTCCCGACCTGGTACCCCCCACACCTCTGTCCATAGTTGCTCCCACCACTCCTGGGGGATACATCGGAGCGGCCTCGTTTTGCTGTTGAAACATTTCTGAGAGGGGCACCTGGGTGGCGCAGTCGGTTGAGCGGCCGACTTCGGCTTAGGTCACGATCTCACGGTCCGTGAGTTCGAGCCTCGCGTCGGGCTCTGTGCTGACTGCTCAGAGCCCGGAGCCTGTTTCAGATTCTGTGTCTCCCTCTCTCTGACCCTCCCCCGTTCATGCTCTGTCTCTCCCTGTCTCAACAATAAATAAACCTTAAAAAAAAATCGTTTAAAAAAAAAAAAGAAACATTTCTGAGAACGTGCTCCTTGAAGACAGGACCTCAGTGAGACCCTTCCTCCGGCTCTGACCGCCCCAGACACAGTGACCAGGGAGTATCTGCTGAGCCAGAGACCCTCTGGGCTGCAAAGTAGCCCATCTCCTGCCATGAGGCTTGGATGGGGTCTGCAGGGACTTCCCCCCGGCCCCGCCAGCTGACACGGGGTCTGAGTGGTCTTCGTACCCCAGGGCCTGGCACTTAGTAGGCATTCAGTGCATGTTTACTGAATTGAATTGTATTGCACACAGCAGGAGGGTAGAAGAGGAGCCTGACGCAAGACTCAGGGCAGGAGGAGAGGGCAGCAAGCTTTTCCTAGGTACCTACTATGCTCCGCGGCCCGTGCTAGGTTTCTCACGAGCCGGAGACGGGTATTGTTTTAGAGATAAACAGCTGAAGCTCAGAAAAGTTGAATGACTCGCGTCCTCGTCATGGCATATGGTTTTCATACATAACTCCTCTAAGGTGCGCGTCTTATTCTCTCACAGGTGAGGAAAACTGAGGCTCCAGGAAGTGTGGCAAATCGACCCACAGTTGTGTGGATGGTGGAGCAGAGACTTACACCTAGTCCTCTGCCACATGCAAGAGGGAGCAGAGGGGCCCTGAGCGGGGGGACCAGGGCGACAGTCCAACATCTGCCTGGAAAGACTTTTGGATGGGGGGGCGGGGGGGGGGGCGCTGATCTCTGATGGATTGGAGGTGATGTACCCTGGCTGGGGGTGAGCCGCCGGTGGGGCCGTCCTCGCTGAAGCCTGTCTGTCCCTCCAGCCACTGCGAGCAGCCCAGCCACTTTACCTTCCCCGTTAGACTCCATCCTGGAGGCGGTGTTGACTGTGTCTCCGAAGAGGCAGTAGCGAGGCATCTTCAGCCCTACCACGCCGGCGCACACGGGTCCTGGAGGGGGTGGGGAGGGGTGTTCCATGAGAGTCAAGTGGTGGACCCGAGGCCCCTGGGAATCCAGGTGTGTGTGTGTGTGTGTGTGTGTGTGTGTGTGTGTGTGTGTGTCTGTCTCCCTCACCTGTGTGGACACCGATTCGCAAGCGCAGCTCCTCCTGGGGCCGGTGGCGGATGCGGAAGGAGCGCACAGCATCCAGAAGCGCCAGGGCCATGCGGGCCACCTCGCGGGCGTGCAGCAGCCCGTTCCGCACGGGGAGCCCCGACACGACCATGTAGGCATCGCCAATGGTCTCCACCTGCCGGGCCCACCAGAGGATGCAGGGCATAAACACCGGAAATTTCTCCTCCCTGTGCCGCCCCACATGTGTTTGGTAACCTCATCTGTGCCGTCCTTTCCCTGCCTGTCCCTGGGTCTCCGGGTAACAGTCTCTGCCCATGTCCCATGGTCTCCTCTCCTGAGGCTCTATGTCATTCTGCCCATCACCCTTCTCTGACCCTGCCCATCACCATCTTTCTGTCCCCCTCCATCCCTGCTCCCACCCTCACCTTGTACACATCAAAGTTGTCTATGACGGCATCAAAGCAGGTGTACAGATCATTGAGCAGGGTCACCACCTGGAAGGGAAGAGAGGCCAAGACGGGTATGGAGTCAGGGAGCCCATCTGGGCTCAAGTGGGGAAAATGGGACCAGAAGGCAGTCCTGATGGGACAGAAAGGCTGGCCAAGCACAGCCTGCCTGGCCCTCACCTGTGGCCGTGCCGCACTGACCTGCATAGGCGTGCTCTCTGCCGACAGGGCCGTGAAGCCCACAATGTCGCTGAAGTAGATGGTAACACTGTCGAAGGCTTCAGCCTGGACCGTCTCCCCACGCTTGAGCTGCTCAGCCACTGAGCTGTGGGGTCAGGGGCAGGTATAGGATAAGCGCGGGAGGCGGGGCTGGAACAGGGTGGCAGAGGGTCACCACACGTGGGCACTCACTGGGGCAGAATCTGGTAGAGCAGGGCCTCGGCCTTGCGCTTCTCCTCCAGGTAGGCCTGGGTCCTGTCCTCCACCAGCTCCTCTAGGTTGTTGGCATACTGCTCCATGCGGGACAGCAAGTTGTCCAGGATGTTGCTGCTGTGCTCCCTGAGGCCCCGGGAGCAGGGCAGAGGCAGTGAGAGAGCTGCCCAGAGCGCCCTCCCCAGCTCACCAGACCCAGGCTGCCATGTCAGCCCCTGTGCAGGGCAGCGGAGAAGGCCAGGCCTGGGGAGCATGGCAGGGTGGGCGTGGCAGGGGAAAGGGTAGGAAGAAAGTTCCATTCATCTCTGAGACCCCAGAGTCCGGAAGCTTCAGAGATACTGGCTACTTCGTTCGTCTTTGTTGAACAGAAGCGAGTTAGAAGCAGGTGAACGGGGATCAATTAAGGACAGAGTGTGGGCACCCGGGATGGCAGAGGGGTGTGGGGGGGGGTCTGTGGGGCACAGTGCGACAGATGGCCCCCAGGGCTGGGTTGGAGGACAAGAGTATGTGCTCCCCTCTGCTCTGTACCACTGAGGAGGGGCCGGCGGGCCGCAGTGGGGTCCCTGGCCACTGCTGGGAGAAAAGACTTAAGTGTGGGGCACAGGGTAGCTGTTGGGCACGGGGGACACACGGACACCAGCAACCTGTTGAACTTGCGCAGCATCAGGCGAATCTGCTGGAAGGGGGGCCGTTCCTGCGGCTCCTCAGCCCAGCACCTCTGCATCAGCTGCCCCAGCTCCTCCAGGTGACTCTGCAGGGCCAGGGAGGGCCGGAAGGGGGGCTGCTCACCCCGAGTCACACGCTCCACGATCTCTGTGGTGAGGCAGGAGGGGCTGAGGGCTGGGGCCAGCCCAGGGCTAGTGAGAGACACAGCGGGGAGGTCCAGGAGCGGGCCGGGACCCCGGGGTAGGCAGGCGGGCAGACAGCGGAGTCACTGGCAGCAACAGAACCTTCCAGGAGGCGGGTGTGGTGGTGTTTGCAGGGGTCCCTCACCCTGGGGCTGGGCTCAGGTGCAGCTGTGGCAGGGCTAGGGGACTCCATGGTCCTCTCACCTTTGGGGCTAAGGTCCAAACCCTCCACATGGAAGACGCCACTCCTCAGGGCAATCTCCTGAAGGATGATTCCAAAGCTGTACACGTCACCTGCCTGGGAGCCCCGGGCAGGGGGTGAGGCCATTCGCAGGAGCTCAGGGGCTGTCCACAACTTTTCTGCAGGTTAGAGGTCAGGAGTGACCGGGCGAAGGGCCCTAAAGCTGAGGGGTGGGGGTGTGTCGGGGGGGGGAACAAGGTCCTAGAAGACGTGGCTGGAGCAGCGTGCGGCCATCACGCCGAGTGCTACAAAGACACAGCCTCCAGGGGAAAGGCTCCCCTTTCCACTGGCGAATGAGCCAAACCAGGAATCCAGAATGGCACGCCAAGCCCTTCAGAGGCCTGGCATCAGTTGCCCCCGCCGGGCTGTGTTTGGAGGGGGGCGGGTCTTAGGGGGCAGAGTGTGGGCTCACTGGCATAGAGGGTGTGGCCTTGCTCTGGTTCCGGGTCCCTGAAGCTCTCCAGCCCGAAGTCAGTGATCTTGAGCACGAAGCGCCCGTCCACCACACAGTTGGAAGACTTGAGGTTGCCATGAGAGCAAATGGCCCCATTGTGCAGGAACAGCATACCCTGGAAATTTGCGGAGGCCGAGGTCTTCGGTGTAAGTGAGACCTACAACCAGGGCCAGGGGAGACGCCTGCCTGGCCCCTCCCCCACACATCGCATGGGGGATTCCGGGCTTACCTTGACGATGTCATTGGTAAGAGAGTATCGGAACATCCAGTCCAAGGTGATGCTCTCATTCTCCAGAATGTCCTGCTGGGCAAGAAGAGTGAGGCACGCACCCGGCAGACCCCAGGAGGGGTGCAGGGGCCCAGTCACACAAAGACTGGGCCCAGGCACAAAAAGACAAAAACTTGGATTTACTCTAGTGCCCCCCTCCCCGTTTACAGATGGGGCAGATAAAGGGCAGAAAGGAGGAGGTTTGCCTGGGGGTCATACGGCAGTGGGGAACAGAACCAGGGCTAGGCCCACATCTCCTGACCCCCCTCCTCTTGTCCCCTCACCTGCAAACTCCCACGGGGACAGTACTCCGTGAGGATACAGATGTTGGGGGGGTCAGTGCAGGCACCCACAAACCTGGTCAGGTGTTCGTTCTGTACATCCCGCATCTGCAGGGGGAAGCCAGCATCAGGAGCCTGGCAGAGACGTCCCTCCTCACCAAGTGGCCCTCCACCCTCAGGGGCCTCTCAGTGTTCTCAGTGCCCGTTCACTCTCTGCAGACACTCTAGGAGTCCGGTGACTCCCCCTGCGGTACCTCCTCCGGCTCACTCTGCCTCCTGATCCCTCCACCCACCAGGGGCATCGAGCACAGCCCCTCAAGGAACCTCCTCTAGGCTTCCTCTACTAGTCTCTTCTCCCCTCTGGGACCCTCTCTCTTAGCACAATATGCAGGGCCCATCCCTTTCTTAAGACACCCTGGGATCCCCCCACCTCCTGTGTCCCTGGGACCTCTCCTAGGCCACTGCCTCGCAGCCCCACTTACATGCTTCAGTTCAAACAGCACTTTACGAGTCAGCTCGATGCGTTTACGGTTCACACGCTTCACAGCCACGAGGTTGCCCTGGGCAAGGAATGGAGGTTGCATCGTGAGATGGCCCAGTGGTGGTGACGGCAACTGCTGACAGTGGCCCTGGGGCCCGTCCTGAGCCGTTGGAGGGCAGCCCTGCCCACCCCAAGGACCCTCAGTCTTTCCCCTGGCCCACCTTATAATATGCCGTTTTGGCAAACACTTGGAACTGGCCCTCTGTGGTCAGCAGGGAGCCGTAATTGGAGCCTCTCTGGAGGGACAGAGAGCAGGAGGGACCGATCAGCCTGGGAGCCCTGCCATGGGCTCAGCTCTCCATTCTGGCTGCCTGAGCTCTGGCCTTCACTGCCCCGCCTGATCTCGCGGCTGTCCTGCTTCTCGTTCCACATCATGAGATCCTTTCCTCATTTGTTATTTTTTTTTTTAAATGTTTACTTTTGAGAGAGGGAGAGAGAGCGCGGGAGAGAGAGAATCTCAAGCAGGCTCCACATTCTCAGCACAGAGCCTGACGCAGGGCAAGAACCGTGAGTTCGTGACCTGAACCGAAATCAAGAGTCAGAGGCTTTGACTGCGCCACCCAGGCGCCCCTGTTTATTTTTTTAGAAATGTATTTTCACGTCTACCGTGTTTGGTCTTTGAAAGCCTCCTGCGAAGGAGGCTCTGTGCACGTGACCGTCATCTGAGGTAGTCTCTGAGGGGAACAGCACTTGTCCAAGGTCACACAGCGAGAAAGGGCAGGGCTGGGATCGGAAGCGCGCCGTCTGCACTGCCCAGCAGGCGCTGCCCGGACCCCTGCCCGGCCCCCGCTGCCCACCCCCACGGGGGCTCCTCACCGCGCTGAGCGTCAGCCGGCTGCCTGCACTCCGGAGGTGCCGGTCGAGGCTGCTGGGCTGCACGTCCTCCCAGCGCACCCGCCACAGCTCTGAGGCCAGGTCCCTCTCGAGCTGCATCTTCCTGGGGCATGAACAGGGGAGCCACGTCTGAACCCCTGACCCCGGGCCTCAGAGCCCGGGGCCGCCGCGTGTGCTAAGAGACGGGCGGACGGGGGCTGAGGGCCGGGAGGTGTGGGCCAGGCTTTGCCTGCCTCCCAGGGACCTTGGGCAGCCACTTCGTGTCTCTGAGTCTCACGTCCTCACGTCCTGATTTGGGAATGGGCGACCTCGACATTTATTTCAAAGCATTGTTACGTGAACAAAAAGAAACATCGTGTGAGGAAGTGCCCTCCTTGCAGGCCTGTGTCCTTAATGTCTGCGCGGCAGGCCAGCCTCCCACCAGAAGGCAGGGGGGGGTCCTGCACCTCCCCTCTCCGCTCCGTGCACGTCAGCCTTGCTCAACTGACTGGGCCCAGTCCCACAGGGTTGGAACCTCTGCTCCCCAGCAGGTGTGCCCGAGGCGAGGGTGGACCAGCCCACTCGCCTGCTCTGCTCTTCTCACAGCCTCATCCCTCCCGGCCCCTCCCCGCCGGCCCCTCTTCTCTCCTCCCTGTGCCCTGCGGCTTTTTAGCCCCGTCTCCTCCCCCACCTCCCTCGGCCTTGTCTCCTCCCCCACCTCCCTCGGCCTTCCACCTCTCCCGCTTCCCTGCAGGTCCCTGCCACCTCGGCAGCCAGTTCTCCAGGCCCCCCAGCCTCACTCCCCACCCGCCTCCAAAGCTCACCTGTATATGAAGAAGGAGACGGTCAGAATGCTGAGCAGGGAGAGGCTGCCCACCACGGCCAGAACTTCCAGCGTGGAAAAGTGGTCTGCACAAGTTGCAGCAGGAGAGATTTGGGTTAGAGAGCAGGAAGAGGAACCTTCTAATAGTCCCTCAGTGAACTAGGAAGGTGAGTGAAGGGAAGAAAAAGGCAGATGTCCCTCCAGAAAGCCCTGAGTGTGGGAGAGGAGCACCCATCTGACTCCTGAAGCAGGAGCCTCTCCAGAACGGAGGCCTGGAAGGCAAGAGGCAGTCACCTTGGTTGCAAGCCGGGTCCTCGTTGTCAAAGCCACATTTGGGGATGTCAGGAGGTGGGTGGCCCAGGGGCCAGCTTAGTTCGTGCCCCGGCACGGCCACCAGCTCTCGGGAGGTCCCATTGTAGTTCAGAACCACCTACGGGAGGGCAGGAGTGGCAGGAGGGCAAGGCCCGGGGCGACGCTTCCCGTCCAGTGGAGCTGCGCGGCCTCCCCCGTCTCTGCTTCCCCGGCCTGTGTCTGGGCTGTCCACTGTTTACCAAGCCCCTCATACCCCGGTCACCAGAGTGGAAAAACCTGAAAACTACTCAAGGGCTTTATGAAGAAAACTCCACGTAGAACCCCGACTCGACATCAGGGAGTTTACGATCTTGGACTGAAGCACATAGGAAACAGGAAAAGGCAGTGTTCTCAGTCCACATTCGCAGGCCTAAGCCACGTACCCCTCCTCCAGGAAGTCTTCCCCGAGTGATCTGCTCCTCAGCACTTGTGGCCTCAATTCCTTCCTGTTCCTGACTGAATTTAATGAGCTGTGTGGCCACCACGTGAGCCTGTCTCTGCTGGGAGAGGGGCCTGCCTGTCTTAGGAGATGTGGGACTTCCTGAAGTTAGGGCTGTGCCCCCTCCTCAGAGCTGCGGTTCCCCAAGGGTAATGCTTGTGAGTCCCTATCATTCCGGCTGCTCCCCCAGACCCGAGCTGGGTCTCTTCTACCCAGGGCTCTCCAAAAGCGAGCAAGCATGGTGGAGTGACTACAGAGCCGACAGATGCCCTGGGGGAAGGAGGGAGGGCAAGACGTCCTTCCTGCCTATACGGCACTGTCTTCTGGGGGCACACCCTTACCCTGAAAGTGCCAGTCTCAGGATGCATATCCCAGAGGGAGAAGTCGGTCTCCCGATCTCCATTGCTGTCCATTTTCCAGTATCCTGTCACCCCTGGGGCATGGAGGAAGATGGCTGTGTTTTGAGGACGTGGAAGTTCAGGAGGGTACCCACCCTACCTGATCTCCACCCTCCGATCTTCTTTGCCTTGCCCTCCAAACGTATATGTAATATGTCACATATAATAATAACAACAAGAAGGACGTGTCAGCAGCAGGAATGACTGAGGTTGGGCACTTGGGAGGACTTCCTGATGGAGCAAGGCAGATGGGGCGGTCGTGGAGCTCCCTTACAGAAGACAGGAAAGGACGGGCATGGGCGAGTGACCCCCGCAGCGGCAGGCTGGAGGCTTCTCATGGCCTCCTGCTCGGGGTGCCCCAAGGTGGATTGTCCCTGCCACCTCCAGCCGCTGACCTTGGAAGCTCCGGTTCCACATCCGCTGAGTGACGGCCTCCCCATCAGTGAAGGTTCCCCCATGTGCCAGAGTCTCTGTCACTGCCTGGATGTAGAGCAGGAGCCCATCGTGGAAGGACGCTGGGATGGTGTTCATCTGCAGGAACAAGGGGGCTTGGCCGGGGTGGGATCCACGAAGCGCGCTCAGTGGGGACACCCTGGGTGGGAAGATCTGGGCGGCGCTGGGACCTTGGGAGGGGACGGGAGAAACCCCCCCCTTCCGTGGACAGAGACTTGACTACTCATAAGACACCTCCTCGTCAACCTCCACTTCTGAATCCCTCTAGGCAGACAGAGTAGGACACATCATCCTCATTTTACTGATGAGGACCTGAGTTCCGGAGGCTGACCGACCCTTCAGTGTCCCCTTAGTTATCAGAAGGTGAGAACGGTGTGGCGGGGGGGGGGGGGGGGGGGGGGGAGGGGAAGAAGGGGAGGCCTGGGAATATGGAGGTGGCTGAGAGAACAGGCTGGGCACCGGCAGGGCAGTGTGGAGTCCATGCTGCAGGGTCCCAGGACCCCCCTTACCAGGCCGTCCTCAAGGGTGAAGTTGAACTTCTCCTGGGCCAAGTGTTTTAGCTGCTGCAGGAATTGGAAGTACTCAGGGTTGTCCGGCTCTTTATATGTGATGATTTTGGCGGCCTGAGGAAGGGGTCAGTGGAGAGGGGAGAGCTGGGCCATGACCCAGTCCTCCCAGTACCCTGGGCCACCTCCCCAGTGCATCTCCGCTTAGCCCAAGGTCGGAGTGGATGGACTCCATGTCACCCGTGAGGCACTGCCTGCTCCAAAGCAGGGGAGCCAATGGGATGACTCCTCAAGTCCTGTCAGTCTGTGGGACGGGAACACCCTCCCACCTCAAGCCCATTTGTTCATCTTTTCAGCCTCCTAGCTCTGAAGTTTGCTAGACCTTTTTACACTCCACACTCTTCCTGGCCTCCCTCACCAAAGTCCCTGAGCAGTCAAGAACCTTTTTTCTAGAGCCCTTCAGACCCCGAGGAACCCAGTGCCCAGAAACTATGTGCCACCAGCACAGAGTCCCACAGCCTGGGCTTGCAGCCTGGACCCTCACCCGAAAGGCCTGCTGGGCACTGGCATCCTGCCCATCGCCTCTCTCCCAGGGCCTGTGGGAAGCAAGACCGTGTGCACCTTGCAGGCTTTGTCCAAAGAGGTCCAGGTGGAAAAACACATAGTCCTCCCCACTCAGGCCAGCTTCCAGGGCTAAAAGCATCAGAGTTCTGAAGGCATCTGGGGAGCTGCATATGTAGATAACTGGGGAGGAAGGGGGCGGTCAGAGAGAGACAGAGAGACAGGAGCCTAGATCCCGACAGAGTGCAGAGGGGGAACTCAGGCCAGGGAATTTGTGGACTCCGGACTGCTAGGGCCTCAGCGGCTGGCTGCCGAGAGAAAGGTGAAGAGGGCTGGGAGGAGTCAGTGGGCAGGGTTGGAGGAAGGAGCAAAGATAGGGAGAGCCGCAACAGTGGAGCCAAAGGTGGGGAAGGTGGGGTCAGCAAGGGAGGGAGAGGGGAAGGCTGGCCAGCAGAGAGGGGACTGGGGGTGGAGAGGGCGTGTGGGACGAGGAGAGGCTGCTGGAGGAAACCAGAAGTGGAGGAGGGGAGCAGGGATGGGCACCAAGCCGGGGGACCTACTGGGCGTCCCCCGCCCGCCCCTCCCGCGACTCCGGAGGCAGCGGTGGGAAGCAGGTGGGGGGGGGGGGGGGGGAGTCGGGGAGCGCAGAACCGCGGAGAGAGCCGGGCCGTGCAGCCTCGGGAGGAAGAGCCGCCCCCTCACCTCGGCCTTGGCGCCTCACGGTCCGCAGCAGCAGGGAGTAGTGCTGGGGGTCGCCTTCGGCGAACTCCAGGTGGTCCACCGTGACGTTGAGGCGGTGGCGCAGGCGCACGTACAGGCCTTCCACCACGAAGAAGCAGGGCTGGTCGTCGCCGGGCCGGTACGCGTAGAGCACGAGCGCCTGGCGCTCCCAGCCCAGCCGTCGGTGCAGCGCCGCCACCAGGTCCCCCAGCTTGGCGTGGCTGGGCCCCGCGCGGGTGGTCAGCGCGTACTCGTCCTTGGCCCCGAAGCCCAGCGCCGGCGCGCCGGCCGTCAGCAGCGGCACCCGCCAGTGCGCCGTGAAGCGCCCCACGGGGGCTGCGGCGTACACGCAGCCGGGGCCCAGGAACACCGCGGGGCTGTGCTCCCACTTGAGGTCCACGGCGGCCAGCGGCGCGGCCGTGTCGGAGCAGACGCCCCGCGCGTTCTCGCTGCTGCCCAGCACCGTGCGCACCGTCCAGCCGGGCAGCCAGTCGGGCCGCGCCCTCACCCGGGCCAGCGCCAGCTCCACCGCCGGCCCCACGCGCGCCCACGACCACGGGTACGAGGTGTTGGCCAGCGGCAGCACCACGGCCACCGTCAGGTTCCCCGCGTGGCCTCCGGGCAGCAGCAGCGGCAGCAGCAGCAGCAGCGGCGGGAGCGGGAGCAGGCGGGCGCCGGCGGGGCGCCCGGGGCGCCGGGGGCGCAGCATGGCCTCAGCGGGCAGCTCGGCGGGCGAGCGCTCGCGCCATGGCCCCCCAGGCACCCTCCGGCCCAGCCGCGCGTCGCGGGCCCGGGGCGCGCCCACCCCGGGGCACGCTGCCCGTCCGGCCGCCGCGCGAGGGGCGGGTGGAGGGCGCCGCGGGGCAGGTGGGCGCGAACGGAGGGGCGCCGTGGCCCGGGGCGCGGGCGAGCGCGCCGGTGAGTGAGTGTTGGAAGGAGCGAGAGCGCCCAAGGGAGGGGGGTGGGCGAGGGCGCGAGCCGGGGAAGGGGAGCGGCGGGCTTTCGTGCGCGCCTGGGCGCCCGCCCCGGGAGGGTGCCAGCGGGGGCGTCCGGCCGGCTCAAGTCCCCGGCTGTCGGGGGGGAGGGGGGGGGGGACAGGGGAGGACCGGAGCCAGGCTCCGGGCCCTTCCTCCCGCCGCTTCCCCTCCCAGACTCGGCGACGGGAGCGCCAGCCCCGGACCTTTAACCCCTTCGTCCCCGCCCCGAAGTTGCGGACCTGCCCGCGCGCTCTGCTCCGAGACCCTCCGCGCCTTCCTCCTGCGGGGAGCCGCGCCGCGAAGGGGCTCGCTCGCTGGGGTCGGGAGGAGGACCGAAGGGCGACTCGAGTGGGGGCAGCCGGGACGCTTTCGCGCCCCGCCTCCTCCCTCCCTACCTGGTTCCGTTTGGGGAAGAGAGCTGCGTTGGTTCGGGATCTTGGCAAGAAAAGGTGTGAGCCTACGGATGTGTGTGCGTCTGGGGGTGGACGGGAGGGTGGCAGGTTTCTGGAAAGGGCGTTAAACTAGGGAGCCCAGGGTCCCCGTGACCCAGTCCACCCAGGACCGCCCCCGTGTCCCAGCTTCCAGATTGAGAGGGTTAGTGCGGAAAAGGGGCCCAGGGGGAGGGCGGAGTTAACCTTTTAGTTCCCAAAAGGCTGCAGGAAGGGGGAGAAGAGCGTTTGGTGGCTGGGGTGGGGGGAAGGGAGGGCAGTGACCCCGGGGCCGCTCCTGGAACGTGGGTTCGCGGCGGCGGTGGGAGACGGTGTTGGAAGTGACCCGGTGGTGGGGGCGTCGGCTGGGGCGAGGGTTTGGGGGGCACTGGACCGCGCGGGCCGCCTTCCCCGCGCCGTGGGGTCGGTGTGCCCTCTCGCGGCCAGCAGGGGTCACTGACGCTGCCGCGCCGCTACCCTCTCCAGTCCCCGACCCGCCAGCTGTCCCGGTGCGCCCGCCACGCGCTGGGTGTGCATAGGCCGTGCCCTGGGGGAGCCGTGCTTGGGACCAACAGCTACCACGTAACATGACTGAGCACCGCAACAGAAGCTGGGGAGATTGCTAGAGCCCCAGATGAGGACGTAAGCTTGCTTTGGGGCCAGGAAAATCTCCAAAGAGAAATAATGCAGCTAGGGTGGAATGATGAGCAAGGGATTCTGCGCAGAGAGCAGTATATTCCCTATACCTGGCATTTTTGGAGAATTTTAGGACCAGTTTTTCTGATGGTCTTAGAGCAAAGACCAACTTCAGATGGCAGGGATGTTTTGTTCCGCGTGCGTGCTCTCTATATTTGCCTTCATTGCCGACACTTAAAAAGCTGCGCCCGACTGGCTCACTCGGCAGAGCGGTACTCTTGATCTCCGTGTCCTGAGTTTAAGTCCCATGTTGGACAAACAGCTTTCTTTAAAAAAAAAAAAAAAAAAAAAAAAAAAAAAAATCGGCAGATGGCACACGAATATTTGGATTTCTCACTATCTTGAAATATCATAGTTAGCAATAGATGACTCCTGCCTGCGGCCCTTCTTTGAGATGACTCTAGTCCATGATAGTTCCTACCTACTCTGCATTACCAGCCTGGCTGCTGTAGGAGTTCATGTTTTCGATCCTGGCCCATAATGTAAAGAGTGTGCATTTAGGAATGACTGGGGAGAGGCCAGAAAGGGGAGCAGAGGGCAGGTCATGAACGCTTTTGCATAATAGGCATAATATGTTTGTCCTTTACAGGGGAGCTCCAGAGGCTACAGAGGTAGATGGGAGAGTGGGAAACTTTTTTTTGGGGGGGGGTGGGGGGGTGGAGCAGGAACTTTTTTTTTCCTTTTTTTTTTTTTAAAGTAGGCTTCAGGGGCGCCTGGGTGGCTCAGTCGGTTAAGCGTCCGACTTCAGCTCAGGTCGTGATCTCGCGATCTCGCGGTCCGTGAGCTCGAGCCCCGCATCGGGCTCTGGGCTGATGGCTCGGAGCCTGGAGCCTACTTCCGATTCTGTGTCTCCCTCTCTCTCTCCGCTCCTCCCCCGTTCATGCTCTGTCTCTCTCTCTCTCTGTCTTAAAAATAAATAAACGTTAAAAAAAATTAAAAAAAAAAAAAAAGTAGGCTTCATACCCAGTGCAGAGCCCAACGCCGGCTTGAAGACATAACACTGAGATCAAGACCTGAGCCGAGATCAAGAGTCAGATGCTTAGATCCTCTCTCGCATCCCTGAGATGTAGGGGGAGGGTTGGAGGGTTGGAAGGAACTTTTAAAAAGACGGTTTTATTGAGGTATAATTGATATGGCATAAACTGTACATATTTAATGTATATGATTGACGAGTGTGAACATGTATATACCTGTGAAACCATCACCACAATATCAAGGTAATATCCATCACCTCCAAACATTTCATTGTGTTCTTGTGTGTGTGTGTGTGTGTGTGCGTGTGTGTGTGTGTAGAACACATGAGACCCACCCTCTTAAAAACCTAAAAAAAAAGCCCCCTTTATTTTTTTAGGTAAACTACTCACTCCCAACATGGGGCTCAAACTCACCTCCCCAAGAGGAAAAGTCACATGTGCTACCATGAGCCAGCCAGGCGTCCCACTTACAACTTTTTTACGTGGATAACACAGTATTGTTGACTATAGAGAGCTATTTTATAAGTAGAATCAATTGGACTTCGAGAAGACAGTATACAAATAACTGAGGTTTAGGTAACACTGACCCATTTGCTGAGGAGCTATAGAAGCAGGCTTTTGAGGGGTGATGACAGTTTTATAATATGTGCTGCCTAAGCAAGCGCAAGGGAATGATAACCATTTTAGTTTATTGGGTGTGAGGCGCCTATAGATCCCCAAGTGGAGGGGTCCAGTGGGCCGTTGGGTTGGTGGAGTGAAACTCAGGAGAAATGACTATGCTCAAAATCGAATTTAGTAATTGAGCCCCTGTTTCCAGTGGTGGACTAAACAGCTGCCTGATCCCTGAGCTGAAGACAACTCAAAATTTTGGATGAAATGCTTTAAAAACTCAAAACACTGAAAGACAGTGAAGAATTATTGGTGTTGAGGGTGTGAAAGACAGGAAGTCTGAGAGGTGAGACAATGGTAAGACTGCTTGTGCCCTGGAGTCATTTGCTGATTGGAATTGGTGGCAGAAAATGCGTTGTGTGGGGCAAGTGAGACAAAAATTGTAGTCCAAATGTCCCTGAAGGTGAGAAACCTGGCAAGCCACCTTCCTGTTTTGGGTTAGGGTCCCGAAAGCTGCACTCTTGGGGGAAACCTTGGACTTGGGTAAACCAGAAATAAATAGAAAATTCACACCCAAGATATTCAAAAAACAAAATTAAGAATCAATCGGTGAGTTTAACAGTTAGACTCAACTGAGGAGCAAGGAATGCACTGGAAGAAAGAATGGGGAAACTACCAACAGTGAAGCACAGGTTAAACAGAAATGGGAAACATAAGAGAGTGTTAGAGGCAGAAAGGATACTGTGAAAAAATCTAACACCTTTATTTGGAGCCCCGAGAGGAGGGGAAAAAACAGGGTAGAAGCAATATTTGAAGTGATTATGGCTGAGAAACTTTAAAAAATAGATGGAATACATTAAGCCACAGATTCAAGAAGTTCAACAAACTTCAAGTGAGGTTAAAAACATCCATATTGGGACCCATCGGGGTGAAATAGTGGGAAATTAAATCAAAGGCTAAATTTTTAAAATAGGAAAGGGTGTCTTGGTAGCTCAGTCGGTTAAGCAGCCAGCTCTTGGCTTCAGCTCAGGTCATGATCTCTCAGTTTGTGAATTCAAGTCCCTCATCAGGCTCTACACGGGCAGCGTGGAGTCTGCTTGGTCTCCCTCCCCCTACTTTTGCCCTTCCCCCACTCATCTGGTCTGTTTCTCTCTCTCCAAATAAATAAATAAACAAAAAATTTTTAAAAATAAAATAGGAAAAAAGGAGGATTGATTACTTTGAAAAGAGCAACCATTAGGTTGGCAATTCTTTTTCCACAGCAAAAGTGGAAGCCAAAGATAGCAAAATAATACCATAAATGTGCTGAAAGAAGATAACCTTCAAGCTAGAGTTCCCTATGCAGAGAAAATGTCCTTCAGAAACAAAGGTGAAAGGGGCACCGGGCTGGCTCAGTCGGTGGAGCCATGGGACGCTTCATCAGGGGGTGGGGGGAGGTGTCCTGAATTTGAGACCCAAGTGTGGCATACAGCTTACTTAAAAAATAATAATACAGAATTTAAATTCTGTACACATGTACACCTACCAAGAGAAACGAATGTATCTGGCCACACAAATCTTCCACAAAAAAGGTTCATAGCAGCTTTATTCATAATGGCTCCAAAGTTCGAACAACCAAAATGTGTTCCTGTATGTCTCAGCCAGTGGGAATAATGGCTCTACAAGAGAATGGATATACTCAAGCAATGGAATGCTACTCATAAATAAAAATAAATACATTGCTGATAAATGCAAAAACGTGGAGAATCTTGAAACGTGTCAAGCAAGAGAAACTGGGGGCGGGGGGGGGGGGAAGTACATACAGTATGAGTCCACTGATGTGAAGTTCAAGAACAGACAAAACTAATCCATGCTCACAGAAATAGGAAATCGTGATTCCCTCCAGGGGCAGGGTAAAGGGGTATGAGCGAACTTTAAGTGATGAAAATGTTCTTTACCTTAACCTGCGTGATGGTTACATGAATACATTACGTGATGGTTACAGAATACATTACTCAAAATTAATCGAGAGGAAAGCTTAAGATCTGTGCTTTTTGCTGTAGTAAATTATACATCAGTAAAGTAACAGAATTACACAACAGCAACAGCAACTAATTCTGGGGGGAGTGATGGTGGTAAATGCAGTTACATTGTCTCTGCATTTTTTACGAGGAGGGTATAAGTACTGCATAAAACCAGACTTTGCAAACTCAAGGATGTATGGTGTAATTTTTAGAGTAACCGCTAAAAGAATGCGTAACTTCCAATTAACAGAGGCGGGGAAGGAAATAAACGTTCATCAGTACAAGAGCAGACAAGAAGCGGGAGAACGAGGACTCGCGGAGGCGCAGGAGCCGCGCTGCGCGCCGTCGGATCGCGAGGACAGCGCGTGCGCGTGCTCGCCGGGCGGGAGCGCGCTGACCCGGCGGAGACGCGGCCGCCCGGGAGCGGCGGCGGATGTGCGGTCGAGGGCTGCTCCCTCTCCCTTCCCCTGCTCGCTTTTTCTGAGCCCTCTTTCAAAGGCTGCCTCAGTTTCACTTCTAGTCCCTTATCATCAGTGCTCTTCCCTCTGGTTCCGTCAGTATATGCCCTTTTCTCAAATCCGCTTCTCCTGCCGTAAGTTTCCAGCCTTCGGTGAACTCCACCCAGGCGTGGTGTTGCTTAAAGTCCTTCCCGTTCCCGTTTCACTTGCTGATGGCAAAAACAGGTTTTAAAGGCTGCATTTTTGAGGAAGGAGAAAGTAACAGAAAGGTGATTTTAAGTACTGAAGAAAATTGAACTCTAAATAGTGTCCTGAAGGAGGAAAACGCAGAAAAAAAGAAAAAGAAGGCCGCTGTAGCAGAGGATGGTTTCGATCCATCGACCTCTGGGTTATGGGCCCAGCACGCTTCCGCTGCGCCACTCTGCTACGATGCGGGAGCGGGCTCTGGAATCCTATAGAAAGGTCTCTTCTGGCTTCTTTACACCGCGCCACCTAGGGCCTGGTTACAAAAATAGTCACTACTGGCAAATCTGTTCTTATTGGCTAATTTCTGACACAGCAGGCGTTCTTTATTGGTCTGTAGGCCGGTCTGCCAAAGTAAGCCAATGGGCATTAGCGGCGGGGTGCGGCGCGGCCCAATCGCGGCAGAGCTTGTTGGGACGCGCCGGCGAGCCGCGTCTCCGGTCGTCTGCTCCTCCGAGGAGAGGGGCGGTTGGCGTGGACTCCATTGTTCGGGATTTAGGGCGCCATGAGGTGAGGGCACTGGGCTGCTCTGCGAAGGCTCAGGGTGCTCCCCCGAAAACTTCGGGAAGGTGGGCCGACAGGAGCCGGGGCTCCCGACGGGGCCGCGCGTCCGGGGTCTGCCCGAAGCCCGAGAGCTCTCGGCCGGGGCGACGGCGGCGGTCGGGGGCTGTGGAGGCGTGGAGACCCAGCGCGCCACGTCGGGGGATAGAGGGTGTGCGGGTAAAGGCTCCACCGCGTCGGTGGATAAAGGGGCAGCCGCTTTCGTCCCTCGAGCGCTGGGGGCCGTGGCCCGGGGGTCATGGGGCATTTCTCGCGGGGACCCGGTGGTGCAGCCCGGCGTTGTTCGCTGTGGGTTGTGATCGAGTCGTCCAGGGAGGAGGCGCGGTGTGGTGACGCTGGGCACCGGGAGCGAGAAGCGCAAGCGGGAGTCAGAGCGGCCGGTGTGCTGCGGGCTCCTTCGGCGGGGTCGCCAGTTAAATCTCTGCCGTTGTAGGGGTGACCGAGGCCGTGGTCGTGGCGGGCGCTTTGGTTCCAGAGGAGGCCCCGGAGGAGGGTGAGTGCCGGTTCCTACACCTGTGCACGGCTCGGTCCGCGCTTCAGTCCCCCCGGCTGCAGTCGGGGGGCGCTGGGTGCCCCGCCTCGGTGAGGTCCGGCTCCCGGGCTCCCCGCTGAGGAGTGTGGCCCCACTTTATCTGATGAATGATCTGCCTTGTTGTTCTTGTTTTAGGTTCAGGCCCTTCGTGCCACATATTCCATTTGATTTCTATTTGGTGAGTGCTTGGCCCCTGTTGGCAGTAACAGGATTGCAATCTTTGTTCTAAAAGGTTAACTGGGTCTCTGGCTTGTCTGTTGGTGTAAAAGCGCCGAGAGCTTACATTATGGCCAGTCCTTGTGGCGGGTATACTTGTTTGAATATCTTAAGGAGTAAAAAGCAGCGTAGATTTTTCTCTTTCCAGTTTTCTTCTGTTGTGGCAACAGAGCAAAGGATCCATCCTATGCATTATTTTCGGTAAACAGTGTATCCGTGTTTCTTTCTGCTGTAGTGTGAAATGGCCTTCCCCCGGGTCAAGCCAGCACCTGATGAAACTTCCTTCAGTGAGGCCTTGCTGAAGAGGAATCAGGACCTTGCTCCTAATTCTGCCGAACAGGTATATTCTTTTGGCTTTCCTCCTCGGATTTCTCTAAGAAAGCCAGAGAAGTGAATAACCGTGGTGAGGTTCCTGTTACCAGAGCCTAAACTTGACAGAGGGTTTAATTGTTCGCCTGGTTTCTCCTTGTGGGTAGAGGGAGAGTGCCAGGTGGATTGTATAAGCATTACATGTGCTTTCATATTGTCACTGGGGACTCTGTCTTTGGGCCAAAAAGTTACTCTCCTGGCATATTCAAGGCCAGAAGGGTCAGAGTGTTTTCAAAACCCTGTGTAGGTATTGATTCAGCTTGTCTAGAAGGGATTAGGGGAAAATACTCAAACTCTGAAAAGTTGCCTGTAATTTTTCACTTCAGGGCATTTTTTATTTTATGCTGTTTTTTAGGCCTCTATCCTTTCCCTGGTGACAAAAATAAACAATGTGATTGACAATTTGATTGTGGCTCCAGGGACGTTTGAAGTGGTGAGTCTTTAATGATTTAGTCATAGAAAAGGGCAGCCTTGGTTGTGCGGAAGTTTCCTTAATCTCCAAAGCCAAGTTTGAAATGGAAAGGAAAGCATAGTGGGATTCCTTTCTACTAGTGGTGATCTCAGGGATAAAACTTGTATTACTGCTATCAGGTAGCCATAATGTATCAGGCTTTTCATGTGGTTGTTTTGGGATATCATTTGACCTCTGCTACTTCCAATTCTGGGTAATAATTGTGTCGTCATTGATTTCTGAGAGGAATTAGGCCATCTTTCACTTCTACATCCCCCCCCCCCCCCGAAATCCCTTTTCCAACAGCAAATTGAAGAAGTCCGACAGGTGGGATCATATAAAAAGGGAACAATGACAACCGGACACAACGTGGCCGACCTGGTGGTAATCCTAAAGATTCTGCCAACATGTGAGTGCACCTCTTTCTGGCCACAGGAGCGGAAAGTTGCATTTGAGGCATAGGGATCTTTAAAGCCCAAATCTCTTGCAGGAAAGGTTGTTTGGAAAACGAATGGGGAATTCATTTTTTTAAATGTATATTGGGGTAATAAAGGACAAAGTCTGGGCTGTGTGTCTGAAAGAATGTATGGCCAGTTACTACAGGGCAGCGTTTCTCAGCAGGGGGTGGTTTTGTCCCTCATGGGACATCTGGCAGTGTCTGGAGACATTTGGGGCTACTGGCATCAAAGGAGTGGAGGTCGGGGATGCTGCTGAGTACCCTGCAGTGCACAGGGTGTACCTTACCTCCAGCCCCACATGGCATTAGTGCCACTGACAAGAAACTCTCCTATAAAAGGATGTGGGTATAGGAGGTGGCCTATTCCCTGAGACTTCCTGTTTCTCTGTTCGAGTGTTAGCTTTCCCTTGTACAAGCGTTTATTCTGTTGCTTGCCCTTGCTCCAGCCTTGTACATGGGGCACAGATCGGTGTGGAGTACCATAGAGATGTACAGAAAGTATGTGAATAATTACAATGCTCATGGTCTCCTTTTCTCTCAATCTAGTGGAAGCTGTTGCTGCCCTAGGGAACAAAGTTGTGGAAAGCCTAAGAGCACAAGATCCTTCTGAAGGTTGGTTTGAGTTTGTTGTTGGACATGTATTCAGTAGGAGCCAGGCCTATAATGACAACTACACTTTTAACAAAGGTCAGGCTAGAAAGAAGAGTGAATGCAGAGATTTTTTTTGTTACTGTTTATTTTTGAGGGGCGGGGCAGAGAGAGGGAGACAGAGGATCCAAAGCAGGCTGTGTGTGCACTGACAACAGAGAGCCCGATGTGGAGCTTGAACTCACCAACAGCGAAATCATGACCTGAGCTGAAGTTGGTGCTTAACTGACTGAGCCACGCATTCTGAGCCAGCCGCCTCTTGAATGCAGAGTTCTGTGTTGCGGAAGTTTTTGCAGTGATCTCCAGTGTTTGATACCCAGTTCATCTCCGTTACTTTTATTTATTTTTTTATTTTTCTGAAGTTTATATATTTAAGTAATCTCTGCACCCAGTGTGGGGCTCGAACTCGTGCCCCAGAGGTCAAGTGTCCCATGCCAGGCGCCCCATCTCTTTCTTACAAAAGTATCTTGAATCCTCATTCTGGACTCTTGCTGTTTTTAGAAACCTATCTGCTCTCCTACTTCAACCCTATATTTACCTCTGGTCATCTAAGGGAGATGGGGGCGTTACAGGTTTTGATTTTCTTTCAGTTTTGACCATGCTGACCAATGAAACTGGTTTCGAGATCAGTTCCTCTGATGCTACAGTGAAGATTCTCATTACAACAGTGCCACCCAATCTCCGAAAACTGGACCCAGAACTCCACTGTTAGTCCTTTTTTTCCATTTCTGGGATACTTGGGGGAAATTCAAAACATGGTATAAGACAAGGTTGCTGTTGAGTGTTTAGCTAGTTGCTATTCCACGTGAAACCTTCTGGACCTAAGTTGACCCCCAGACTTCACTATCTCCCTCTGTAATTTGGAGACAGTTTTACTAGCTTGCTAGTGAAACTGCCAGACAGGATGGCCAAGAAAGCAAGTGGATTGGAGGACAGTATTTATGGAGGGAATGGGCTCTTGGAGAAAGTTGTGGATCTTGCGTGCTTACAGATTTGGTTTAGGGGAGGAATAGTGATTTCTAGACAAGTGATTTGCTGGTCTGAGGAACCTGGGGTGGTTTAAGAAATTACAAGGAGGCTGAATTGCTTGCTTAGTGACAGGAGTGTTTCATCGTGGCCTGTTCTGCTGGTCTTATAGTGGACATCAAGGTGTTGCAGAGCGCCTTAGCAGCCATCAGACATGCCCGCTGGTTTGAGGAAAATGCTTCTCAGTCCACGTGAGTTCCTTGCTATTTGAGTTTAAATAACCTAATTATTCTAATTATACTGAATAGCAGGATACCTCCATACTTCCTCTGTTAAAACTCTTTGGCTATAATTGGCCAGGTTTCTTTTTTTTTTTTTTTTTAATGCACCTTATGTTAGCAAATTAAAAGGTTTTTTTGTTTAACATTCATTTGAGAGAGAGCATGCCAGTGAGTGGGGAAGGGGCAGAGAGAGAGGGAGACACAGAATCCAAAGCTGGCTTCAGGCTCCAGGCTGTCAGCACAGAGCCTGATGTGGGGTTTGAACCCATGAACTGTAGGATCATGACCTGAGCTGAAGTCAGACACTTAACTGACTAAGCCACCCGGGTGCCCCTAAGTAAGCAAATTTAGATGGAGAGAAACAGAATGTATAGTTTTAGAAATAACAACAGCTCTGTACCTCAGGGATGGAAGTACATGATATTTTAATCCCTGGGTTCCTCTTACCTTCAGAGTTAAAGTTCTCATCAGACTGTTGAAGGACCTGAGAATTCGTTTTCCTGGCTTTGAGCCCCTCACACCCTGGATCCTTGACTTACTTGTAAGTAACGGGCAGTTGGAGTTCCTGGTCACCCCTATTTAACAGCAGTTATTCTGAAACCGGCCAGGATCGGAAATTTGGTGAAGCTGAAAATCAGTCTCATGGTGGGCAATAATTCAGTAAATACATGGTGTTTATTACTGCGTTGGGTCTTTAGAGTTTCAGTTGAATGAGTAATTTTACTGTCCCTATTCCTCTTTGTTACTGATGTAATTTTAGTAATGAGATAATGAGAAATCAGTGAATGAGCAGCTAGTTTCAGAACTGCTTCTGAATATGAACATTTTACTTAGACTTCAACAATCTGTTTTGTGAATGTTTGAGGTTTCAGTTTGTTTGGCTAGAATTGTCAAGTTTATGGCACACCTACCAGGTTGATTATTTTCCAGGGGCACTATGCTGTGATGAACAATCCCACCAGACAGCCTTTGGCCCTAAACGTGGCATACAGGTACAGCATGCTTCTTTGGGTTTGGGGCTGGTGTGAGAGGTCTTGTGTGTGGTTTTTTTTTTTAAACGTTCTTGTGTGCTTCAGACGTTGCTTACAGATCCTGGCTGCAGGACTGTTCCTGCCAGGGTCAGTGGGTATCACTGACCCCTGTGAGAGTGGCAACTTCAGAGTACACACCGTCATGACTCTGGAACAACAGGTATGGGGTCAGCTCTGCAATTGCGTGTTGTGTCCTACTCCTGAATACTCCAGATCAGAAGGCAAAGGCAATGTGGTCTTTACGGGTCAGGGATTTGGGGGTTCTCACAAACTTTGGTCTTGAAATTAAAGTTGTCCTCATCTGTTTTCATGAGAATATTCATCAGATACGGTACTTTAACTCCCCTTTCTAGTTTACTCTCACTCTGCTCCCCTTTAGGACATGGTGTGCTACACAGCTCAGACTCTGGTCCGAATCCTCTCACATGGTGGCTTTCGGAAGATTCTCGGCCAGGAGGGTGATGCCAGCTGTGAGTGATCGTTGTGGGTCAGGGGATCTTTATGGTACTCTGCTCTACAAAGCTCTACGCTACTCAGATGTGTTACTATTTCCACTGTGTAGGTTATGACTTGTATGCTGGGCTAGTTGCCTGAAATCGCATTTTTTTTCCAGATCTTGCTTCTGAAATCTCTACCTGGGATGGAGTGATAGTGACACCTTCAGAAAAGGCTTATGAGAAGCCACCAGAGAAGAAGGAAGGAGAAGAAGAGGAGGAGAATACGGAAGAACCACCTCAAGGAGAGGAAGAGGAAAGCATGGAGACTCAGGAGTGACCTTCCTTCCTGTCTTCATCCCCTTTGTTGTCCAAGGTGAAGACTGGAGCCCAAGCTAACTGCTACTGGACTTTATGTGGTGGCATTTCTGAGGGAAAAGGGAGACGGGAAGGAAAAGAAACTATAGAAGGAAGTGTCATTCCACTGGGTTCCACTTGGCTCAACAGCCAGAAGTCTCCCATTTACGACCTATGCCATCCATCTATAGTGAAGCAGGAGACCAGCCTTTCTTCCTAAGACTTCAGAGTCCCCAGGTCCTGGAAACCTCCCTCAAACAGTACTTTGTTGTTGAAATGTTGTGAACTGTTAGTGCCTGGAATTTTTTTTTTTCCTAAGAAAAGTGATTAAAGTACTTCCTCGTAGGGCTCTTGCTCGTTTTTCCTTGGCATCTGGCAACCTTTTTTGCTTTCTGTACTTCTCAATGAAAGTGGTATTTGAGTCTTCTCATTGTAAACACTAGATCACAATTTGAAGCAGTATCTGAATTAAAGTTTCTACAAAGATTCTTGGAACCTTTCCATATACCAAAGTCAACTAGAACACTGTTTAAGCGTTTATTGAATGAAATGGTTCCACCAATACTGCCACTGTATTCAAGCCCAGTGCCATCCACAAAAGAGGGTAGACAGAGGTCATTACCTTGACTTTGCCTGCCCTTCAGATCCTCAGTGTAAACAAAGGAAAACAAGTCACAGATAGAGGACATGCAATGGAGGAAGCCCCTCACTAACTAGGCTTGAAGGTAGAGGAGCTGGGCCTTGAGAATGTAGGTTTTAAAAGGTAGAGTCCTCGGCCCATTCTTGGAAGCAAGAGCCATAATAAATCCTTTGGGATCATTAGTCCTGCTGTACACAGGTTTCTTTGGGCCCCATAGAAGTGGGTAAGACTTAAGTGCTTCAGACAGAAACAACTGGGCTGCCTGTTTGATGTCCCAAGGTCTACAGGGAGTTCCCGGAGGAAGCAAGGCAGCCGGGGAAGAGTACTTGTGCTATTACGGGGCCAGGCACGAGCCCCATCTTCTGGCCTGTTCACTTGCTCGGGGAACCAGAAGGGTAAACTCCTGAATCCAGCATTGCCCTCCTGCGGGCTGTTTCCTTGGCAACACTGTGGTTTAGTCGCCTCAGCCGTTCCTACAAGACAAGATTTGGAATCCTAACTACTTCAGGTGAAGCTTTAGAACGCCCCGTCCGCTAGATGCGGGAAAACACCCTGGCCTCGCTCCCTCTTGATGTAAGTCCTCTAAGGTGCGAAGAACATTAAATGAGGGCAGCTGGGTATGGAGAATGGAGATGATAAGATCTATTATGGCTGACACTGGTTGACAACTCTCTCTCCCCAAAGACTAAAAATCACAGTGACTTTTATGGTCATCCCTTGAAAATGAGAATACCCTGAGGACTTCTAAAGGATCACTGTTCGCAGGGAATTCCTTTACCTGCGCATTCTGCAGAATGTTGTTGACCAAGACAACTCGTCGCCGGGCATTAAGCAGCTTCTTGACATAGGGGTCGAGATCCAGGGCCACTTTCTGATCCTCGTTGATTCGGCACAGCTCTGGGGGATGGAAGCAAGCTGCAAACTAACACCTAATGGCTCCTCGTTCTTGGGGAAGGCAGGCTGGTAAGTGGGATGAAGACACGCCTGCACCCACATGGGCCGGTCACTAGAAACTTAGGGAAGCAGGAATCACTGGAGCCCTGATGTCCTGGAAGCACACGACACAAACCCACCCGGAGGTGGGCTAGACACGAGGTCCTAAAAGCGAGCTGCAGGATCGCGGGAATGCAGGGATGCTTACTCACCAGTAGCCAAGTTGTCAATTTGCTCCCGGAGCTCTACCTGGCTCTCTCTGCAAAGAGTTTCGAGGCCTACGCGGTCAGTTAATGGGACTCAAAGAGCCGGCTCCCCTGGAGGCTTCCCAAGACCTGAGCCAAGCCAGCCTAGGCCCGCAGCCTCCCGCCAGCCCCGCCCCTTCCGGACCTGGCCCCGCCCCTTCCCGGCGCCCCCTGCCCCCCACAGCCAAACCGAGAAGAGGCCCCACCCCGCCCTTCCCTCTCGGACCTGACAGCGTGGACGTGAGAGTCCAGCTGCTGCACAGCCGGTCGTAGGAACTCTAGGAGCCCCTCGGCGAAGAGATCGCGGCCTGCGAGACCCGCCACGGGGGTCCCTGCCCCGGACACAGCGGCAGAACCAGCCCCAGCCATCGCGAGCAGCCCTTCCGCCGAGAACGTGCCGCGCGGGCCGCCGGGAACTGGAGCCGAGCTGAAGCGCGCAGCCAGGGGGCGCCCGGCAGAGCTGTGGGCGGGACCCAGCCGGGGGGCTTCTGGGAAACCGAGTCTCCGCCACTGCCGGCGGTTAGGCGGAGCTGTAGGTCCTTGGAGGCCCCAGAGGGTGCTGTTGGCGGGTGGGTCTCCAGACTTCCGCGGGCTGGGAGGAACCGTTTTGGGGGCGCCTATCTAAGGTTTTCTGCAAAGGTAGAAAATAAATGCTCGTCTCGTCAGTTGTGTATAGCCCTCTCCTGTTAATTTGATGAGAAAACCAGATTGTATTCCTAGTATAGGTTCCTGTTTCTAAATTTGAGAGTATTTTTTTAAGGGCACTACGGTATGTATAAAACTGTAAGAATGGGGCGCCTGGCTGGCTCGATCAGGCTCTGTGCCGACAGCACGGAACCTGCTTGGGATTCTCGCTCTCTGCCCCTTCCCTGCTCACTCTCTCTCTCAAAATAAACATTAAAAAACAAAACAACCTGCACAGAACACTATCAAGTCTCAAAGGGAATGAATTTTTTTTTTTTTTAAGGTTATGTATTTATTTTGAGAATGAATCCTAAGCAGGCCTCACACTGTCGGCACAGAGCTTGACACCGGGCTTGAACTCAACAAACCATGAGGTTGTGACTTGAGTCGAGATCGAGAGTCTGATGTTTAACCAACCAACTGAGCCACCCCGGTGCCTGGTAAAAGGAATGGAGTTCTGGCACATGCTCCCAGAGGGTGAACCTTGGAGACATCACGCTGGGAAAAATAAGCCAGAAACGAAGACACATACTGTCTGGTTATTACAGAAAGTACCCAGAGCAGTCCAACTCATGGACATAAAATGTGGTTTCTTTTCTATCAGCACAGTGTTGCAGGGGCCCGAAGGAAAGGTGAATGAGGAGTTAGTTTCATGGGTAGAGTCTCAGTATGGGATGATAAAAAAGTTCTAAAGAGGAGTAATGATGATGAACTTACTTAATGCCACTGACAAGTACACTTAAAAATGGTGAAAGTGGGTGCTCCTGGGTGCCTCAGTTGGTTAAGCACCTTGAGTTCAGCTCAGGTTATGATTTCATGGTTCATGAGACTGAACCCCACATTGGGCTCTGCATGGACAGCGAGGAGCCTGCTTGGGATTCTCACCTCTCTCTCTCTCTCTCTCTCTCTCTCTCTCTCTCCCTGCCCCTCCCCCACTTGCTCTCTCTCAAAAAACAATGACAGTGGTAAATTTTATGTGCATTTTGCCACAGTAAAGCAAAATTTAAAGCCTACATGTGTTTTCATATTAAGAAAATTTTTTTTTAATGTTTTTATTTATTTTCGAGAGAGAGCAAGCAGGGGAGGGGCAGAGAGAGAGGGAGACACAGAATCCGAAGCAGGCTCCAGGCTGTCAGCACAGAGCCTGATGCAGGGCTCGAACCCATGAACCGTGAGATCATGACCTGAGCTGAAGTCAGATGCTTAACCCACTGAGCCACCCAGGCAGCCCCCACCCCCAAATTTTTTTAGTGTTTATTTTTGGCAGAGAGACAGAGTGCGAGGGGGGGAGGGGCAGAGAGAGGGAGACAAAGAATCCCAAGCAGGCTCCAGACTTGGAGCTGTCAGCACAGAGCCTGATGCGGGGCTTGAACTCACAAGCTGTGAGATCATGACCCGAGCTGAAGTCGGACGCTTAACTGACTGAGCCCCCCGGAAGCCACCCCCACCCCCCCGAATTTTGTTTAATGTTTCTTTATTTTTGAGAGAGAGAGAGAAACAGAATGCCAGTGGAGGCAGGGCAGAGAGACAGAGGGAAACACGGAATCTGACGCAGGCTCCAGGCTCTGAGCTGTCAGCACAGAGCCCGACGTAGGGCTTGAACCCATGAGCCATGGGATCATGACCTGAGCTGAAGTCAGACACGTAACCAACTGAGCCACCCAGGCACCTGTGTTTTTTCCTTCCCTCAAAAAGCTTCCTTAGTTTTGTTGCATTTTTCATGCCTTTCCAGAGAGTTTACATACATGTCTTGAATTCTCAACATGAGGCCCAGTCTCTTAAGCTCCAGTGCGTTCCAGCGGCTCGCAGTCCTGTGGGCCGTGGGGTGCAGTGAGTGCAGAAGTGCTCTTGGACGGCAAAGGGGTCCCCGGACATAGATGGCACCAGAACGTTCAGCCTCGAGCTTCCTCCTCAGGAACAAAAGAGGAGGTGTTTAAATCGCTGTGGAGGAGTGGTGGTCCACAGCTGAAAACCCGAGGCCCCAAGTGTGATCCCTTTTAAAGCCTTGTACACTTTTTGTCGTGTTGTCTTTGTCCTCCTGTATCTTTCCCTCTAGTGATCAGAGCTGAAAGTCTCAGGAGAGGCTGCAGGCTTAGTATGGGAGTAAGCGACGGGAAGGGGTAACTCTGGTACCTGCCGCCTGCCCCAGAGTCAGGCCTTGTGAGGAGGAGCCCAGGGGATGGAGGGAGTGAGGACAGGGTTGAGGAGGAAAGGGAGAAAGGCCCCATCCTTGAGGCCTGTGCTGTAGAGAGAGAGAAAAGGGCTGGCCGGCGCTGGGAAAGGAGGTTGGTGGCTCAATGTCTCTACAAGAAGCCCCCCAGTTAGGTCACAGTCCTTGCAGGTACATTTTTGAAGTAGGGTTGTGAAATTTGGAAAACAACAATCAAAAAGCCCCGGGACACTAGGTAAATGTGAATTTCAGATAAAAAATAATTTTTCAATAGAAGTATTTTATCTGGTAATCCTACTTCAAAGGCTGGTTCTCTGAGAAAAATCACTGTGTTTTGCTTTTATGCTTTCCTTCCCACTCTTATCACCTCCAGTTAGCACTTCTCTCTCCTGAAGGCCCTGCCACAGCCTCCTGACTGATCTTGCCTGTTGTCTCCCTCCCCTCCAGGTCAATCTGCACTCTAGAATACCAGATTACATAATAACCCTGCTCAGAGAATACAAATGCTGAAAGGGACTTTGTTGTATTCATTCATTCATTTTCAAAGTAATCTCTGCCCCCAATGTGGGGCTTGAACTCACCGCCCAGAGATCAAGAGTCACAGGCTCTACTGACTGAGCCAGCCAGGCACCCCTGAAAGGGACTTTAGAATCCATGTTTCCACAGTTTCTTGGACACATCTGATGAGATATTTTTATAAAATAAAAATAAAAGAGATGCTGAGGGTGAAGTGTGTGTGGGAACCCCATCTGATAGTGGGGTTCATGGGGTTGGAGCCAACAGCCAAGAAAGAATTCTTGAAGACATCTTTGGTGCAAAAAAGGTGATTTGATTAAAGCACGGGGACAGAACCGGTGGGCAGGAAGAGCTGCCCTGGGACCATGAAGAGACACTGGTTATATATACTACGGAGCTGGGGGAGGTAAAGTCCAGGGGAAGTTTCCAGTGAGACTTTCATATGCTAAAGAAGGCTCACAGGATATTGGCGGTCTTGCCTGTGGAGAGAAGGTTGTTTTCATTCTAGCAAAGCCATCAGCCTTGAGACTGTGGGGAGTTCCCGGAGAAACGTTTTACTCTGCCAGCCTCAAGTATTTGTCAATGGGCTGCAGGTTATTAGGAAACTTAATTCTATCTGCCATTTTCTTCTGCTTTTGTTTCCCACATCGACGTCTGTAAGGGAGACCAGGCAAGGGACTTTTTGAAAGGAAAACCAAGGCCCAAGATGGGATCACTTATGTCAGGCCAAGTCACAAACCTGGGCTTCGTACCTAACCTAACTGCCGTTTCAACCTCTCCCAGAAATGTAGTCTTAACTGGTCCGTCGGGAGTGTCTGGTCAGCACCAACAAGGCAGTTTGTCACAAGGGCCCTCTCCAGCCTACAAAGGAGGGGGAGGCAATCTGCATGATAAGACCCCTCCCGCCTCCCCCTGGGGGAATTTCTTCGGGTTAGCCAACAGAGGAGAGAGAGGAGATGGGGGGAAACTAGAAAGATAAATGCCTGCCTCCACGGCCTTCTCACGCTCCTCAGTGCCTCCATTTCCATGGAGGACGCCTCCATGGAAGTCAGAACTCCATTTTCAGCGTCCGACCCCTTGTAACAAGCAGGAGTCCTGGAGTCTACCCAGATCCTGGTCTGGCCGGGGAACCCACTCATGGGGCATGTGGGGACGGCAGCCCTCCAGAAGCACCAGTTGGGGAAAAAAGCTGGAAGCTCAGACCTCATTGCCCGCTCCACCCCTTCCCACACCCATCCTGCTGCTTCCCCTTGGGCTCTGCTACTGAAGCACTATAGGGCTCCCTAGACCATGTTCTGGGGGCTCCCAGAAAGGGGAATGGATGAGGAAATCCCTTAACTGGACCTCTCAGGCCCCCTTCCCGGTTAAAGTCCTCCTCCCCCAAGCAGGACCCTCTGAAAGCCCTGTCCCCCCTCCCCCCGCAGCTCCATACTGGGTGTGGGGGCGCAATTGGCCTGCTGGACCAAGGGCATGGTGGTTGTACCACCTGAGCCACTGCACCTTCTCCCTACAGAGCTTCCTCAGGACCTATCCCGGGACCCAGAGCCAGCAAGGAGGGGACAGTCAACCTAAGTACCGCTCAGGTGGTAGGGACATCAGGGGAGATCAGAGATTGGGAGGGGGAGTTCTTATGACCTACATCTCCTACAGCCTCTGTGGAAAAGCCAAGAACTGAAGGGCCACTGCTCCCGCTCTCTCTCTTTTAAAATAATAAGCATTAAAAAATAAAATAAAATAAAATAAAATAAAATAAAATAAAATAAAATAAAATAAAATAAAATAAAATAAAATAAAAATAAAAGAGATGCTGAGGGTGAAGTGTGTGTGGGAAGGGGCACAGGACTTCCGTGCCCTCCAGGAGCACCATTCTCCCCAAATCCCTACGAGTTCACCAACCCTGAGGCTCCCTGAACCCCGTCCTTTGGGGTTTTGGAGAGGCTTCATTACACACGCTCGGTTGCTTAACTCATTGGCCCCTGGGGATGGATGGACCCTCTCCCCTCCCTGGAGGAACTTCCAGTCCCACCCTCCAGTCACTGAGTTCTTACCGGCCTGCATCCTTGTCACCTAGAGGCTTTCAGCAAGTCAATATTAACACAGCAAAAGACCCTTTATTGTCCTTCCTAATAGGAAACTTCCAGGTTTTAGCAGCTCTGTGCCAGGAACAGGACGAAGACCAAATATACATTTCTTGTTATAAACTACAAATACCACACCATGGATCTGTTTAAATCTTAGGCAGATAGTCACCTTATACTAAAGGGTAAAGAAATTCAATAAATCAAACCTCAATAGAGAATCTAGTGAATCCTTTAAAGAGGCTTCGTGAGGCCTGCCCTGCACCAGACCTGCTGGCCTGCCCTGCCCTGCCCTGCACAGGAAGAGGACCATGACTGAGTATTGCTAGCATCACAGGTCCCAGAGTCATCCTGGCCTGTCTCCACCCTCAGGGATCCCCCTATCTTGCCCTCCTTTGCCCCTGAGCATGTAGTCAAAGGCGCTCACAGGCCAGGGAACACTGCAGGCTGGAGAGCACACCCAAGCAGGAGTATAGGGTAGCCAGATGGCTCCTGGAACATCTCCCACAACCAGGTAAAAATGGGGAGATGGTGTCTGGGGAAGGTCAGAAATCAGACCATATACCCCCATTGTGGCCACTGTGTCTGTTTGTGTATAGGGAGGGAGTGGACCCTTAAGAGGTCCCTGGAGCCCAGGGAAACGGAGGCTTGGGTACCCTGCTCTTCCCTCGTTGCCTGGAGAACCAGTGGGATAGCTATTGGGGCTTCACAGGGGACGGATGGGATAGCCCACGGGAAGAGGAACAGGGACGCAGAGGCCAGGCCCTCATCCCAGGTCCCAGCCTCTCCGGGCCCCACTTACCATGCTGGTCTGGGCTGTGTACTGGCTGGAGCTACCTGATGAGGCTCCAGGAAGCCTGTAAGAGGGGAGGTAGGTGCTGCTGTTTGGGCCTACGGAGGCCGGGGTCCTATGCTCAGCCAGAGCCTCTTGCCTGGAGGCCTGGCTCCTTCTAGGGCATAGGGCCACGGGGAGTGGGCAGCAATGTTGCCACCGGTTCCAGACCAGGTGTCGTGGGATTGCTGCAGGGGAGGGGGACAGAGAGCCGCCGATGCCCTGCTTTCCCTCAGGTCCTTGCTCAGGCCAACAGACACCCAGACGTTAGAGGAAAGTGTCGAGGGTGTGGGCTTCTCCCCAGGTTCAGGCCCAGACCGCTCCAGGTACTGCACGAACCCAACAGCCCTGATGGCCTCCCAGCCCCCACCCTTGCTCCCTCTAACCCATTTGCATCTCCCACCAGCATTGTGGAAACCACCCCAAGCTCTTTGGCGACAGACCGTGGGCTACCCGATCCTATCAGCGGCGTCTCCCAACCCACCTCGGAGGCCCGCTGTACTCATTCCCCAGCATGCACAACACTTTGAGGCCTCTGTGTTTGTATTTGTTGTTCCCTACACTTGGCAGCTTCTTCCCCCTCCTGTCCCAAGGCCCTTCTAACAAATCACGCTTTTTTGGTGTCCGCTTGGTGAGCCCTTGGTAGACGGGTGGCTTAAGGAGGAGCTAGGCGGTACCTCCTTGTCCCTCTCTACCCTGGACACTCACCTGGGACTGAGGGTTGCAGAAGTGGGAACAGGGCTGAGGAGATGCTGGGAAGCAGGGTGAGCAGCAAGGGGGCCTAGAGGGCCCAAGCCCAGTAGAGGAGTTCCTTTTGCCCACTGCTGGGAATGAACTCCTTCATGAGGCGGGAGGACAGCTACAGAGGGTCCGCGAAGACCCTCAAAGTGGCCTCCAGCACCAGGACGCCTCAGGGTTCCCTGACCACCAGGTCGGGCTGTGACATTTTCACAGTAAAGGTTCGCACAGATGCTGGTCTTAGCTCACTGCACTGCAGGCTGGGCAAGTGCAGGAGTTGGGTGTAGAGGACACGGGGCAGGTCCTGACAGCCACCTGTGGGCAAGAGGAGCAGAGTCAGCAGGGTGGTGGGGTTGAAAGGACCCTGGGAAGGGGGCAGAAGAGGCTGACCTAGACCATCTCAGTGGGTTATGGGAGGGTGGGGGGGTACACGGGGAGTGGTCCAGAAACACCAGAATGCTTTCCTCAGGGCAAGTGGTAGGTCAACAAAAAAGGCTGGGGAAAAAATCCCAGAGAGGAGGGTCAACCGAGGTTGTGTGAAGAGGGTAAGGAACCTACTCACCCTGTAGTTCCCTTTCCTTCTTCACAAAGCTGTCCTGGAGGCCTTGAGAGGTGCCTGTTGTGACCAGTGGAAACGTTTGCAAAAAGTTGCTGCCCACTGCCAATCAGCACCTCCCTCACGGAAGTCTTGGGAGTCTGGGCTCCACCTACGGGGTTACAACTGGCCTTGTGCACATAAAAGCGGTTTCCACCTCTTCCAATGACAGGTTAGGAATACCTGTCCAAGCTAAAGACTTCCAGTCTCACAGTTCATTCTTTAACATAAAGGGATTAGAATTATAGTACGCTCCGGTACCGTACCAGGTGGATTTTGCAAGCGCGGTTGTGTCCTCCAACGCCACGTGGTCTTCTCACGCTCCCACTTCTACAGGACTAAAACCCCTTCCTTTACAACCCAGAGGCTAAGAAGCCCAGGACTCAAGTCCAGGCCGTCTTAACCAAAATTTCCTTCCCAGCTTGCCACATGCACAACCTCCCATTTTGGGAGCCAGGCACCTCAATGGCAGCTGGTTTGGTAGGACGTCGTTAGGTTCTTCTTTCCCAAGAGGACGGTCCAGAATATTGCCAAAGAACATTGTGCTGGAGCTTCCTCTGGGACAAACAGGCTAGTACCCTGGTTAATCATTTTACCATAGGCTTACTCAGGGGGCAAATTCTTCACTTTCTGCCCCAAAGCCCTATCAGTACCTGCCGCCCCACCCTGATTTCAAGACAACTATGAAGAAAAGGACTCAACTCCACAAAGGGGCAGGGCAGAATATTGTTATACTGGCCACAGCATTTCAAAGAGTCCAATAATAGTAGTAGGCCTGGCTAGATTTGAGAACAATTTCTTGTTATGACGAACCAGAAATACAAGATTCCACGGAGAACTGGAACAGTTGATAGAATATAGTTGAACTTAATTAAACCTTCAAGGGAAATAAAAAAGAGGGTCAAAGCCACTGAACGGAGAAGCCCAAGATTGGTTTGGGATAAACATAAGGATAACAGCCTTTCAGCGTGGGTACCTTCTGAGCCCTCCCAGAAGGGATCTGCCAGCATTCCATCTCCTTTTCTGAAGCATGTGCCAAATCAAATGGCTATTTCCTCTCCATTGCAGGTGTAAGCGAACCCAAAAGTATCTCTTTGGATAGGATACAAAGAGGAAAGTTTATACATCTAATTCCACGGTAGAAAGTGCACACACCCAACCCAGCACACTCCTTATATGGTGTCAATGCCCACAGAAGTAACTTCAATCAAATCAGAGGCACTACCATGTGTAACCTATGCGGCCCTGCGGCTATGTCGGTGTTCCTAATTACGCTAAAAATATCAATGTAGCAGAATGCATTTTTGAGCTCCAAATTTTCTCAACACTTTTAAGAGGCTATTAAATGTAGAACAGAATTGTTTCACAGAAACCTAGGCATTAAGAAGGAACACTGATGGGCTCTTACTAGGCCTTTTTCATGGGAACACAGAGATGAAATATTAGAACGTCACAGCATAGGGACAGGTGAAGGGAGGCAGAGGAGGAAGAGAGTGTTCTAGCCACAAGTTCTAGCCACATGTTCAAAGAGAAGTCAGAGTGATGGGGGTGGAGGAACAACCCAAACACAACCAAACAAAATCCAAGTCAGAGGAAAAAAGGGTTTCATACAACACAGTATCAAAAAAGTAAAAGGAACACACTAAAATGCACAAACTGGTGGCAAGTTAAGTCCATAGCCTATTGTGATAGGTCCTTCCAGCATCAATCAGGTGTCTTCTCCATCTGTTATTTCAAGGTTATTTACAGATGTGGTGACTTCTGAACAAGAGTCTCTCACAGGAGGGCGGGCAGGTTTCAATCATTGGTTTCTGGATCTGTTTGTGCCATATAAGCATCCAACTCGGCATCCAGGTGTCCTTTTGTTTTTGACATGTACGCATCCAACTGGTTGTCCAGCTGCTCCTTGGTCAGCACAGGGCGAGTGAGGGCACCTCTCCCTCGTCCACGGCCTCGGCCTCGGCCTCCAAAGCCCCCTCTTCCCCGACCTATCATACCCCGACCTGGCCCAAGGGGAAAAAAAGAAAACAGTTACAAGTAGGTTTAATGGGTGCTATGGCAAATGCCCCTTAGAGCAGTGGGGCCTAGCTGAGAAAGGCTGAAAGGGCAGGGCAAAGAGGAGAAATCTGGAAAAACAGGAAACACATTGGGTAGAAAGCAACACATGGAAAGCACACATAATGAATCCCTGTTTACATGCTCATCTCTAAATGCTATTTAAAGACTTTTTATTCTATTGACAAAGGTAAAATAACTGACAAAAGAATCTTAATCTCTCCTAAAACAAAGCAATTATCTAAAGTGTGAGGCCCACTAGAAGTTTATTAATTAAAATACATTATAGATAATCCCATTTAGTAAGACAGGGAAGAAGTAACAAGGGCACAGAGAAACGGAGGTGTAAGGCTAGACAATTTTTAAGGTAAGCCTTATTAGAGAGCTTTCTGGAAAATCAGCTCATCTCTCCTCAAACTTACTGAAACTAATGAGCTGACCCCACATCAGGAGACTGAGGAGTTACGATGACATAGGAACAATGTGAGAAGATGGGGAAAAATATTTATAGTAGTCCCAGCCACTTCTATCTCAGATTCTAATTGCCTTCTAACAGTTATGGTTATCTGAGAGGTGGTTTCAATCCACTTAACAAAACATACACAGCTTTCTGAAAAGCTACTTTACACCCCCCACCCACCCCTGTGATGTCAGAAACCAGGTCAAGATAATTTGGAAACATGCTATTTCATCCTGAAACCCAAACGAGCTTGTACTTCACTCAGTGAGCCAAACGTATAATGGGCGAGAAGAAACTAAGCCCTTGGCTATCAAATTTCCTTTGCTAACAGTTATTGTCCTTTGGCAACTTCAAGGTCATAAATTACGGAAGACCCACCACACACTATAAAAGGACCAAAGCAGATATACACAGGGGCTACAGGAATAGATTTGCTCCCACCCTAGACAGGTGTTGTTGAGAGTTTTCCACTAAGCTCTGTATCAGAAAACTCCCATGAGGTCTGGATTAACAACAGCAACACCATTAAATGCCTTTCCAATCTGGGTCATGATGAGGTCACAAGACAAGTAGCACTAAGTCTCAAAGGTAAGATTATCAACAAGAGTCAGTTAACTGACATGGTACCTTCTTGCTTTCTACCTTGATCAAAAAAGTCATCTGATTTCCCACAGACACAAACTTTACCTTGAATTTACTTGGCTTCAACATCAATACCCAGCTCCAATCTCACCATCCTTTTCCACTCTTTCATTTTTGTACATCTCCCTCTTCTTTATTCTTAGACTCAAAGTGGGGTTTTGAGCTATGGGATGGGGTGTGTGGTGGTGGGGGAAGGACAGAGAAAGGCAACACCTCAAACTGACCATCTTGTCATTTTAACGATACAATTTAAATTTGCAAGAACCTGGAAAAAGACTGCATATGATCTGGCTCTGACATGTACCTGACTGGTTCTTAGACAACCCATGACAGACTTTTGCACTACCGCATGTGAGTTTAGAAAGTAAGCCAGTTTCAAAAAACAAAACAAGACAAACAAATAAGCCTGCCTATGACTTGAAGCTGTGCAGAAAGGTGGCTCTGAGTTTTGAAGGGAGAGAAGTAAAAGGGAGCTATTCTCTGAAGTTGGTAGCTGACTAACCTCTACCACCGATTCCGCCACGACCCATAGCTCCACGCCCTAGGCCCCCTCTCCCAGGACCTCCACGACCTCGAACACCACCTCTTCTTAAGCCCATTCGGGGAGCTACGGCTCGTCCACCTCGGAGCAGGTTTTGACCTTGGAGAGGAGGCATACAATGTATATGCAGGTAAATCCAAGAGAGACAAAGTAGACTCTAACCAAAGGAAGGCGGTGAAGGTTAAATGAGAGTTAATTCAGTTAATTTTTAGGTTGGGGGGGGTGGCAAGCTGCACACCAAGTGTGAATAGATCAAGCTGCTCTTTATTCAATCAATTCAAAGTCTGACCACAAACCCATTTTGGGAAGAAGCTGGGAGTTAAGTTAATTAGTAAGTACATACAATAAATATCTACTGAATAATCAGACATGTGCCTAACATTAAGGTAGATTTAAAAATCAATAATATGGTTCCTGTTCTCAATACATTCTCACAAGGGACAAGAACAACATGGGGAACAGTGTTAACAGTGCCCAAAATGTAACATGTAGCTAAGTGCTATGGACCAACTTATCCTCTCTTTTTTCCAAATAGAACAGCGTGTTTCACTGGGAACAAAGATAGTTAAGATACAGGCCAACAGACCAAAAATTTCTTAGATTTGACTTATTTCTAGAACTTGAATGTGCTTTTGATTTAAGCAGCAGCAGGGTGTTTCAAAATGGAATGGAGATGACATGAATTACCTGTTGTTACGCAGGTCATAGCCTCTCACCATTGCACATTATCAGAAAAGGAATGGTATCGATAAAAGACATGCAGCACTATTAAAAATACGTGATTTCAAAGGTTATTAATTATATTAATACAAATTCAGGCTTAAAGATGTTAAACAAATGTGTCCATAAGCAGCCCAAGAGAAAAGGGAAGGGGTAGGGCCCGACAATGTTCAAGTACACAGCACTGACCTCGGAGCGACATCCCGCCCCTAAGCAGGGTTCTGGTGGCACGTCCCCCTCGTAGTCCTCCTCTGGGCAAGCCTCTCTGCATTATGGGCAGGCCTCGTCCTCCGATTGCTCCCCTGGCCAGGGTCCCTATGGGTCGGCCTAACCGTGCCTGGATGTTACTCTTACCCAGGCGCTGCTTTAAGCTCTTCTGGAAGAAAAGGTGTTGGGGGATTGAGATCAAAAAAGCATTCCAGTGGCATCTAGCAACTCAAAGTGCAGAGAAAAAGAAGCAGTGAGATGGCTGTGTGCAGGGAGATAAACTTGCCGTAGGTGTCCTATAAAGAACCTAATCCAGAAACTAGCCTCTGCCTCAGAACATGGTAGAAAAGAAGAATTCTGATCCAGAGCTTTTATGAAAGCTTGAGTATGGTCCCATGAAATTGGCATCAACACAAATTACCTCACTCGTTTGGCTACAGAAGCCATACACCACTACATGAAACGTAAGTTTTAGTAAGAACTCTGTATTTCAAATCCTGGATTCTGTTTTTGAACCACAGGTCGACAATGATATGACTGGATTCATACTTGCCCAAGGACTACCACTGTCTTCAAAGGCTTACTCAAACACCAAATGAAGTTCATCACACTCTGGGAAAAATTTAAATTACAAGTTCATCTGAATTCTTGTCACTTAAAAACAAGATTTGATTTTTCAGTGAAAGAGGCCAGTGTGTTCCATTTTTCCTCTGAGTATCTATCTCCAGACGATCCACTTTTTACCTTAAGATGTAAATAAACACAAAAAAGTCAAACCTTTCCTTACATTTCTTAAATAGCCATTAATTCCACGTCTACCCTTGCAAACAGCTCCATTAAGCCAATACGGTAACTTTTAATTCAAAATAAACATGTAACTCAACTGTATCTCCAGAGAGATAGCCAAATTTGTGTTGGAATTAAGACAGGTGAGCAATAATCACGAAACTAAAGGACATATGTGAGGACAAGGACATACTGCACATGGAGATATTCAATAATCTGTCCCTCAAAGAAAAACTATTAAGACCACATCTTAATAAGTTAAAAATCCTTCAAAAGAAAAGGTAACTGTGTAGCCTTGAACACAACCAAGGCCCCAGCAAACCTGTTTTCCCACAAAACCATTAGCCAATAGGAATGAAAATAAATTCTGTATGTCCTCCTGCTTCACCCATAAATGACTACCAATGGTTTTTTTTATTAGCTTTCTAGCACAAGATAATAAGCTAAACAAAGGGGCAGTTTCCGAACATTATGCATTTAGGCATAACTGACCTTAAGAGCCTGTCGTGTCACCCTGACAGCACACAATTAGGAAGTCAGGACCTCATTCATTTTCCAAATCTCTTATGTTCAGTGATTCTGAGCATATTCCCCCCAAAATCTGTGCTTTAGTGGGGAATGCACAGTGCTTACAAGTCCTCCCTTCTTAATCCTTAGCTGCCAGCCAATACTGGACTCTAACAGACAGGAAGCTTAAGGATGTCAACTATACCACCTAGTTTTCACTCTACAGCTGTGCTCTACGCTAAGGTGGCCACTAGCCACACGTGGCTATTTCAGTTACAAGGAAATAAAATTTTGAAAGCTCCTCAGTCACACCAGCCACATTTTGAGTACTCAATAGTCACACATGGCTAGAGGCTATCATACTGGACAGCAGATAAAGAATATTTCTATCACTGTGTAAGGTTCTATTGGTCAGCTCTACTCCAGAGGCTGCTTTCTGCACAGCTACATTTAAAGCTTCTTCTTGGGGCATTCAGTCAGTTGAGCGCCCAGCTCTTGATTTCATTTCGGCTCAGGTCATGAGCTCAGAATCTGGCAGTTCGAGCCCAGCATCTGGCTCCGCGCTGAACGTGAAGTCTGCTTAAGATTCTCTCTCCCTCTGCAGCCTTTCTCCCCTGCTCACATACACTCTCTTAACCAAAAAAAAAAAAGAACAGAAAAAAGAAGAAAGAAAAGAAAAAAAGAAAAAAGCTTCTTGAAAGGTCTCCTGGAATGATCTGTCAGGGCCTTATCTTCAGCAATTTATAATACCTACTCTTGGAAAATGGTGGTGCCTTTTTTTATGGCTTTCCTAAGTCAGGGACAAAATAGAAGAACTCCCAAGGCTTAAGGCAGCTAAAGCAGAAGGCCTTGTTTATTTTTGGTCAGTGAGCCCAACAGTTCAGGGTGGGGGTGGGAGGGTGTTATATTTAACTGCTGAATTTATGCACAGCCATGCAGTGCTACCAGTTAAAGTCCTTACAGTTGCATGGCATCGCCCTCCAGACGCCCAGCCACAGCTTGGACATATCCTTCCACAGCCACTCTCCGGACTCGCATATAAAGTCTATGAATAATAAAGAGCAGGTTTTATTTCAGGTCTGAACAGAATTCTCTCTTACTGGTAACTTGAAAGAGAACCCACTTATTCTTTAAGTACTCAGTGCTCTCATTCTATTTTACTGACAAAACTTTAGGTGCTGTGGAGATGAAGGCCACCCTATTCTTTCTATATTTTAGCACTGAAAACGTTTGATTAAGGCTGTTCAGACTTCCTGTGCTAGGAGAATAAAAAAAAGTTATTTCCATAATTTGTAACTCATTTAACAGGGAATAAAGGATTTTCTGAGATCATCTAAAACAAATCAAATTTTTTTTCTATTTTTTGGCTTCAAACAAAAGACGTTTATTCTCTCACAGTTCTGGAGGCTACAAAACCCCAAATTTCTTTGTGGTAAAATCCAGCAAATCTACTTTAAGGCCAAAGGATCAGGAAAAAAGAGATCAATACTCATTGATAACACAGAAACAGGTCATACTGATGGCAAACTACCTAAAAGAGAAAGACAAGAAGTTACTTATTGGTACCTGCTAAAATGGGAATTCTCTGAACTTCTCTTTCCTCCAGAGAAGTTTCTGCTTTTGCCCTGAGCCACCTTGCAATCATCCATCATGTCCTGACAGCCTCAGTGGACTGCCTGACAGAGACCACCAGCTGCTTCTGGAGCATTAAGACTCATCCTCTCACCTGCTTAAGTTTTAATGCTGCCTGGACAGAGGGTCTATTCTCCATCTGCTGGGCCAGTCTTCTGTTTCTGGCACTGGCTAGCTGCTGTTGTTGCTGCATCGAAGCCCGAATATTCACTGGCATCGGCTGTTTGTTCTTCAGCATATTAGTAAAGCTTCAAGGTCGAACAAAATGGATGTTTAAATAAAAGCTTTATTACAAAACATTTATTGGCATTTTCATGGCTTGCTAGACCAGGAGCTCCAGATCCCACGAACTTTTAAGTAAAGTGGTACACTTAGATCAAGGCTGATGTGGGTTAAAGACTCCTCTGCTTCCACAAACTTGCAAGAATCAGAAACTTAGAAATGCAGCTAAGTGCAGCACATTCAATCAAAAAAGATGACAAGGGCTCAGGCTTTTAGAGAGGTGGAAGATATGAAAAACACGCAATAAGCAGATATGATGACAACAAAAGACAGAAAATGTGGTTTCAAAGACAAACAAACAAAGCCAAAATGTTGGGGGAACCTGAGGGTGCACTGTAAGAACAAATGTTAAGAAGGACTAGAGCACCTCACAGACCACAGAATTAGCACCCCCATATAAATCACAGGAGTGTAACATATTTTCTTAATAACATGTAATATGTAAATATGGAGAATAACATGTAAATATGTAACTTAATAACATGTAAATATGGAGAATCAGTGTGTATCACACCCTAAGATATAAGAAGCACATATGCTTCGGAAAAGGCAAAAATAAACATCAATTAAATCTTTCAGTGATCTAACATCAACTTAATAAAATCATTGGTCTGACTTTAGCTCAGGTCACCATCTCACAGTTCGCGGGCTCGAGCCCCATGTTGGGCTCTGTGCTGACAACTCAGAGCCTGGAACCTGCTTCAGACTCTAGGTCTCCCTTTCTCTCTGGCCCTCCTCCCACTTGCTCTGTCTCTCTCCATTTCGAAAATAACAAACATTAAAAAATAAAAAATAAAGTCATTGCTCAAAGGCAGTCAATAAAGAGCTCTCAGAGACAGAAACTGCTTTAAGTACCTTCACTTCTCTTAGGCTTAAATGATTACTTTTCCTGATTCCAAGCGATTGCTTCTGAGAAAATCAAGATTAATTTAGTCACCGAACAGCTTGTGAAGACACTCTTCTATTATTCCTGTCAAAGTAAGTTTAATGGAACGAAAAAGAACAACACTTAACTGTAAAGGAATCTAACACAAAAACAAACTGAAAGCAGTATCGAAAGAAAGAGAAATGGAGCAAAGCAAGTGCCTCTTACAAGGCCCAAGAATGGCATTCAAGGGCCTTTGGACATTCCACAGCTTGCTACCTGCCTCTTACAGACCAGACACAACACTGCCGGCCTCGGACTGGGCAGCAAGCCTAGTGCAGCCACGGTACCATGCTACCGAGCTGCACCACCCCTGTATCAACGTAAAAAATGTGAAGAGAGAGAGGGCGTGAGGAGTCTTCTTAAAATACAGCCCACCAGAGAAATATTTCAGACAGCTTAACATAAAAATCTACTGACAAGGGGTTTTGAAACAACCGCCCAATTTGTTTTGTGTACCACGTAAGATGCAACTAAACACAGAGGTCTGTAGCCTTCTGTTGGTATTTAGTTTAAAATTGGTTTTTGTGCCTTGGACCCCAGGGCCAATTTAAGTAATGTTTTCTTATGAACGAGCTGAAGTTGCTGTTGGCTGCCTCACCGCTCATTTAGAGACATCTTGGTGGTGCTTTTTAGCACAACTTTCGGCGCTGACTGTGCAGCCATCTTCAAATCCCGAGAATCTACAAAGGACAATAGGCAGAATGAGCAAGTCAGGAAAAGGACCTCCTCATTTCTACAGGCATCAAGGGCTTCGCCCAACGGCGAATGAAAAGAAAAGGCCTGTATCAACGGCTATGGAAGAGCCCACCAAAACGCAGAGCGGGTGCTTAAGTCTACACCGTGGTTACCGCAAACCGCTACATCTCGAGGCCACAGGAAAGGGTCTTCCCAAATCCCCAAGATGGCAGGCGCACGCCAAGCTGGGCAAGCTGAGGGGGGACTAAGTGCATCCAGGACAGTCCTCCTCAACCTGGGCTGCAGGGAGCTGCTCACCCTCCCCGAGCCGACCCCGATCGCCGGCGGCCAGCGGCGGGGAGGGAGGGCTGGCCAGGCGCTCCTCACCGGCAGCCAACGCGGAGAACCATGACGCAGGCAAAGCCGTCTGGAAACCGGCTTCCGACTCCACACCCAGGCGGGAGCCCTCGCGAGAGCCGGGCGGCGGGAGCAGGGAAGGGCTCCCGAACCCGCGGCCGCCCGCGGCCGCCTCGACGCTCCGACGCCCCCTCACCGCCCAGTCAGGGCCGCCGGCCCAGGCCCCGCCCCCCGGGGCCTCCCGGGCCGCCCCGCCGCGGAAACGCACCGAAGGAAACGGACGCCAGTGCGCCTCCCGGGGCTGCCACCACGCCTGCGGCGCGCGGGCCGAGGTCCGGCCGAACCTGAGCTGACTGGGTGGGCGGTTGGTTAGAGGTGTAAGCGGTAGGTCGCTAGGTTAGCTCGTTGTAGCCGGGCGGCTGTCTGGTCGGCCGGTCCGCCTGCTCGCCCGGCCAGCCCTTTCCTGCCTTGAGTCTGTGCCACCACAGCCGCCGCCGCCGCCGCCGCCGCCGCCTCCCGCTCGCTGCCCAAAACAAAATGGCCGCCACGCCCAGAGCCGAGTGGGACCGGCTAAAATGGCGTCGACGCAATTACGTATGACGCCGGATCCGCGCACAGCTAGGGGGCCAGAAGGTTTGCGCTACGCCTGCGCGGGGATTGGGGCGGAGCCCTAGGGAGAAGACAGGTCCTTAGCCAAGCGGTGGCCGAGGTGCTCTCTGCTCCGCCCACGGAGGGGCGTGGCCAGTGGTTGCTGTCGGGGATCGTCAGGGCATTACGACCGCGGCCGCGCGGTTGTGTTCTGGTCCGCTGGCGGAGGTTCGGCCTCGCGGGCGAAGGTGGTTGTGTTTCCTTGCGGCGCCCCAACCCTGGCCGAGGCAGACCCTGTAAAACTGTTTAGTGGGATTTGCCATCTCCCTCCCTGTTGGGGGGGGGGGGGCTGCCGCGAGCCGGGAGAGCAGGGTGGGGGTGGGGGGAGGCACCAGTACCCTGCGCTCTTGTCTCTTCCGGAACGTCGTTAGTTCTCACGGCGGTGTCTGCGTCCAGCTCCCCCTCCCACGCCCTCTCCACCTGTCAGTCATCCGCATTTCGATGCAGACCTACCTGCGTTGGATTTTTCTTATGCCCAGGGATGCAATAGAAATACTCGCACGTTTGGGACGCCTGGGTAACTCAGCCAGTTGAGTTGGCACTCTTGATATCAGCTCAGGTCATGATCCCAGTGCTGTGGGATCCAGCCGGCTTCCGGCTCTGGGCTGAGCGTGGAGCCTGCTTGGGATTCTCTCCTTCTCTCTGCCCCTCTCCCCAGCTCGCCCCCCCCCCCCAATAAAAATAAATGTTTTAAGAACGAGCGAATGAACACATCTTCAACCTTTCTCCATATACGTGCTTCAGGATGCTTTCGTTTTCATTCCTAGCATTTACGTGCATGTGTTTAATGGCCTGGCATCCTGGACTTTACCTATGAGAGGGTAAGGGTTGTGTTTGTTTTGTTCACTACTACGTCCCCAGTTCCTACAGGATGCCTAGCATATGGTAGGTCCGCAGTAGATATTCTTTGGAGATTGAAGGGAAATTCTTCTGGCTTTCTGGCTGAGAAGCTGAAGTCTCCTACATCTGCAGCTGGAACCTTGAATGCCCGCCTTCCTACGCCTTGAGCAATCCTCAGCTAGGAAGATGTAATGTTTCCTTGACCTCTCTCCGAATAAGATCCCTTCCCAAATAAGGTGAATTGGGAGTGAGGTACCTTGACTTTCTCACTCACTTCCAGACTGCAAAGGAGACACACGGCAGCTGGCGAGAGAAGAGCCTTTAATTAAAGATGAGTTGCAGGCCGGGCCCACTACTCTTGCGCCCTCGGTGGAGGGTGGACAAGGGTAGGAGAGTAGGAAGGGAAAAATGGGGTAAGGGGGAAGCAGGAGGAAGGGGAAGGGCGCTGCCCCCTGGGGCTGTCTGCTCAACTGTTCTCCCAGAAAAAGTTGTTACAGGCCACTGTGAGGGCAGCCACCAGCACCACATACTCTTGGAAGTCCACCTCCCCATCTCCATTCTCGTCTAGCTCTTTCATCACCTTGTCCACAGCGTCTGCATCCTTCTGGGCCTGTGGAGGGGGGAGATGGAGAGGTAGGTATATAGAGTGGGGAATAGTACTGAATCAGGGGCAAGAGGGGTGGTTGATTGGGAAGAGGGAGGCAGAGATGAACAAGAGGGAGAACTACATCTCATTATGGGATTCTTCTGAGTCACCCTTCAAAACACACTTGTGGCCTCCTGTTGGCTACAGAATAAGCTTCTTAATGAGGCAGAGTAATAACAACATCAGTTACCATAGGTTTGGTGCCTAGGATGCAACAAGTTTTACCAGCATTGTCTAATTGTAACGCAAATTGTATGAGGCAGGTTTCATTATTCCCCTACTAGAGAAGAAACAAATTAACACTTGGTGGTTAAAGAATGTTCCCAAGTCACACAGCTAGAAGCTGCCAGAGTCAGAATTGGAACCCAGGCCTGATAAAATCTCAAAGCTGGTTGACTTTCTACTGGCTTCTTTACCATATAAGCCCCTGTTAGCATTTGCAGCCTTCTCTTCTGCACCCTTCACTCAGGTCAAAACCACTGAGCATGCTCCATATTCTTTTTTCTTCCATGCTTTTGTTCATGCAGATACCTCCTAAAATGTCTACCTTCGCCCTGATAATATTCCAGTGGAAATCTGTGGCTCAAGTACCACCTCTTTGGAGGAGCCCACTTCAGTCAGGTTACTATTTCCCATAATCCTTTCTGGCAATTCTGTTAAAGCTCTGAGTACTTCCTGAATGGTTGGCCCAAGACTTCACGGGGACGGGGATCTCGTTGCCTCCTGTCAGCGGACGGGGGCCTCTTTTGGTCCTCCAACTCTGCTCTCTCCTGAACATTTCACTTCCTGGTGTTCATAGTTTACTTTCATGTGTCAGTGTTTCCCTTCTAGACTGTGAGCCTTGTTATTGATGCATCTGCATAGGTCCTAGCACTTAACAGGTGATTAATAAGTTAGGGTATTTTTGCCTTGAGCCTGGAGGGGTAGGGAAGCCTGGAAAAACCCAGGAGAGAAGTCTGGGAGAGGAAGGAGACAATTGGGCTGTGTTGGGAAGATGGAAGGGAGGTGTCCCTCCACCCCTCAGCCACTCCACACTGTACCCCACTCTGCTTACGTCCAGGAAGCCAGAGAGCTCGGTCTGCAGCAGCTCTTTTAGCTCCTTCTTGCTCAGCTTGTACTTGTCTCCCTCCTTGCCCGAGTGGGCGTGGAACACGTTGATGAGAGTCTCCATCGCCGTCTCCAGCTCTGAGCCCATTGTGCAGCTCACCTACCCACCCCCACCACGGAAGGAAGTTAGGGACCATGCTTCAGGCTATCTGGAGTCAGGGTGAGGGGAGCCCTCAGCCTAGCCCTGGTCCCACACCTGAAATAGCCACGAGCTCAGAGCCACATCACAGTTTATCTTTCACTGAGATTTTATGACATGGCAACCTAACAGACCTGAATCTAGACTTGCTCTCTGTGTCCCTCAGTCCATATCCCAGCCAGAGGTAGTCAGTGTTTGGGGCACGAAGACAGAGCAGCCGTGGCTGGCTCTAGAGGCCTGCGGTGGACTCTGGTGGTTCCTGCCTGGGCAGACACTGAGAAGGGTGGGGCAGGCAGGCAGGGATGGTCACAGGACTCTGCCAAGCTGCCTCTGGCTCTATTTTTACCCTGCTATGCCTGAAGCTCTGCTGTTGAGGGTGGTGGGCTGCACCCCCCTCTACGGCCTTGACTGCTGCCTACCCCTAACAAGGAGGAGTCCGTCTGGTGCCCTCAGTCAGCCTGACGGGAGAGAGTGGTGGCCCGCGTGGCTGGCCCAAGGCTTCATGGGGAGGGGGGATCTCACTGCCTCTGAGTTTCCTATCAGCAGACTGGGACCTCTTTCGGTCCTTCGACTCTGCTCTCTCCTGAACATGTCACTTCAGCTTCCCTGGGGTGCATCTCCATGACCTCTAGTTTGGTTTCTCTTCCTTCTCTGCAGAATCAGGCCTCCCATCGGGTGATGGTGGGAAGGGAGAAGGAATGTGGACACGTTTCCCCAGAGCCAGGGCTCCCAGGGAGGGGGGAGGAGACCTCCGGGGGCTTCATCCCTGCTCCTGCCTATTTACTCCCACCCCTAGGCCCAGCCTGGATGAGGTGAGGACAGTGACAGCTGGCAGAATAGGGCTGGTAAATGTTGGGGGCTGGGAGTAAACGGCTGAGTGCATCCTCTGAATTCAAGGGGCTGGAGAGAAGGAAGAAAAAAATGGAGGGGTTTGTCGAGGAGAGGGAGCCAACCCAGGAGGCCTCTTTCTTTTGGCCTTAGGATGGTCAGCCCCTCCACAGCCTCAGGGGGCAGCTCAGGTGTCTCAGATCAGGTGTCCTTGTCCTTCCTCAGGCCTAAGGGGCTAAACAATGGGCCCTGATCGAATGACATTCCAGCTTTACAATGGGGACCTTGTGAGTGTCACCTGAACTCTGGGCATGAGAAGCAGTTGTCACAGAGACATGGGGGAGATGGAACCCAAGCTGGGGCTGATGGAGGGGATAAGGGGCGCGTGTGTGGGAGGGCTGTTCGTGGCTCAGTTATTGGCGCATCCAGGAGGGGCACTTAGAGGTTGCCTGGAGCCCTTGAGGAGCCTGGGATGTTATGCAGGGGCCATTTGGAGAGGACTTTGGCAGGGAGTGGGCAGACGGGAAGACAAAGGGAAAGACTTGAAGGAAAGAGGAGTCTGGAAGTCTGGGCCAAGGAAGGAGGAGGAGACAGAGGGGGTCATGTGAAAGGAGAGTTGGGAATGGGTAGAGTACCCTAATGCCCTCTCCTCCTGATACGTCACGGCCCATGCTCTCCTACCCCGCGGCTTCTCTGGGACCCGGGCTCTTGGCAAGGCTGGGTGCCGGTGGGGGTGGGGGCAGAAACAGCAGTCCCATTTGCTTTCTGAGCCTCCTGGAAGCAAAGTGGGAGCTGGGTCCCCTCCGCAGGTCCTGGGAGATCCAGGGAAACTCTGAGGGCGCTAGTAGGAGAACTTGATCTCCTGGAAGCTTCCTCCTTCCCTGAGGACCACCACAGACCTCCCTCTGAACTTGACTGGCTTCCCTGTGCTACTGTCCAAACCCTGTCTCCCCCAAATCCCAAACTGCTGTCCAGGAGCCCCTCCCACACCCTCAGTGCACCCCAATGCTGTTGCCCCTACAATGCTGTTGCCCCAATACTGTTGCTGTTCAGGACCTCTGCTGAAGTCCCCTTTTCCCCCCAAGCTGACCACAGCAGGGACCCAGTGCAGAGGGAGCAGATACTCACTGTCAGCCTTGACCTGAGGTGGGAGCAGGTTCTGGACAGACAGACCAGTCTGCGAATGTGGCTACCAGAGCTGTGTGGGGAGACCTGTGTTCGGTCCCTCCCCCGAGGCCCCCCTCCCCGCCAGCTCCACCCCTTCACAGACAGACACCCCGCTGGGGCGAGGGGCCAGGAGTGGACAGAGGCGCCCTCTGTCTCCAGGGCTGGAACAGGCCGCCCTGTGTCCTCTTTTCCAGCCGCGGGCGCCTCCCCCGGCTCCTGGGCCCCAGGGAGGTGGGAAAGGTCCTGGGAGGGTCACGGAGAGGCCTCTCACCACCACTGCGCGCAGCACGGGCAGCACAGGGGAGGATCCCGCCGAGGGGGTCTCAGCGAGGGGCCCTAACCCTCCGTGAATCATTTAATCCTGGGACTTTTAGTCTGACTCCCCGCTGACAGATTTCAGTCCGGGGCCTCCTGCACGGAGGTCTCCGCCCGACCCCCGCCCCACCCCGCCCCGCCTCCGTGGGAGCCTCTTGGGGGTCTGGGGCTGCAGGGTCCTGTTCAGGATCCTCCCCTCCGGAGGGGCTCTCTGTGGGGTCTCTCAGCTCCAGAGTGGACGTGGTGGTGGTGGGAGGGGGGGGGTGGTGGGACGGCAGGGGTCCCGGGGCGCGCGCGTGGGCCGGGTGGGCTGGGGGACCCCGGGACCCCGCCCAAGTTCAGGGGGTGGGGGTGGGGGCGGCGGCGGGAGGCGGGCCTGGGCGGTCTCCTCCCTCCGGGATCCGGGCAGAAGCGGACACCTCCGGGCTGGGCTGGGGCGCTGCCGCCTCCCCCCGCCGCGGTGAGTCCCGGGTCCCCACCCTGGGGGGTCGGGCGCCTCTCTGTCGTGGGGCTCGCGGGCCCCTCCCCGAGCCAGCTCGGACCGGGGTGCGGGAGGGTTTGGGGGCGCCCGGCCGCCGTCCTCGCTAGGGGGAGCGGCGGGCTCGGCCCTGCGCCGCCTGCCCCTGCCCGGCGGGGTCCCCGCGGCCCGACCGCAGGCCTGACCCCGGCCACCCCGCCCGCGACACAGCCCGGGGCATGTGGGCGGGCCGGGTCCCTGCACAAACAAGCTTTGGAGACAGGCGGCCTCATGACCCCTGGGGGCCGGCTGAACCTCCGAGACAGGGCCCTAGGGACCAAAGTGCCTCCTCTCAGACAGAGGAGTCTGGAGACTTTGAGACCAGCACGGAGGGGGCTCTAGGACACAGACACTTGGAAAGGACCACCCAGCTCAGACCTGGAGAGGATGGGGTTTCTGGAAGCACACACCTCTTCCTCTGCCTGCACTGAGCTGTTTCCTGGTCCCCTGCCCCAGGCCCCATCCCTGTCCCCTCCCACCTGCCCGGGAAGGTTCCCTGTGGGCTGGGACAGGCTGGCCTAGTCTGACTCTCCCTTTCTCTCTTCCCTGTCCTCCAGGGTCCCGATGGCAGCTGAGCCGCTGACTGAGCTGGAGGCGGCCATCGAGACAGTGGTCACCACCTTCTTCACCTTTGCAGGGCAGAAGGGCCGCAAGGGCAGCCTCAGCATCAATGAGTTTAAGGAACTGGTCACTCAGCAGCTGCCTCACTTGCTCAAGGTAGGTGGGGGTCTCTGGGCCTGAGACTTTGGGGGACAGTGGCTGCCAGGCGCCGGGTATATGAGGCAGGGTGATATTCTGGGCCTGATCGTGTGACCCCAGGTATTTGGTGGACAAGGGTGTGGGTGACCACATGTGTAAAGGATTCTGGGGTGTGTGTGTGTGTGTGTGTGTGTGTGTGTGTGCGTGTGTGTGTGTGTGTGTAACTAGGTAACACTGTGTCAGTGTGAGTGCAAGTGTGTCATTGGGCTTTGTGTTCCCATCAGACAATGCTGTTGGGTTCTCGAGTATGCTCTGTGCCTTTCTGGTCTCATTTCCCCAACACAGGGGTGGACCCAGAGGTGGCTTCCAGGAGAGTTACAGACCATCAGAGCTGGAAGGAGGCCAAGACAAAACAGTCCAAATTCCTCACTTCACGTATTTGGAAATTGAGACTCAGCTGTATGTAGAAAGGGGTTTGTGAACAATAAAAACACAGTCAAATTCATGCAGAGATAGATCTCAGAGTAGGAGAGACCTGTAAGTAATCCATGATTGCTTCTCACCCCCTCTGGGAATCCCCTCAATAATGTGCCTGGTAAGGTCATTCCTTCTCTCCTACTCACTGGACAGAGTAGGGATTTAAATTTCATCCACTCTGAGTTGCCTCATCATCCCAGTCTGTTAACAGTTTCTGTTTCATCCCTGCTGAGAATTCACAGGCACGTAGGAGGGTGTGAATATGGATAAAAAAGCAAAATCACAAGCAAGTTTTGGAGACTCAGTCCATCATCTGCAAAATCCCCTACATTCTTAGACTTCTGGGCTCCTTCCCTTTCTCTTCTCTCAGGAAATGAGACACCACTCAAGGTGCAGTGTTCCCCAGAGCCGTGTCAAATACTGACTGGTTTTTCCTCCAAACCCAACTCCCCTTGGGCCTGGAAATGCAGGAAGTGACCTCTTTGCTTTTGGTGACTGCTTCCAGATCTCAGTTTCTTCCTCTTCCTAAGACGTGCAGCTTCTGGGAAGCTCCTGTGCCACCTGCCCCGCTCCTTCCTGAATCCCTTATAACTCTGCAGCTCCTGCCTTGATGTTTTTCTTCCCATCGCTGCTTTTGCAGTGTGCACACAGACCATTCATGCAACACCTGGGCCTTTCAGGGACTTCAACTCCTTGCTTCCAAAGACTCCGTCCTGCTTCTGAGCAGCCCTCTCTGTTGTTGCTTCAGATCTTGTCATTACCAGAATAATGCCCCACCTCCCAAATCTCGGTCTCCTTTCTCAGAGCATCACCTCCTGCTGTTCCAGTTCTGTTCCTCCACTCCAGCCCTTCCTGGACTCCACCAGGACCTTCAGTCTTCGGGCCATGTCACCTGTCCTTCCACATGTCCCTCATGTCCGCAGTCCCTCCTCACTCAGCTGGGCTGTAAGGCTTAGCATGGAAACCAGTCCCCCGGTCACGGCCCACCCTTGATTCTGTTCCTCTCTGTCCTGGTTTTTGGCAGAATCCCAACCCAGGTTAAGTCCAGTATTTCATGTTCATTAGCTTGATGGTCAAATCTACCATTTCTCAGATCCAAAATAAAGCAAAATTTCCACTCTCAGAGGAAAGAAAAAAAAAAATCAATCAATCCACCAGTCTGCCTACCATTCTGTGTCTGCACTTTTGTGTAGCTGAATCTGGCTGGATAAGAAGATGTTGCCATGCTACTTGTCAGACTCTATCATTTTTACTAATATTATTTAAAAAATTAAAAAGAATTTTAATGTTTATTTTTGAGAGAGACAGAGACAGAGCATGAGCGGGTCAGGGGCAGAGAGAGAGCGAGACACAGAATCAGAAGCAGGCTCCAGGCTCCAGGCTCCAAGCTGTCAGCATAGAGCCTGGCGTGGGGCTCGAACTCTCCAACAGCGAGATTGTGACCTGAGCCCAAATCAGATGCTCAACCGATTGAGCCACCCAGGTGCCCCTATTAATATTATTTTTTAAATTGAAGCATAGTTGACACACAATGTTGACTTGTCTGTCTTTAAATCTGTGACCGCAAACTCCAAGGGAACCCTTGGCACAGCCTGCCAATTCTGCTACATTTCCCCAGTTGGTTCACTGAGCAGCTCTTTCAGATGGTAATTTCACAACTTTTCCTCCCTCCTCAAACTCCAGTCCCTCTTTCCACAGTCTCCCTCTCACTGAGAAATGTTCTCAGACAAATAACAGCCATCAGGAAACTTCTATGTACTGCCTCCCAAGTCTACCAAAGGTCAGCATGTACCCTGCCTTCCTTCCTGCTCCCTGAAGCATCTGTCTCTGCCCCTGAGGCCAAGCCCTCCTATGCTGCTGGACTCCATTCCTCCTCACCAGCTAAAATCTCTACTTTTTCGGTTCCTCCTCTCTCTCGCATCATCAATTCTCCCTCTCTACCAGATTGTTCTGATCAGTTTTCCAATATATTGTAATATCTCCCATCTTAAAAAAAGAAAAAACACCCTTTCTTGACTCTGTAACCCCCTCCAGCTATGCCTTCCATCTCTGCAAAAATCAAAAGCAGCAAAGGTTATTTATACTCTGGGCTCTCCTGGCCCCAAATGCTCATTCCTCAGGCATTTGCCAGGCTTATTCTTCGCTGAACCCAGATTTCTGCTCAAATGGCAAATCCCCCCCATCATGGCCTCCCCTCACTTCTGGGGGCAAAGACCACCTCCCTTGTGCTTTATTCCTTTACCCTCTTTTATTTTCTTCCAGAACACACCTATCACAACCTGACTTCCACCACATACTTACATTTACCAAGGGTGTGCGTCCCATGAAGGAAAGGAATCTGCTCACTGTTTTATCTCCAGCACTTAGAGCAGTGTCTGACTTCTGGTAGGTGCTCGGCAAAATATCGAGTGAGTGAAATTGTAAAAAAGTAAGAATTTTTGTTGAGTGAGTAAATGAATAAATAACATCTTACCTACTGTTCTACAAATGCCTTTTTAAAATGTAACAGTGCATAAAGGATATTTCCCATTTGAAGAAAATGATGCACTGTACGTAATGGTATGTAGACTAACACAAATTTATGTGGCGAATTTTCTGTTGATGGACATTTCTTGTGTCTATTTTTTCTCTTTTGCAAACATCCTTGTTTATATATCTTTACGTACTTGAGGGAAAATATCTATAGGGTAAATGTCCGCCAGTAGAAATATTAGGTCAAAAGGCATATTTGTTTTTCTTTTTTATAGTTATTTCCAGTTTGCCTCCCAGCAAGGTTGTCATCAGGCTTCAAGGCCACCAGTGCATGCGAATGCCTGTTTACTCACGTCCTTGCCTAAATTGGGTCTTATCAGACTTTTAATTTTTGCTAATCTGTGAAAATGATATCTCGTTCTGATTTATACTTTTAAAATTCTGAGTGAGATGGAATATTAAAGAATATCTTTGACAGATATGCATAATCCTTATTCTGTGAACCGCTTGTTTATTTCTTTCATTAAAGAGATTTTCTTTTTCTAAATTTTATATGTTTATTTAGTTTTTAGAGAGAGATAGAGTACAAACAGGGGAGGTGCAAAGGGGGAGGGAGACAGAGGATCCAAAGCGGGGTTTGTGCTGACAGCAGAGAGCCCGACGCGGGGCTCGAACTCATAAACCGCAAGATCATGACCTGAGCTGAAGTCAGACATTCAACCGACTGATCCACCCAGGCACCCCTCTAATAGTTTTTTAAAAAGGGGAAAGAAAGAGAGAGTAGTGAATAAGAGCATAAGCTTTAAGTCAGACAATCTAGGTTCAAATGCAGATTCTGGCTTGTCATCCTTGGTTATTTAATCTTTCTGAGCCTTAATTTATTTTTCTTAATTAAAAATTTTATTTTAATGTTTATTTATTTTTGAGAGAGAGAGACAGACAGAGCATCAGCAGGGGAGGGGCAGAGAGAGAGAGAGGGAAACACAGAATCAAGAGCAGGCTCCTGGCTCTGAACTGTTAGCACGGAGCCAGACATAGGGCTCGAACCCACAAACTGTGAGATCATGACCCGAGCCGAAGTCGACACTTAACTGACTGAGCCAGTCAGATGCCCCATGAGCCTTAATTTCTTATCTGTGAAATGGACTCATAATAATACCTTCCTCATTGCATTGGTCTTGCATTTATTCGGTCAATATTTATTGAGCACCTATTATGTCCTGTCCTGATGCTGTCGTAGGCTTTGGGTTACAATGGTGAACAAGATGGACAAGGTCCCTTTCATTTTAGCAGATCATGAAGATTAAATGGAGTAAGGCATTGTGCTTGCTTCGGCACAACATATACTAAAATTGGAACAATACAGAGAAGATTAGCATGGCCCCTGTGCAAGGATAATACGCAAATTTGTGAAGCATTCCATATTTAAAAAATAAAAATAAAAAAAAATAAATGGAATAAGGCATGTAAAATGTTTAGCATAAGGCTTGGAACAGTCGGCACTATTAAGTGCTTACAACTGTTGAAATGCTAGCTGTTATCACTCTTTTGGTTTTTCCTTTTATAATTAGCAATTATATAATTGCTAATATAACAAGAGGTGAATTTTCCTTTTCTTTCCTAGTACTTATACCTTTCATTTCTTTCTCTTGATTAATTGTATGTTTTTTCCCCTCCCAATATAATGTGACACTGGGCATCTTGCCTTCCACTGCTAATGCTTGTAAGTATTTTACGATTAAGCATGAATATGGCTTTTTAAAAGGTCTTTCTTAGCTTTTCTATGAATGAGCTTTAGCTTCGTGCCTTCTGTAGATTTGGTAAGACTTCTCTGCCTTCATTCACACATTGATTAAAATACTGAGTATTGGGCTCTGCCCGTGGTGCCCTTCTCCAGTTTGACATTGATCCATTGTTCAACGGCTTATGTTTTGGTTGTGATCGTTCATCTAGCAACAGACCCTTTGATCATGGGCTCAGTTTACAGTATCCTTTGATGTCACAGGCCTGTCATGAGAGGCTTTGTCAAAGACCCTGCAGAAAACCAGATACCCCATGTCTTTGCCATTCGCCTGATCCACCAGGCTAATAACCAACCTGGAAAGAATGAGACTACATTAGCGTTATACAAATGAGTGGCTTAGGACTGTGAATTTCCCTAGCTCTCTGTGAAGGAAGAAGGTGGCCTGAGAAGGCTCTGAGGATGGCCTGCATGGGTTCCCTGAGCATCCTTGAGCAAATCCCAAGTGCCGTGGTGTGCCGGAGCCCATCTTACCTGTAGGCAACAGTTCATTGTGTGCACCTCTTCCCAGCTCTGTGTTCGGTGACTTCATGGTTGTGGTTCATAATCGGCCACGGTGGGAGTATTTGCATGCTGGCAAACACTACAAGTCAGGTCCTCTACCTCCCTCTGCTGCTGCCCTTGGAGCCTAACCAGTTTGGAGAGGTTAGTGACTGCCAGACACCCTGGCGGCACCGTTCCGGGGCTGCAGCCTCGTCCTGACGCCTGGGGCAGGTCCTAGATGAAGAGAATGGACATTAGCCGTTCTTTCCTCTCTCCCTATCTCAGGAACTCTCTTTTCTAACCCCACGTTTCCTGTTGACGTCTCCTCAGGATGTGGACTCCTTAGATGAGAAGATGGAGAGCTTGGATGTGAATCAGGACTCCGAGCTCAAGTTCCATGAGTACTGGAGACTGATAGGGGAGCTGGCCAAGGAGATCCGGAAGGAGAAGGCCCTGGAGATCCGGAAGAAGTGAAGCCCCTGGCCAGGATAGGGCCAGGCTGGCCAGGCAAAACCCCACTCCCCCCAATATAGCTTCCTCCTTGAAACACAAATGTTTCTTGTTCCCACCCTACCCTGCTTTCTTCTCTTGAGAGGAGGTGGTCTGAGAGTGGGTCCAAAAATTTTGAGCTCTTTGTAGACCAGGGATGTTACTCATCTCTGAATATCATTCTGCAGCATCGAGCACCAGGTCTTGTACCGGGGAGGTGCTCAATAAATTAACGGTTGAGGAGGGGCTCCTGGGTGGCTCTGTCAGTCGAGCGTCTGACTCTTGACTTCGGCTCAGGTCATGATCCCATGGTTTGCGTATTTGAGCCCTGCATCAGGGTCTGTGCTGACAGTGTGGTCTGCTTGGGGTTCTCTCTCTCTCTCTCTCTCTCTCTCTCTCTCTCTCTCTCAAAATAAATAAATAAATAAAATAAACAAATGGTTGATGAATGGGTATATGACAGGAAGAGAACAGACATCTGGGGCAGGCGAAGTGACTCTTACTCCACCAGGTGCCTCCTGGGGCCCAGGGGCATGGTCTCAGTTCACACTTTTCTTTTACCCGGGGTTTGTGTCATTGGACGATAATGGTAGCAGTGAACTTGTGTTGAGGACTTGCTGTGTGCCAGGCACAGTACTAAACACTTTTCCTGCGGTATCTTTGTGAGTTGATTCTCACAGCCCTTTGAGGAAAGGTACTGTTTTTAAGTTCTGTATTGAAGATGAGGAAACAGATTTTAGAGAAGTTCGCAGACAAGAAGAGGTGGAACTGGGTTGAAATTCCAGAGCCTCTGTGATGAACTGGGATCCTCTCCGGATGGATGGTGTGGGACCCCTGGGCCCTCTTCTCCTCCCTCCCTCCATAGCAGGGGTGAAGCACAAGAATGGACACAAGGTTCTGGTACGAAGACTGTGGGATGGGCGCCCCTCTCTCCACCCTTCTTGGCTCGAGGGGCTTGTGGTTTGCACTGCCCGCCACCAGAGGGGGCAGGGGTGGGGCAGCCCAGCAGGCACCGCTGCCCCGCAGCTGTCACTGCCGCTGCCTGGTGTCCCTCTGGGACAGCCATTCCTCCTGAGGAACCTTCAGGCTGAGACAACCTCCCCACCGCACACCAAGGAAGGTTCCCAGGTTGAGACCTTCCATCTAAGTGCCCTCGGACTGAGAGACCTCAGAAGGACCCCTAGGCTGGCACTGAGGGGCCATTTGGCTGAGACATTCCAGAGTGGGCCTCACAGGGGGCTTCCCCCAAACCAGAGACCCTAGGAGAGACTCTTGACGAGAAACTCTTCAGAGGGACCCCTGGTTGAGGCACTCCTGGAGAAGCCCTCAGATTGAGAGACCCTCAGAGAGGTCCCCAGACTGAGAGCTCTCAGAGGAACACAGAGTGGGGTACCCTAGGGAGGGCTCTTTCATGGAGAGACACTTTTAGATGCACTCGACTGAGGCCAGAAGTACAGGGGAGGCCTAGGAGGAGACCCAGGGAGGGGCACTGGGAGACACACTTCAGCTCTGGGTCCCGCCTCATCCTTGCCTCGGCCCACACTAACTCCCCTGCTGCTGCTCTCCCTTCCCTCTCCCCGTCATCTCCCCGTCAGGTGAGGAGGTCCCTTGGGGTGTGCCGAGGCTTCCTGGGATGTCATCCCCCGCACTGGATTGGGGGAGTTGGGTTCAGGAAGGCATGGGGTTCTGGGGGAGGGAGGAGTAGGCAGCCCAACCAGTTTGGAGAGGTCGTCAACAGCCAGGTCATTCACCTGGGCCTCACACATGCTGGCTCACACATGCTGTGCCTGCTGGCTGAGGGGGGCCCCAAGGGGGCCAGGACAACACTCAGTGTGGCCCCTCTGCCAGGCTGCCCTTCTCTGGCTCCTTCCTCACCCGTTGGCCATGGGGACTGCAGACTTGGTGTCACTGCCCAAATTGGCCCTGGTGGGAGGAATGTGAGTGAGTGAGTGTGTGTGTGTGTGTGTGTGTGTGTGTGAGAGAGAGAGAGAGAGAGAGAGAGAGAGAGACATCAAAGGACAGAGAGGTCTCTGGGGACCTCTCTCAACTCACATGTCTCCGGACCACAAGCCCTGCCTTGATCAGTCTCTGCTTTTCCTTCTTTCCTGATGTTGACTCAAAGTCCCTCCACTTCCCTGCCCTGCAATTCCTCTAGGCCTTTCTTCCCAGGCTCGGCCCCACAGTCTTGCCAAGGCCCCCTTCTGCCTTCCCCAACTTCCCCTTCCCTTTCTCTTGCCTTGGCTCTGCTTGCTGGTCTGGGGCCAGAGGCCACGCAGCCCCAGCCTTCAAGGGTTCCCTCCAATGGCAGAGTGGGCAGGCTCTCGGGGCTCTGGCCAATGGGGGGTGGGGCCGACAGGGCTGGCTCACAGCCCAGGCTGCTGCAATAGCAGGGGTGGCTTAGGGATGAGGCCCAGCCCTCTGCCTTCCCTCCCTGCCCCCAAGTATAAGAGCTGAGCTCAGGTGAGCTGACTCCTAGTGTCTGGTCCCAGCAGCTGCCAGCAGGTAAGGAGACATAGGCCTTTTCACCCAAAGGGCTGCCCCTGTCCAGAGGACACAAGTAGCCTATTCTACCCTGGCCTGCCAGGAGAAGGGCAGGGGGCCAGGTCCTGGACAATGATGATGATGATGAAGATGATGATGATGTGTGTGTGTGTGTGTGTATGTGTGTGTGTAGCAGAGGAGAATGGTGGGAAGAACTGGGAAGATTGATCTAAGGTGAGACCCAAGGGATTCCCTCTGAATAGGGGGGTCTGGGGGCTGTGATCTCAGCTCCTGGATCCTTCACAGGAACCAGGCCTTGTGTGGAGTTGGCTCCGACCCCCTGAGCAAGGAACAGAATATTGAGGGTACAGCCAGAGGGGACAGTTGAGAAAGATATGCTGAGCCATCCCCTGCCCTCAGTCTTCCTCCTTCCAGGCAGATCATGAGCCAGCGGCTCCTCTGAGGCCTGCTGTGGGACAACAGCGCTCTCACCGGGACAAGCACACCGGTCACCATGGGGCAGTGTCGGTCAGCCAATGCTGAGGTGGGCCCATTCGTGCCTGGACTTTCTGTTCCCATGCTCCACTCCCCGACCCTGAGGGTCTGTGTCCCCTCGCCTTGGCCTTGCCCTGCACTCTAGACCTTGCTCGGGAGACCCAGACTCTTTCTCTCATACCCACAGGGGTGATACACAAGGAACCCTCCTGGGAAGAGAGAGTCTGCCGCATGCTGGGACCTGCCCTGGGTGGGGGCTAGGGGGTGACGGGGAGGAAGCCTTGCCCAACTTGTGGCTCAGGCAGGGCAGGGGCCAGTGGGGGGAAGGGGGTTGGATGCCGGGCTCTGGAGTGGGTGGGAGCCTCTGTGCCTCCCAGCTTTCTTCTGCCCTATTGGCCTTGAGAGCCTTGGGGCGGTAGGGTGTCCTAGGGTGGACGGAGCCTCCCTGACATGGGTGATGTCCCCTGCCCTCAGGATGCCCAGGAATTCAGTGACGTGGAGAGGGCCATTGAGACCCTCATCAAGAACTTCCACCAGTACTCTGTGGAGGGTGGCAAGGAGACGCTGACCCCCGCCGAGCTACGGGACCTGGTCAGCCAGCAGCTGCCCCACCTCATGCCGGTACTGAGGGAGCTGAGGGTGCGGCCCGGCCCCAGGCAGCGCCCTGACTTCCCCTCCGGGTCTCCAAGGCCCCACCCACACGGCCCCTGGCACTAGCAACCCCAGCCCTTCCCAACTGCCAGTGCCAGGTAGGCACAGGGCCCGCCTCCTGCCCCTGGGCAGGGGTGCGGCAGGAGGATCAAAGGGTGCTGCCTCCCTGAGCTGTGGTGTCTTCCCTCCCCTCAGAGCAATTGCGGCCTCGAAGAGAAAATCGCCAACTTGGGCAGCTGTAACGACTCCAAACTGGAGTTTGGGAGTTTCTGGGAGCTGATTGGAGAAGCAGCCAGGAGCGTGAAGCTGGAGAGCCCTGTCCGGGGGAGTTGAAAACCTTCTTCTGGAATTCTCGGGGGGATGTTGGGGAAAGGGGACCTTAGAGACCGTGGGCCTAGAAACGCCTCTCCACCACCACCACCACCACCACACTATTCCCCAGTCTGCACCTGCCTCGCCTCTGCAAGGTTCAAGTCCTTAGTGAGCCTTCCCAGGGGTCTCTGTGTACTTCATCCTTGGGAGCTCCATGGAACTCCATGAGTCCCCACCAGAGGGAGGCTCGGGATGGGTTGGGCCCAGGGATGGATGTGGCGAGATGCTGGAGGGATAAGGATGGGCTAAGGGCCAAGTAATTTGGTTGCGGGGAAGGTCAAAGAGGAACTGGGCTACTGGATATGATTTGAAGAAGAGGGCGGGGAATGGGGCCGGATATTTGGTACTAAAAAGAGTCTCTGAGAACCTAGCCTTCCTTATGTCTTCCCCAACCCAAATGATAACTTCTGTCCAGTGCTACACCTTCCTTCTTCCAGCTCTGCCCCAGCCTCTTTCCAGCACTCTGTCCCTGGGCTAGGGCAGGGGAAGAGAGAGAGCAGGCTGGAGAGGGGAGGCTGAGGAGGGGGTGATTTTGGGAGAGGACCAGCTGGGTGCTTGGGCATTTAAAGAATGATGGTTGTTTTGTAACATGTGATTAATAAAAAAAACGGAAAAAGTGAAAGATGCTGTCTTGACTGGATGCCTGCCCTACCTCAGTCCACGGGCAAGGGTGGTTGGGTGAGTGGCAGAGCCCTTGGTGGCACAGGGCATGTGGGGCTGCAGTGGCTGCGGCAGAAGTGAATGGATTTGGGTCGAGGATGGGTACCAGGCCCCAGAGCTTGGAGAGCTGGTCCTCTCTGAAGGACAGGCTCTTCTTTGCCAAGGCGCCGGTCCTCTGCCAGGAGGAGAGGGTATGCGTGCTCACCTGGGGAGACAGTTAAGACCTCAGACAGTTATGACCCCAGGTGTTCCCTGGGCGACCGGCAGCAAGGGAAACGTGGGGCTGAGAAACAGGCTGACCCGCCTGGGTTTGAAGCCAGCCTTGCCACTCACCATCTCTGGAGTGTTGGGCATGCTCTCAGAGTATCAGTTTGCTCATCTGTCAAATGGGGTATTAATATCTCTGAAATAAACCAGATTTGTTAGGAGGATAATGGACACATCACGTGAAGTACTTAGCAGAGAACTTGACACAGAGTGAGTGCCCCGAGCTGGAGTCTCCCTTGTCGGAGTGGACGGGTGGGTCCCCTCTGCTTTCAGCTGCCGCCTCCACATGTTGACTAGCCAGTTTCCTTGGGTGTACTGGGGAAGGGCTGGAAGGGTGCAGAAGAATCCTCTGCTGCACATGACAGGTCCTAGGAATGGGTGTCTGCTCCTGGTGGTCTGAACGGGGAGACGGAGACCAGGGGCCAGGTTTTGCTGCTGCCTTCTGACTGGGGCCCACAGAAATCAGGCATTACTCCTGAAACCCTAGCAGCACGGAGGAGTCTGTGGTCAGCCAGGCTGGCCTGGAATGCTAACTGAAATCGTCTGTTGGGGGCCCTGAAACTGGGCTCTCAGTGACCCAGGTGAGCAGGGCAGGTGACACCCCTTTCTTTCTCCATTGACTGGGTTCTGCTCAGGCCCTGCAGGGCCAGCAGGGTGCGGTTGTGGGGTTGCCAGCTTCCACCACTCCCTCTGGGGTGGAGGTGGAGGGGTGTTAAAAAAGGTGTGTATCCCTTTAACAAGGGCCCAACCCCAGGGCCAAGTCAGAGGGAGCTCAGTCACTACCTCCCCACCGAGCCAGCTCCGCCAGGCACGGCCAGAGTGGGACAGATTCTGGGAGCGAAGCGGGGAGGAGTCCTGGGCCGGCTGAGTGGGGAGCCGCTTGGCGGTGCCGGAGTCCAGGCCCCAGAGCCCTGCTGGAGAGGAGGCAGTCCTGGGAGGCAGGTGAGCACCCCAGGCCTGTCCTGGGAGGTCTGGGGCTGCCAGAGAGGTCCTGCAGGCGTGGGGGGCCCCGGGGAAGGGGGCGGTGAGGAGGGGCTGGGGAGGGGGCCCTGCTAGAGACTGGGCAGGAAGGGTCTGTTAATTTTTAACTTTCCCGCAGGCTGGTTTGGGAATGGAAACTTCGGTGGGGTTGGGAGGTGGGGAGGCCTTGAGAGGGGTGGACGGGGTGGCGAGACCCCCCCCTTCCCCAACCCAGCCGATGACTGGGCTCTTCTCCAGGGCCTGGGCCACGGGGCAGAGAGCTCAGGAGCTCTGTCGCAGCTGCTCCGACCCTCCCTTAACAGAAAAAGGGCAAATGCGTGTTTGGGGGCGGTTGGGGGTGGTCAGACCTGGATGCGGGCCTCACGGGCCGGCTCTGGGATCTGTGTCTTGGGAGGTGACGGGGTCCAGGAGGAACCGGGAAGGGCCCTGTGAGAGGAGGCAGGCGCCGGAGGCTTGTTTCCACTTCAGGACCCAGGCAGGCTGTGGCTTGATTGGCTTTGCCTGGCAGGGCCACCTGCACCGTTTGCCTGTGCCCAGCCCGATAGGGCAGGGGTGCTTCGGGAGGGAGCTCTGGAGGCGCAGGCCAGTGGGGCTCAGCCTTCCTCGCAGCTGGTAAAGAGCGGGGTGGCTGTCGGTGAGGCCAGGGCCCGCAGTGTGTGTGAGTGTCCACACCTCAGTCCGACCCCACTTGTCTGGAAAATGTTCCAGAGGAGCACACCCTGTCCTGTCCAGCAGGAGCGGGTGGGCGGATGTGTGAATTCCAGGCAGCGAGTCCTGTGAGGCAGGGGCACTTGGGTGAGACTTCAGTTTGAAACAGCCTTGCAAATAGAGTGACAAGTTACCGGCCCAGTTCGGATGCCACCTTCCCTGCATGTTGAAGGCAATTGGGGCCAATGAGTGAATCAAGGGAGTGGGTGAGCAAGAAAACCAGTTCAGTGAATGAATGAATTAGTGAATGAATCAGGAAGTGAATGATGAGGAGTGAGGGAACGAGTTTGAGGTCGATGGAGGGGACACAGAGAAGGCCGAATGTAGGCTTGGGGGCAGGCCAGACTCCAGAGAGGACGGTGACCAGGAGGCACAGACGTTCAGGGAGGTCTCACAACACCTGGAAACAGTTCGGGATTCCAGCGGAGAGAGTGTGGTGGGAAGAGAAGGTGGACTGGGGGGACTGTGCTGGGTGTTCAGGGCTCCAGACTGAAGGGGCTTGGGGTGGGGCGGTGGGGTTGCAGGGGCGAAGATCCAGGGGCAAGGCTCAGGGCCCTGGAGGTTTTGGGAGAAGTCGGCAAGCTGGGCTGAGGTGGGCGGGGATGGGGGCGGGGCCTCTCGGTTGCCCCAGGATGAGTCAGCCAAGGAAGAGACCAGGAAAACACTAGGGGAGGGCTGGGGGCTCCTGGTGGGAGGGCCCTTTGGAGGACAAGTGGTCCCCCAACCCCCACTTTTGGGGAAGGCTCTAATATACATGTCCACCCCGCCAGCTCTCAGGCCAGGACCTACCTCCTGCCAACCCTTCCTAGGAGAGGCTCACGGGACAGCTTGACCCTCCTGCCTGGTTGGGCCTGGTGCCTGGTTGGCCTGGTTGGAGGGAGGAGCAGGTGCCTGTGGGTGGGTGTGGTGGCAGAGCCTGTCTCCTGGCCCCCAGGGGAAGGAGGGAGGAGGAGGCTAATGACACCTGACTAGCCCCCTCTGACATCCTTCCTTCAGAAAAAGCTTTGGAAAAGCGCTTATCCAGATGGTTATCTCCAAGAAGGTGGGGGGTGGATTACTGGGGACTGAGAACCTGGGCTGTTGAGGCAGGCAGCCAGAGGCCAGGTGGGGGCTGGGACCTGGATGGAGGAGGGCCGGAGGAGGCTCCCCTGGTCAGAGAGACAAGACTCTAAGAAGACACGTGGTGAGGAGGGTGGGTGGGCCAGGGGGAGGGGCAGAGGCACAGCACCCCAGCCCCATTTCTTTCTCTTTCCTCTCGGGGACTATTTCCCCCCGCAGGGTTCCTCACTTAGGGAACAGGTCTGGGATGGTTAAGGGTTGGGGGGGGGGCGGTGGTTCTCTGAACCCTTTTCCCACTCCCAAAGTTGGTTGGGAGTAGGCTTGGCTGAGTCCTTGCTGAAGTGGGTGCAGCTTTCGGGATCCAGGGTTCTGGCCCTGGGTCTGGAGCATTCTCCAGTCAAGGGCAGCAGAGAACAGTTTCATGGATTGGAACTTTTTTCCTTCCTCACTTCTCACTTGTGAGTATTAGGGTGTTTGCAGGAACATTGAGCCTCACAGTCACACACTTAATAAACGAAGAGCACAGGGGAAAGAACGTGGTTTCCTGTGGCCCTGGTTCATACTTTATCCTTCTGTGTGAAGAGCAGAGTGGCCAGGCAGGTGAGGCAGGGAGGGAAGGGCAGGTTTCCCGTCGGAGACGCCCCAGCCTGCTCCTCTCTCTCTATCCTCCTTCCTTCCTACATTAGGGCCTAGTCCCTCCGGGTCACACCCTTCCTTCAGAAAGAGCCTCGTAAAAGAAATAACTTGGAAGGGTGGTCAGGGTCACTGGATACCTGGTAGCAGGGCTGGAAGGAGGTAGAATGTTATAGAACATCTGTCTTAAGGAAGCCGTTGGACCAGACAGTGCAGGTGAGGGAGGTGCAGAAATTAAAAGCTGGGAGCTTGCGTTTACCTAGGGTTTTAAAAAATGGTCCTCAAGTCAATGAGTCGTGCCCTTTGGTTCAGTAAACGCAATGGTTGCATGTAAGAAACACTGTCCTTGCCTCAAGGAAGGAGAGGGTTAGGGGAGAGCAGACCCACAGCAGTTATGAGCCCTGTTTCTGTCGGCTGGCATCTGTGGGACCCGGGGAGCAGAGTGCTGGGGGCAGGGGCCGGGGCTGTGGCAAGGCCCGGCCAAGCCGACCTGTCTTCCGAGTTTTGCCACAGGATGTTCAGGCCCGGATGTAGGCTGTGTCCACCTTCCCTTGCCGGGACCGGACGGGCAGGGTGGCTGTAGCTCATTCCTGGGCTTGGGGGCGGGAGGGGAGGCTCATTTGCCCGGGGTTCACTTGGGGGGGCTCTGGGCATGGGCGGCGACTGACAGAATAGACCCGCCTGCTCCCCTCATATCCTGTTATTCAGAAGGCTGTATCCGCTTGGACTGTGAGTGCCTTTTGTCCTGGGTGAGGGGGTGACGCGTGTGGCCTTTGGCTGGCTGCAGCTGTGTCTCCAGCTGGGGCAAAAGCAGGCTTGGCTCCTCTTTAGGTAATGGGGTGGGGGGGTCCTCGAGTCCTGCTGTGTGTTTCCAGGTGGGTATGAGGGAGGGCAGGCTAGCAGGGTGTGGCGGGGGCCTGCAGAAAGTCTGGCTCCATGGGGGGAGTGCATTGTCCTTTCCCAAAGAGGGACAACCATGGCCTGGGCTCCTGCAGAACCTGCCCTGGTGCCTGGCCGGAGGGACTCGGGACGGCCTAGGTTCCTGCTTTGTGGCCTGGGGCGGGGGTCTCAGGCAATGCTGGGGCTGGGGGATATAGCTGTCGGCCTCCCAGCCCCTTTGGCTCACCCGAGCAGTTTCTAGCTGGGTGGGTCAGCTGTGGAGACAGCAGAGGGGTGGGCCCCTCTTCTGCCCCCTTCCCATGGGAGCCTCCTGCTCTCACTGGGGCTCTGACAGGCCCAGTGCCTGGGGCTGGGGCAGGGCCTGGAGAACCTGCCTGGGCGGTTGGGCTGGTGAGCACCTGTATCAGAGCAGCCACACCGTTCTGACTCCAGGCTTACCCCGGTGCCGCCTTTTCCCTGAGGACCCGCCAGCCCAGGGGCCCAGGAGGAGGAGGAGGGCAGGGGGCCCCGAATTTGGCCTGTGGGGTCTCCTCACCCGCCCTCTTCTCGTCGCCCAGGCCCCGCGAGGAGTGAGGCAGTGAAATGGCAGACTGCTACACAGAGCTGGAGAAGGCCGTCGTGGTCCTGGTGGAAAACTTCTACAAATACGTGTCTAAACACAGTCTGGTCAAGAACAAGATCAGCAAAAGCAGCTTCCGGAAGATGCTTCAGAAAGAGCTTAACCATATGCTGACGGTGAGGTCCCCTCGCCTAAGGGCCCTGCCTACCCACCAGCCCCCCAGTCTCGATCCTCGTGTGGTGTCCTTCCCCACTGCGGCCTCTGTCTTTTCAGAGTGACCCCCTGAACCAGTGTCTCACCACCGCCCAGGCCCCGGTCCTCTTGGGGTGCCCAGGCCTGACCAGGGAGGTCCTGGGACTGTGTGTGGCTGCCGCCCTCCGCACCTCTGACCACCCCCCCCCCCCCCGCCCACTTCCTCTCCAGGATACAGGTAACCGGAAGGCTGCTGACAAGCTCATCCAGAACCTGGACGCCAACCACGATGGGCGCATCAGCTTTGACGAGTACTGGACCTTGATAGGCGGCATCACGGGCCCCATCGCCAACCTTATCCGCCAGCAGGAGCAGCAGAGCGGCAGCTAGAGGACCCCTCCCGCCGCCCCTCCACGCCCAGCCCCTGGTGCTCTTCCCGGGCTCCCCGCAGCCTCCTCCACCCACCCAGGCCCCCGTCCTCGCTCCTCCCTGCGCGCCTCCTGCTGAACAGGGGAATGGGCCCCTCCAGAGTGTCGTGGTCTGGGGGTGCCTCCCAAAGGGTCTTAGTCCCTGGAGCCAGCAGGCCCCGGGGGCCCCTCTGTGAGGCTTCAGGGCTGCTTGGGGTCCCCGCGAGTTTCCTGCTCAGTCCACCAACCCCTCCAGCGTCTGATGCTCTGCCTGATGCTGGGTGTCTCCTGACCTCTGCTTGGGGTCTCCCTGCCCCCCGGAAGCAGGAGCAGAGGCCTCTCCTCTTTCTCTCAGCCTGTGTGCTGGGGACAGAAGATTTCCAGGGACTGTGGGTCAGGGAACAGTCGAGCAGGGCTGCCCCCACCCCCGCTCCTGCTCACCACTGATGCGGTGGCAATAAAGGCTGGATTTGGAGTTTGTACCCCCTCACCCAGTCCCTTTGTGACACTCATTGAAACCTTTCCATTCCGTGGAACCTCCTCATTCCTTGGTGGTCTTTGCCCTGGGACCCTGAGGTAAGGGGGAATCTCACCTCAAGAGACCCCAAGGGCAGAGAGAAAGAAAGAAACCCCAGTGCCTGGATTTCCCCCCCCCCCCCCCCCCAGCCGCGGCCGGCGGCCCTGGGCCAGCAGCAGCCTCCCTCTCCCTCTGTGAGGGGCCAGAGGCCATGCATGCGTCACCGTCTCTGGGCCCTCACCCCCACGACCCAGACTCAGACTCCACTTCCAGGCACACAGTGGGTCCCGTTAGGCCTCTTTGCATTTCCACGAGAGAGAGGCCGTGAGCCTTCGGCCTGGCGTCGTGAGCAGTGCCGGGGTCCTGAGCCGCCGTCAGCAGGTTACCTAACACCCGAAGTCTGCGGGATGGGGAAGCAGGCGTGGAGGAAAGAGGGCTGGGTGAGGCCCGAGCTGGACTGCGAGGGCGAAGGGAAGCGGCGGCCTGTTGCTGCTGGAGGGGACAGTGCTGGCTTCTCCCTGTTCTTGCCCTGAGGGAGCCCCTGCTGTGGAGACACAGCAGCTGTCCCCTGGGAAGGCCGGAGGCAAGCAGGAGCCCCGTCTGTGGGCTCCATTCCAGCCTCGGACGGGGCACTCCACAGTTTCAGATTTGTTTTCAAAAGAGGCACAGGCAGTTTCATTGAACTGCATTTATAGATCCTCAGGTTTGTAAGGTAATCCGCTTCAGGACAGGCCTGTGGTCAAGGTGGTGAGCAGTCTGTGTCCTCACCTCCCTTCGCAGTGACCCCCCCCAGTTAAAAGCGGAAGGCGTCCCCTGTCCTGAGGGTCGCTGTGCCGCCCAGACTAAACAGGGGACAACTTGCTCACACTTCTTTGGGGTGCCTTTTAATACACACTTTATTGTGGTGAAATCACGTGGTGTAATTTTACCCTCAACAACCGGGTGTACCTCACGGTGTTGCCACCTGCACGTTGTTGCACAGCGTGTCTCGAGACCTCGTTCATCTCGCAGGACTGGAACTCGCTACCCCCCCAACAACAAACCCCTCAGCCCCTGGCAACCACCCTTCCGCTTTCTGTTTCTCTGCGTTTGGGTACTTCAGGTGCCTCGGCTACGTGGAATCGTGCCATATTTGCCCTTGTATGATCAGCTTGTGTCACTTATTGTAATGTCCTCATGGTTTATCTCTGTCGTTGCGCGAGACAGCATCTCCTTTTTAACGGCTGGACGATGTTCTGTTCTAATCTGCCACATTTTCTTCATCATTCCTCTGGTGATGGACATTTGGTTTGCTTCTACATCTTGGGAGCACTAACAGCTCTTCAAGATTCTATTTCCGATTCTTTTGGGTGTGTACCTAGAAGTGGACTGCAGGTAGCTCCATTTTTACATTTTTGAGGAGCCTGTTTTCTGTAGTGGCTGCATCATTTTACATTCCCATAAACAGTGCCTAAGGGTTTTGATTTTAAACTGGGTCATTTGTGTTTTGTTGTTGTTAATATTGAGCTGTAGCAGTTCTTTTTTTTTTTTTTTAATTTTTCTTAACGTTTATTTATTTTTGAGACAGAGAGAGACAGAGCATGAACAGGGGAGGGGCAGAGAGAGAGGGAGACACAGAATCGGAAGCAGGCTCCAGGCTCCGAGCCGTCAGCCCAGAGCCCGACGCGGGGCTCGAACTCACGGACCGTGAGATCGTGACCTGAGCTGAAGTCGGACGCTTAACCGACTGAGCCACCCAGGCGCCCCTGTGCATTCTTTTTAAAAAATATTTTATTTTCTTATTTTATTGTCTAAATAAAAAAAAAAAAATTAAGTAATTTCTGCACCCAGCGTGGGGCTTGAATTCACAACCCCAAGATCAAGTGTCGTGGCACACTCTACCGACTGAGCCAGCCGGGCGCCCCCTTGTGTATTCTTGCTACTAACCCTTGTCCAATGTATGGTTTACAAATATTTCTCACCTCTCGTAGGCTACCTTTTCACCCTGTGGTTTCCTCTGCCCTGCAGGAGTTTTAACGTTTGATGCAATCCCATTTGTCTATTTTTGCTTTTGTTACCTGCTTTTGGTGTCATATCCAAGAAGTCATTGCCCCTTACAATATCATGAGAATTTCCCCTTGTGTTCTCTTCTAGGAGTTTTATGGTTTCAGGTCTTATGTTTAGGTTTTGAATCCATTTTGAATTAATTTTTGTGCGTGGTGTGAGGTCTGGGTCCCACTTCATTCTTTTTGTGTGTGGGTGTCCAGTTTTCCCAGCACCGTTTGATAAAGACACTGCCCTTCCCCCTTGTGTACTCTTGGCGCCCTTGTTGAAAATCATTCAACCAAATAAGCGAGGCTTTATTTCTGGGCTCTTCATTCTGCTCCATTGGTCTGTATGTCTGTCTTTATGCCAGTTCCACATTATTTTGATTACTGTAGCTTTGTAACGTATTTTGAAATCAGGGTGTGTGAGGCCTCCAGCCTTGTTCTTCTTTCTCAAGATTTTTTATGCTACCTGGGTCCTTTGAGATTCCATATAAATTTTAGGATAGTTTTTTTCTATTTGTGCAAAAAACCCCACACCTTTAGGATTTCGATAGGGATTGTATTGAATCTGTAGATCGCTTTGGGTGAGGTAGATATTTTAATGACATTAAGTCTTCCAATCCATGAGCACAGGGCTTCTTTTCACTTATTTGTCTCTTCTGTGTTTCAGTACTGTTTTGTAGTTTTCAGTGTACAAGTCTTTTGCCTGCTTGGTTAATTTCCAAGTTTATTATTCTTTTTGATGATGCTGTAAATGAGATTATTTTCTTAATTTCCTTTTCTGGACTTTTCACTGCTGGTGTATAGAAACACAACTGATTTTTGAGTGTTGATTCTGTCCCTGCAACTTTGTTGAATGTGTTAGTTCTAACAGTGTCTTTAGGGTTTTGCACATATAAGATCATGTCTGGAAACAGAGGTAACTCTACTTCTTCCTTTCCCATTTGGATGTCTTTTATTTCCTTTCATTGCCTAATTGCTGTAGCCAGGACTTCCGGTGCTTTGTTGAAACAAAGTGGTGAGGGATGTGTCCTTGAACTGTTCCTGATCTTAGAGGAAAAGCTCTCAGTTTTTTCACTGTTGAGTGTGATGTTAGCTGTGTGTTTTCATGTATGGCCTTTACTATGTTGAGGTACGTTCCTTCTTTTCCTAGTTTATTGAGTATTTATCATGAAAAAGTGTTGAATTTTGTCCAATTTTTTTTTCTGTGATTGTGATGATCATGTGTTTCTTTCATTCTGTTAATGTGGTGTATTATATTCATTGATTTTTGTATGTTGAACTATCCTTGAGTCCCAGGGATAAATCCCAATTGGTCATGGTGTACGAGTCTTTTAATGTGCTGTTGAATTTAATTTGCTAGTATTTTGTTGAGGATTTTTGTGTTAATATTCATCAGGGATATCGATATGTACTTTTCTTGTAGTGTCTTTGTCTTAGTTTGGTATCAGGGTAATTCTAGCCTTATAAAATGAGTTTGGAAGTGTTTTTTTCCTCTTCAATTTTTTGGAGGAGTTTGGAAAGGATTGGCATTAATTTTCTTTCTTTTTTTTTTTAATGTTTTATTTATTTTTGAGACAATGAGAGACAGAGCGTGAACAGGGGAGGGTCAGGGAGAGGGAGACACAGAATCTGAAACAAGCTCCAGGCTCTGAGCTGTCAGCACAGAGCCCGACGTGGGGCTTGAACTCACGGGCCGAGAGATCATGACCTGAGCCGAAGTTGGCCGCTTAACCGACTGAGCCACCCAGGCGCCCCGGCATTAATTTTCTTTAAATGTTTGGTAGAGGGGCACCTGGTTGTCTCACTTGGTTAAGCGTCCAACTTCGGCTCAGGTCATGATCTCACGGTCCGTGAGTTCGAGCCCCGTGTCGGGCTCTGTGCTGACAGCTCAGAGCCTGGAGCTTGTTTCAGATTCTGTGTCTCCCTCTCTCTGGTCCTTCCATGCTCATGCTCTGTCTTTCTATGTCGCTCAAAAATGAGTAAACGTTAAAAAATAAATAAAAAAAATAAAAATAAATGTTTGGTAGAATTCTCCAGTGAAGCTATCTGGTCCCGGGTCTTTCTTCGTTGGGAGGTTTTTGATTACCAATTCCTTACAAGTTATAGGTCTGTTTAGATTTTCTATTTCTTCATGATTCAGTCTTGGTAGGTTTCTAGGTAGGTGTTTCTAGGAATTTATCCATTTCTTCTGGGTTGTCCAATTCGTTGGTGTGTAACTGTTCATGGTAGTATCTTACGATCCCTTATGTTCTGTTTGGCATTAGTTGTCATGTCTCCTGTCTCATTTCTGATTTTAGCAATTTGAGCCTTCTTTTTTCTCTTAGTTAATATAGATAAGGATTTGCCAATTTTGTTGATCTTTAAAAAAAATTTCTTTTTTTACATTTATTTATTTTTGAGAGACAGAGAGAGACAGAGCGTGAGCGGGGGAGGGGCAGAGAGAGAGGGAGACACAGAATCTGAAACAGGCTCCAGGCTCTGAGCTGTCAGCACGGAGCCCGACGCGGGGCTTGAACTCACAAACTGTGAGACCATGACCTGAGCCAAAGTTGGACTCTCAACTGACTGAGCCACCCAGGCGCCCCTCTCTGTGTTTTCATTTTTATTCGTCTTGAGGTATTTTCTAAGTCCCTTTGTGATTTCTTCTTTGGATCATTGGTCATTCAATTTCTATACATTTGTGAATTGTCTGGTTTTCCTACTGCTATTGATTTCTCGTTTTACTCCTTTGTCATTGGAAAAGACATTTGGTATGATTCCGATCTCCTTAATTGTTTTGTGGCCTGACATGTGTGATCTGCCCTGAAGAACGTTCTACGTGTGCTTGAGAACAATGTTTGTCCTGCTGCTGTGTGTGGGGTGTTCTGTGTGAGTCTGGTGGGCCCAGTGGTAGATGGCGCTGTCCAAGTGTGTGTGTCTCCTTACCGATCTTCTGTCTAGTTCTACTATGTGTGTATAGAGAGCCAATGGAGGGTATCGAACCAGTATGCTGTTTAGATTTCATTGAACACACATTTAACAGTCTTAGCGGTTTTATTTTAAAATGTCACAACATCTAAAACTTTTCAGAAAATATACCCTCTGTAATGATTGAAACTGATGACAAAACATCTCAGCTGTCCGCCTAAAATACACACAAGACAGCACACAGCTGTTTTCCAAGTTCCCTCAGGGAGCACAGAAAAGAAGCCTGTGACCACAGACCGCTGCTTCAGGGAGCGGCCACGGCACTTAAGGTCGGGTGTGGGGTGCTCGGGAGGAGACCCGAGTGAGCTGGGATGGAGGCAAGAAGGGGCAGACCCTGTGGGGGGAAAGGGGGCAAAGAGACTCTGGGTAGAGCAGGAATGAGGTTGGTGGAAGTCCCAGGTGTGGGGTGTCATGAAAGTCCCAAGGCAGCTTAGAATACAATGGCCCTTCCCGCCTCGCTTTCTACCTGTGCCCATCCCCTCCCACCCACTCGACATTTCCATCCTTCCTTCCAGAGGGAGGAATGCAAGTGTCACCTCCAGGTCAGACGCCAGAGAGAGCTGGGGGCTGGGGGCCAATCCCAGCCCTGTTCCTCAGGACCCACTCTCGCTTCTTTGAGAGAAGGGGCTATGCTCCCTTCACTGCCCCTGACCAGTTTCTGGAGACCACTCCCTGAGACTTTAGGACACATGGTGGAAAACAAGCACCACGTGTGTGACCCCAGGTCTAGGGGTCTGAGCCCGAGTCCTGACTCTGCGGTGGGTGCTGAGGTTCGGTGGGGGCCAGAGAGGCTCCAGAGGGCAGGAGCAGCCTCTGCAGGGCCAGACAGCCCAGCTGGAGGCCCCCTCAGCCCCAGGGAGTGCGGGGACAGAAGCAGGTTTCTTTGGGAGTCCCAGAGTTGGGCTGAGATGGGTCCCTCTGTCTGGGGTCTCCCAGTGGCCGGGTCTTGCGTCTAAACCAGTTGACACTGAGGTGGTGGGTGCCCAATAAATTGTGCCCCTCAAATCCACCTGTAGGTGAGATCCTGGATTATCTTGTCACATTAGGGCGAGGAGCTGACCGATGTCAACTTTTGTACCTCCTTGTGCATTTGGTTTTTCTTTTCATTCATATTCCTGGTAAAGTTCCTTTGAAAAATGAAACAATTTTTCATCTTGTTTAATGTTAAAAGTTTTATTTTATTTTATTTTTTTAATTTTACTTATTTTGAGAGTTGGGGGGGGGGCAGAGAGACAGGAAGAATCAGGGCTCAATCCCACAAACCATGAGATGGTGACCTGAGCTGAAATCAAGGGTCAGATGTTTAACCGACTGAGGCACTCAGGCGCCCCAATGTTAAGAGTTTTAAAAACCCCTTTCTTATCCGAGGCTCATTGGGTCCTCCTGACAACCCTGTGATATGGGAATCTGGATCCACGTTTTACAGGTGAAGACATGAAGGCTCAACTAAGGGACACGACTTAGGCAGGACACGCTTCTGGTTACTGGCAGACTTGTGACTGCATCCACCCTGCCCTTCTCTCTTAACCTCTTCCGTACTGCAGACTGAGATTGTCCAAAATGCAGCTCTGATCACGTGCACAGGTGCACACACACGCATACTCACACCGCTGGTCACCAGAGACCCCATCTTTTACTAACTTCTGTGGGGACCACCCAAAGGGCAGACACTCTTGTCGGCGTCTTGGCCCCAGTAATTATGAAGGGCCAAGAGTGCCCCTGTATGTTGGCTGTGGTCGCTTCTGCTGCAGACCCATTCATTCATTCATTCATTCATTCAGAATACAGTATCTTGTATGAGGCGGACATTGTAGACATGCAACAGAGACGGTAGGAACAGAGGTGTTTCCTGATTTTACAGGCTTTCAGTTTAGAGGGGAGGACAGCAAATAACCACATGATCACACAAAACAAATGGATAATTACAAGTGTGGGTAACTTCGGGAGGGTCACACTTGTGGTAATTTTTAACAAAGAAACATGACAGCCTGGGAGTGGGGAGCACCCTGTGGAAGCCATGCTTGAGCTGAGATGTGCCAGATGAGCAGGACAGACAGAGGGCAGAACTGAGGGGAGACGGGCTTCCCAGAGGGACTGTCACATGCAAAGGCCCTGTGGCAGGAAGGAGCGTGATGAGCCTGAGTTTCTGAGGGAAAGTGTGCAAAATGGACAGAGATGCAAGGCGAGGCTGGAGATGTGCACAGGACTTAGGGAGCATGTTAACGATCGGTAGCCACCGAATGGTTTTTTCAGTGATGTGAGTATGCGTGTCTGTGCACTTGAGCATGTGATGTGATCAGAGCTGCATTTTCAATAATCTCAGTCTGCAATATGGAAGAGAGAAGGGCAATAAGAGAGAAGGGCAGGGTGGATGCAGGGACACCAGTGAGGCGGTAATTTTTGACAAATGATAGCTAATTTTTACCAACTACTTATTCTATACCAGGTGCTCTCCGAGTATTTTGCACGTATCAACTCCCTAATCCCACACCCCAATGCAGTGAGTGCTTCTGCTTTCTCTATTTTGTAGATGAGGAAACCGAGGCTCAGAGGAACTGCACGGCTTGCCAGAGACCCTAGAGCAGTAAGTGGTGGCACCCAGGCATTCTGATTCCACGCTGTTGCTCCCAACTACACTTGTCCCCGGGACGAGGGTGGTGACAGTGGAGACTCATTCGCGAGGTCAACGCGGACTTACTGGGTGCTCCCTGCACACCAGGCCCTCCTCTGTCTCTGCCCAGGTGGAGCCTGTAGTCTCCCTGGAGAGACAGCACCAGCAAGCAAGCAGGAAACCATCCGGTGTATAAAGAAGCCTAAACACAGAGGGCTAGTGAGTCCTGTAAGGTGCTGGGTGCCCATGAGCTTGTCAAGGGTTAGAGCCGGAGCGAGAAGAGAACGGGTCCTGTCTGAAGGGCAGCTCAAGCTTCAGATGTCCGAGCGCGCACGCCTGCGGGCCTCCCTGCGCCCTGCCCTGCCCCTCCCACTTCTCGGGACAGAAGTGCGGAGTGTCCTGGGTTCTCTTCTACACGTCACATCCCGCATCTAGTCCGTCTTGGTATCCTGCTAGTTCTACCTTCAAAAATGCATCCAGCACCATTCACGTCTCTCCCCCTCCACTGCAGCCACATCCGTCGTAGATCCTCCGTCCCTCACTCGGATTTTTGAAATAGTTTTCTAATTATTTCCCAGCCTCTCCCCTGTCCCTTTATTTCATTTTTCAAAAAAGTGTTTATTTATTTATTTATTTATTTATTTATTTTTCAGAGAGAGAGACAGAGAGAGAGAGAACGAGCGCGCATGAGCGGGGGAGGTGCAGAGAGAGAGGCAGAAGATCTGAAGCAGCGAGCCCCACGCGGGGCTGGAACCCGCGACCTGTGAGGTCATGACTTGAGCCAAAGTTGGACACTTAACCTACTGAGCCCCCAGGGTCCCCACCCCCTGCGCCTGTAGAGGGACGAATACAGCAGTTCTTCTCTGTGGCTTTGCTCTCCCCGCTGTCAGTTACCTGCCAGCAACCAGTGCTCAGAAGGTGTGAGGTCAGAGGTCAGGGCAGCCTCACGGCGGGTCCCGAGTCCACACGCCATCCACCTCCTCAGGTCACTCCGTTCATCTCTCACGAACCTGATCTGTGACTTAGACTTTATCATGGGTTGTGCACATGTAGGAACAAACAGCGTGTAGTGTTGGTGCTACCAGCAGTTTCGGGTTCCGGCCTTGCCACGGGGATCTTGAAACACTCCCCACAGACGGGGGCGACGACTGTCTTACATACTCATAAACTCATACAGCAGCCAGAGTGATGCTTTCCTCTTTTTTTTATGCTTATTTTTGAGAGAGAGAGAGAGAGAGAGAGAGAGAGAGAGAGAGAGAGAGAGGCAGAGGAGACAAAGGGAGACACAGAATGCGAACAGGCTCCAGGCTCTGAGCTGTCAGCACAGAGCCCCATGCGGGGCTGGAGCCTATGCGAGATCCTGACCTGAGCTGAAGTCTGAGCCACCCAGGTGTCCAGCGCGATTCTTTCCAAATGTATATCAGATCGCGTCCTTCCTCTGCCAGTGGCTCCCCGTTCCCCTCACTCTTCCCCACATTCTCCCCTGAGACCCGTCTCTTCTACTTGAGGCCTTTGCTTGATGTGGCTGTTCCTGTGGAGCCTTCCGTGGCCACTGTCCTTAAAACTGGACCTCTGTGCAGGCGCTTCCTCCTTCCGGCTTTATTTGTCCACATTGCACTTTAACTTCTGGAGGACTGTGTGCTTCACTCATTGTTCGTGGCCTCTCACCCCCGCAAGGTGAGCTCCAGGAGGGAGGGCACCTTGCCGGTCATGTCTCCTGGGGTGTCCTCCGTGCCTCGCACAGAAAGGGTGCAGTCCCTGCTGAGGTGATGAGTGTCCACGTGGACGGTCACACGCCAGTCCCAAACCGGCCTCCTGGTTTTCCCTCCAAATCCTCCCCCCACCAGCCGCTCGGTCTCAGAGTCCAGTCGATGTCTCCCCACGCTCCTCCTTCCCCTCCCTCCCCACATCCAATTCATCCGTGAGTTCTAGTGTTCTGCCTCAAAACTCAGTCTCATATGTCCCACTTCTTTCCCTCTCTAATGCTCTTCCCATCAGTTGAGGCCCTCTGTCCCCCACCCTGCATGGGCAGTCTCCTTCCTGCTTGTCCTGCTTCAACTTCTTCTTTTTTTTAATTAAAAAAATTTTTAAATGTTGATTTATTTTTGAGAGACAGAGACAGAGACAGAGCGTGAGCAGGGGAGGGGCAGAGGGAGAGGGAGACACAGAATCCGAAGCAGGTGCCAGGCTCCCGGCTGTCAGCACAGAACCCTCAACCTCTCCTTAGAAACAACTGCTCAGCTCATCTTTTCTGCTTCTTTTTTTTAAGTTTATGTATTTATTTCGAGAGAGGGAGGGAGGGAGGGAGAGAGAAAGAGAGAGAGAGAGGAAGGATCCCAAGCAGGCCTCACTTCGGGCTCCATCTCCAGGTGGTGAGATCGTGACCTGAGCCGAAATCGGAGTCAGATGCTTGACCGCGCGCCTCCCCCCCCCCCCAAGTGCCCCTCTGCTTCTTTTTTAGAATGTCCCCTACCCACTTCCCTTGCAGGAGGTGGGAGAGACGCTTGTCCTTGTTGAAGAACGGATCTCCCCGACAGCAGAGAGTGAGCAAAATGAGTTTATTGAGGGAAAGTATGAAGCTCTCAAGAGTGACAGGGGCCCCAACTGGGGAGCCGCTGAGGATTTCTGTCCCTGACTTTCTATTGGGACCTTATCGGAAAGTTTGTGAGACTCGAGGCATGCACCTGGCTCAGGCGGGTCTGGAATACGTTTATCCTTTTTTTCCCCAACCCCCCACCACTTCTTCAGCTTCCCTCTTGCCCCTGCAGCCTGCCGCCCCCCCGCCCCCTTATCTCCCGGCCTAGCGTTAACCCTTTCCCCACTCAGCAGTAGCAGCAATAACACAAAATTAAGCAAAGTGTTGAAATACTTGATGCAACAAAGTAATCGCTATCCCAACCACCCAGAAATAAGCACTAACGTTGGATGAACACCACGTGTATCTCTTGTGGTATAGACAGCTAGAAAGACTGAGAGATAGACTTGCAAGAAAAAGTCACAAAAATGGACCATAATACATGTTGTTTATAATAAAAAGTATAATTTAAGTTTTACTTGCAGATAACAAAAGAGGAAAATGTCAGACCGAGAAGGAACAAAATACTGAACTTCAGATAAATGTTTTTCATCATGAGAAACATTAATTTGTAAAAGAGTCTAGAGATTACAACACAACTCCTGAGGCACCTGGGTGGCTCAGTCGTCTAAGCATCTGACTTTGGCTCAGGTCATGATCTTGCGGTTTGTGGGTTCAAGCCCCATGTTGGGCTCTGTGCTGACAGCTCAGAGCCTGGAGCCTGTTTCGGATTCTGTGTCTCCCTCTCTCTCTCTCTGCCCCTCCCCTGCTCATGCTCTGTCTCTCTCTCTCTCAAAAATAAACATTAAAAATTTTTTTAAAATTAAAAACATAACAACTCCTAATCACATTTTCATTTTAGACGACATCTTTGGACTCTGCTGCAAAGATGAGGAAAATAGTACATTTACGCTTCCCTTCTCCCTGCCCCAATCTACCAATTTCTGATAGTTCTATCAGTTAATTTTAAAATGTCGACGTTTCTGGTATTTATATTCTGTTTTGTAACCATGATCTCCAAGGCAACGTTAGTCTTGGTTCTAAGAATCCAGTGCTCACAGACGGATCTTTCAGCCCGGCTTATTCATTCCTGCGGCCTTTATCTGATTCATTTGTTTGTGGGATTTCAAAGGGCTCTTGGCTTCTGGATTCCCTGAGTCCTTTCAGCCTGCAAGGACGCCTGGGGCCACACATTCTCTCTGAGCTCCACCTTCTGCTGCCCTTAGGATGGTCTAACACGGTTTTCATACCTTATCTGCGGCGGCTTGCTTTTTCTTAATGGATGCTCTCTCTTCTCTTCTTTTCTTTTCCTTTTCCTACTATTTTAATGATGAAATATTTCAAGTGTATGGAAAAGTAGAAAATAGCACAATATCTAACTATAAGCTTTACTGAATTTGACCATTTAAAAAATATTTGCGTTACTGCTTTGGATTCCGTGTCTCCCTCTCTCTGTCCCTCCCCTGCTCACTCTTTCTCTTAAAAATAAATAAACATTAAAAAAAATTAAAAAATATTTGCTTTAGATCACTTAAAATAAAACAAAACTTACAGATCTAATTAAAGCTTCCATGTGAGGCCTTATATTGCCTGGCCCCTCGATGGCCATAGCCACCATCTTGAATTGTGGGTTTATGATTCCCTCAATTTGCAAAAAAATAATTTTGATCATATAACGTACATATTTCTAAGCAATATATTATTTAGTATTGTATGTTTTTGCACTTTACATGATATTATAATGTACAACTTCTGTAAATTCTTTTTTCTTTTCTTTTTTGTTTTTTCTTATGTAGGCTCCACACCCAATGAGGGGTTCAAACTGACAACCCCAAGTTCAAGAGTTGCATGCTCTGCTGACTGAGCCAGCCAGACGCCCCTGAAAATTATTTTTTGCTGAAATTAAGAGATTTATCCATATTGATGGAATTCACTCATTTTCACTATCGCATTATATTTCAATGTTTGAATGTGCTGTAATTTATTTATATATACACCTGTTGATAGACATTAGGACTGTTTCAGTTTTTTCCCTTTCTTTTAAATTATTTATTATCTATTAATTAGAAATTTTTATAAGAGCAAGAAAGCATAATTATAATTATAATCCATATAATAATGATTCTTTGGAATTTATTGAGGTTTCTTTTGTGCTCTAGAACATATTCAATATTATATGAGCTACATGTGTCAGAAAAGAATGTGTATTTTCTCTTTGTCAGGTGAAGAAGTCTATATTTTCCAATAACTTGAATTTATCAATAAGATTATTCAGCTATTTTATATCTCTGCTTATTTTTATCTCCTTGATCAATCAGTTTCTGAGAAGAGTAAGTTAAAATCTCTAACCATAATTTATCTATTTATTTTTTCCAAAAGGTTTGTTCATTGTTGCTTTTTATATTTTGAGGCTATATTATTGGTGCTTTTATATTTATGATATTTGTATTTTACTATATTATGTTTCTCTTTGTCTCATTTTTTCCAACTTTTTTTTCTTTTTTGAAGACACATTTATTCAGCATCATGATCAGACTATTACATTTAGCAATCAGCAGCATGGGTACACAAAAAAATCTGTATTAAAACCCTTTGTTGGAGTGCTTTCCGCTTTCTAGAACAGAGACTAAAATAACCTGTTTTACAATTAGTCCCCAATACAGTCCTGGAGTTTTTTGCCCGTACACACGAGTATTGTCTAAAACGTCTTCTCCGTAGCAGCCGGGTCCTGCCACCACTGTGCTCGGCTGAGTCCACAGATCTGTTGTAACCTGCAGCTCCCCTGTCACATCTCTGGTCTCCTCTCCTGCTAAGCTCTGTTTCCTGCCAGTAATTAAAACCTTCTGCCCCTGCCACAGCTACTGCCGCTGCTGGAACTGCCACAGCCACCTTGGTTTCATGGTTTGGCAAAGTATTGGCCTCCACCGTGACGGGGGCCAGAGCTTCTGCCTCCAAAATTTCTTTTATGGGTCCAAAATTTGAAGATTGATTTTGTAACTGTCAAAATCATTATAGCTTCCACCACCTCCAAAGTTGCTTCTGTCATTACCAAATCTGCTATAGCCATCCCCACTGCCACCATATCCACCACCACCTCGACTGCCACCAAAGCCACCTCACCTACAGAAATTTCCAGAACCACTTGGCCCTCCTTGGTTGGAGGAAGCACCAGCCATCTTCTGCTTAGATGGGGCTCTCCTCACTTCACAGCTGTGGCCACTCACAGCATGGTGTTTCTGAATGACAATCTTGTCTACAGAGTCATGGTCATCAAACATTAAAGAAGCGAAGCCTCTCTCTCTCTCTCTCTCTCTCTCTTTTTTGCCACTGCCTCAGTCAGTCATGATTTCAATCACTTTAATTTTCCCATACTGTTCAAAATAACCTCGAAGAGGGGCGCCCGGGACGCTCAGTCGGTTGAGCGTCTGACTCTTGATTTTGGCTCAGGTCATGATTTCACCCTTTGTGAGTTCAAGCCCCAAATTGGGCGTGAGGAGCCTGCTTTGGATTCTCTCTCTGCCCCTCCCCTGCTTGCTCTCTCTCTCTCTCTCTCTCTCTCAAAAATAAATACGTTAAGGGGCGCCTGGGTAGCTCAGTCGGTTAAGCGGCCGACTTTGGCTCAGGTCATGATCTCACGGTCCATGAGTTCGAGCCCCGCGTCGGGCTCTGTGCTGACAGCTCAGAGCCTAGAGCCTGGAGCCTGTTTCGGATTCTGTGTCACCCTCTCTCTCTCTGCCCCTCCCCTGTTCATGCTCTCTCTCTCTCTCTCTGTCTCAAAAATAAATAAACGTTAAAAAAAATACGTTAAAAAAAATACATACATACATAAACTTAAAACAATAATAATCTCTCGGATGATGTTCTTTAGTGTCTTCTTTAACGCCTCTGATAAAAATCTTTCTCACCGTCACGTGGGCTCGGTCTTCGAGAATCTTCTCTCGAGACAGCTCTCCTCGCTCCCACCACCGTTCCATCCACCTTGCGTGGCCTTGCGCTCGTGGCTGCGCCCACCTCCTCCACAGGGACGTGAGGAGCCCAAAGCCTCGGGAGCGCTCGGGTCGGGCTCTCTCGCCCCACGCGGTCCGTGGGTGCTCCCCGCGGCTCCTCACACGCTCGGCCGCTGTTCCGCGGCTCAGACCTCCGATTGCGGGGCCGCCGCAGCGGCTCCGGCTCTCTCTTTCGCGGACTCCGGCTTAGACAGGGCGGCGGGAGGGGAGGCCGTGGTGTGCTTGCTTGGCGGCACCCACGGGCCGAAACGTCATTTTTTCCATCTTGGAATCCCCACTGACAAATATCAAGGTTACTTCCTGGTATTTCTTATGCTTCGTATTTGCCTGGTATATTTTCTCCTATTCTTTTATCTTAAATATTTTGTAATTTTTAGTTTAATTTTACTTTTATGTTTGTTTATTTTTGAGAGACAGAGACAGAGCATGAGCAGGGAGGGGCAGACACACGGAATCTGAAAGAGGCTCCAGGCCCTGAGCTGTCTGCACAGACCCGATGTGGGGCTCGAACCCACGAACTATGGGATCATGACCTGAACTGAAGTGGGACGCTTAACCGACTGAGCCACCCAGGCGCCTACCTTATCTTTTGATTTTTAAGTAGGCTCCATGCTGAGCATGGGGCCTAAGGTGGGGGTTGAACTCACAATCCTGAGATCTAGACCTGAGCCGACATCAAGAGCCGGACATTTAACTGACTGAGCCACCCACGTGCCCCTTATTTTAAACATTAAACAAATATATATTTATTTATTTTGGGGAGAGCTCAAGTGGGGGAGGGGCAGAAAGAGGGGGACAGAGGATCCCAAGTGGGCTTTGTGTTGACAGGCTGGCTGCAGCGAGCCCAGTGCGGGACTCGAACTGAGGATCCGCTATATCATGACCTGAGCCAAAGTCGGGCACTCAACTGACTGAGTCACCCCTGTGCCCCACATTCTGTATTTTAAAAATGTTGCAGTTGTTTTAATTTAACTCTCTGTCACTCTGAATAATTTCCAAGTGTGTCTTTCCTTTGAGGATACTTCCCTTAGCAGGAAAATTACTTTCATACCCTTAGTCTCACTCTTTCCTCCCTCCTGTCTCGTTGTCTTGACAGCTCCTAATACTCAGTTAATTCTGCTTTTGTGTAAGTCCCCAAGCCAAAGGCCAGCTCTCTTATCCTTCAAGTGCTGTTCCTCAGGCTAATGATGACATCGTGTGCCAAGGCCCCTTTGCTCTAGCTCATCTATTGCCAGAGTCCAGATGCAAATGCCATCCGCCCCCAGGAGACTCTGTTCTCCAACCAATCACTCTTCTCGCTCCCTTTCCCTCCCCGTTTGGCCTTTCAGATAATCAGTTTAGCCAATTTGACTCCACGTATCTCAGGCATCATCCTGATTTGTTTCTCTTGGGTTTATTTCTCTTCTCATTTGAGTGCTTTCTCTCAGACTGTTGTTTTTTTTTTTTTTAAATGTTTATTTATTTTTGAGACAGAGTGAGACAGAGTGCGAGTGGGGGAGGGGCAGAGAGAAGGAAGACACAGAATCTGAAGCAGGCTCCAGGCTCTGAGCCATCAGCACAGAGCCTGACTTGGCCTCAAACTCATGAACCGCGAGATCATGCCCTGAGCCGAAGTCGGACGCTCAACCAGCTGAGCCACCCAGGCGCTCCAATATGTTTTCTAATGTTAAAACCATCCCCGCATTCATGACATAAACTTAGTCACCACGTATTTTTTTTTTTAAGTTTATTTATTTATTTTGAGAGACAGAGAGCAGGGGAGGGGCAGAGAGAGAGAGAGGGAGGCAGAGAATCTCAAGCAGGCTCCGTGCTGTCAGCACAGAGCCCGATGCGGGGTTCAAACCCACAAACCATGAGATCATGACCTAAGCTGAAATCAAGAGTTGGATGCTCAACCGACTGAGCCACCCAGGAACCCCATGATGTTTAATGCCAGATTCCATTTGCTGACATTCGATTTTTCATCTTTAAGCATAATTGAGATGGCCTTTCAATCTTCCTTTCTTATACGGGACATTTCTGGTGTCTGGTATCTAGTACGTAGATTTGGCTGTATAACAGACACCAAAAGTGTCAGTGGCTTGAAGGAGGGGGAAGTTTACTTCTTTGCCATGTGCTCTCTGGGGCTTGGTGGTCTAGGGCTGGTTTCGTGGTTCTGCTCAGCTGTCCCTAGTTTGTATGGTCAAAGTTGCTCATCTCTTTTCTAAGCAGCAGCATGAGTCAGAGGTTGCATACACCTCCTGTCTTCTCTTGGCCAGAGCTCAGTCAGGGGCTACAGGAGAGCACTTATTTGAACTTCAAAGTAAGGGGTCTCTTGCTGTGGGAAGCAAGGGGAGAACAGGTAGTAGGACAACTAGCAGTTGTCTTCATACCTGCCACATAAAGTTGGGCAGTATTTCCTCTTTTTTGTTTTGGAAATGTAAGTTTGTGTAAGTTTTTTTCCTCTTGATTATTTGATAAACTTGCCCATAAAAATCATCTCTGTTTTATTTTTTTTATCTTTGTTCTGTAGATTTATACTACTGACCGATTTCTTTATGGTTATAGGTCTTCAGAGTTTTTTCTTAGTGTTGATAAACCTATGTGTATACACACACACACACACACACACATACATATATTTTCCTGCAGAACTGCACATTTTATGTAATTTTTGAAATTTCTATCTCAGCTTTATCTGGGGGAATCTGGTTAATCTGGTTCAAAGATGTGGGCCTTCAAGTCCAGTTTGCTTCCTTTTCCTAAGTGCCCCAAGGCCATTACCAGTTTAACACCACCTTTTTTTTTTTTATGTTTATTTTTGAGAGAGAGACAGAGTGTGAACAGGGGAGCCCCAGAGAGAGAGGGAGACACAGAATCCAAAGCAGGCTCCAGGCTCTAAGCTGTCACCACAGAGCCCAACGTGGGGCTCCAACTCACCAACCAACTCACCAACCGAGAGATCATGACCTGAGCCCAAGTCTGACACTTAACCGACTGAGCCACCCCGGTGCCCCATTAACACCACTTTTTATGTTAATTTCTTGCTTTGGGATTTTCTGGACCACTCCAGCCCTGTAAACTAAAATCCCAAATTTGCATGAAAGCAGGCCCATGGTTAACATTTCTCTAGGAAAACCATTTTTTCCCATGTAAACCCAGATCAAGAAATACAAGCTTCCTTGTAATCTCATTTTACTGGTGGGAGATTTTTCCTTCAGGCCATTTTTTCGCTAAAGGGGAGTAGTCTTCTGAGGGTCTTTGCTTCACGTAGGGGACTTTCCAATTCCCAGTTACTTGCAGATAAAAAGACTTATCTCTTCTCAGTTGATCCTTAAGAACTGGAGTTCTTTGTTTCCTGAGACCAGAAACCATGCCTTCCCAAGGACGGCTGTGGTATGGGTTCGTGCGTACTTGGTTTTTCATTCTTCCTTTGCGTTGGGCCTCTGAGGATTGCCTTCACTTTCTTGTGAGCTTAGCTATGAACTTAAAAAGTATGACTGCCATATTTTAGCCAGATAGAAATGGAAGTCTAAGTCTTTTTTCTTAACACAATAACTTTAGTATATGTCTTGGTTTTGATAATTCAGGGTCATTTTTTCTCTTGGAATATGGTGTGCTCATTAGATCTAGAGTCAAATGTTTATTTTAGATTATCTTTTTCGATTTGTTTTGTTTAGGAATACCAGTTCCATGTTGGTTGGACTTTGAGTTTGCCACATCTCACCTTCTATCCAAAAATGACGTTTTCATTCTTGTGTTTTTCCAGTCCCCTTTCCTGATTTTTCTTAAACCTATTCATTATGCTGATTTTGTTTTCCATTGTGTTTACTTTAAAATATGGTCTTTATCTATGTAATGTTCTGATCTTTCCCTTTTATTTCACTCTGGAATTCTTCTAATTCTCCCTTCTCCACCTACTTTTGCTATATAATCTTTTCTTTGAAGCTTTGTATCTCTTTTTAAAACTTATTTTTAGAAAGGATGTTGCGTTACATGAATTTTTTAAGAAGATGATCCTTTCGGGGGCGCCTGGCTGGCTCAGTAGGTGGAGCACATGACTCGATCTCAGTTTAAGCCCCGTGTTAGGTGTAGAGATTACTTAAAAATAAAATGTTATAAAAAAAAAAAAAGATCCTTGGGGAGCCTGGGTGGCTCAGTCTATTGAGTATTCGACTTTGGCTCAGGTCATAATCTCATGGTTCGTGGGTTCGAGCCCCATATGGGCCTCTGTGGAGCTTGGAACCTGTTTCAGATTCTGTGTCTCCCTCTGCCCCTCCCTGACTTGCGCGCGCTCTCTCTCTCTCTCTCTCAAAAATAAATAAACATTAAAAGATAGAAAGATCCTTTTGGGTAATTATTTACTTTGAGTGGAGCCAGTTACCGCCTGAAGGGTGGTGTGCTGTAGGGTGGGTGGGAGTGCAGTGGCTCTGCTGTAGCTGAGGATGTGTGGAGGGAGATGTGTCCTCTCAGTGTTTGGAGAGAGGGAGATTTGGGAGATAGGGTCGCGTCCCAGTAGCACTTGGTGGCACGCGATCTGACATTCTCTGCCTCTTGTTCTGCTCTGCCCACCCCGGTTCATCCTTGACCAGGAGGCCATGTGACAAAGCAGTAGGACTGTCATGCCAGCATGGTTTCTTCTTAAGCTACCCCTTCCCTGCTATCCTGTCAAACGAGGTCTCCAGGGAAGCCTCTCCTCAGCCTGTTCTCAGTGTTACTGCTTCCGTCAAAGGGACATTGGCTATGTTCTATCCAAGGGCTCAGGGAGCACGTTTATGCTGTCACGGAATGCCCTTGCTTAGACTCACATGTAACAACGCTTGGCAGGTGCCTTCAGGATGTGTGGCTTACAGCTATACAAGTTTCATTAAACACGGTCTTTTCTTCCCTTTACATGTTGTTTCGTTTGTTGATTTCTTCCCTTTCTTTGTTGTTTCTTCCCTTTACATGTTGTTTCGTTTCGTTTGTTGATTCTTAGTGAGGTTCTGAAGTGGACAAATAAAAAATACCTCCACTTTGCCACCCTTCTCTGAGGGTTTCCAGAATCATCTTTTTTATTTTAATTAAATAATTAAGTAATTAATTTTTAAATGTTTATTTATTTTTTAGAGAGAGAGAGAGTGTATGGGGACAGAGGATCTAAAGTAGGCTCTGCGCTGACAGCCCGATGCAGGGCTCGAACCCACAAGCTGTGAGATCATGACCTGAGTGAAAGTCGGAAACTCAACCAACTGAACCACCCAGATGCCTGAGAATCATCTTTTTTTTTTTTTAATCTTTATTTATTTTTGAGAGAGGAAGAGAGACAAAGCATGAGTGGGGAAGAGGCAGAGAGAGAGAGGGAGAAACAATCCGAAGCAGGCTCCAGACTCTGCGCTGACAGCAGAGAGCCTGATGCAGGGCTCGAACTCATGAGCTATGAGATCATGACCTGAGCTGCAGTTGGACGCTTAACTGACTGAGCCATTCAGGTGCCTCATCTTTCTTTCTTTCTTTTTTTTTTAATTGTTGTTATTATTATTTTTTAAGTAGGCTCTGTGCCCAATGTAGGGCTTGAACTCACAAACCTGAGATCAAGAGTCACACGCTCTACCGATAGCCAGCCAGGTGCCCTGCTCCCCCAGAATCATCTTTCAGACCTAAATTAGATTATGCCATTCTTTTTAAAAAATGTTTTTAATGTTTATTATTTTTCAGAGAGAGAGAAACACAGAGTGTGAGCAGGGGAGGGACAAAGAGAGGGAGACACAGAATCCGAGATCATGGCCTGAGCTGAAGTCAGATGCTCAACTGACCGGGCCATCCAGGTGCCCCTATGCCATTCTTTTACTTAAAGCGCTCCAATGGCTTCCTGTTGTACCCAGAGTAAAACCCAAAGTCCTTATGCTGGCCTACAAGGCTCTGCATGATTTGGCCCCTCCTAACCTCAGTTCCATCTCATGCCCTTCTCCCTTTCACTATCCATGGCCCCCCCCCCACCGCTCTTTTCTCCTTTCACACCCCAAACTCCTTCCCATCCCTGGGCCATGCCTGGAGTGCACGCCCTCCCCTCCCCGTGTGGGTGACTCCTCATCCGTCAGGCCTCCTCCTTCACAAGTCCTTTCCTGGCTTCCCCGCCCAGGCGACGATTCTGTCTTGTGCCCCTTGTTTGCGTTCATAGCCCTTGCTACAACTTGCGCTTTATATTTGCGTCCCATCTTCCCTGTTTGATTACAGGCTCCACTGGGGCCAGGGATATGTCTGTTTTACTTACTGATGTGTCCCTCGGGCCTACTGCAATGTCACTACCAAATAAATATTTGCTGAGTGCATGCATAAGGAACGAGCTGAAGAGTTGGATCCTTGAGAGCCACACTGAAGAGTTTAAGTGATGTGTTGGTCAGTAGAGAGGCGTAGAAGGTTTTTGAACAAGTGACTGACAGAATGGATACGTGGATACATGGTGACTCCCCGAAGAAGGGAGTCCGGGCAGAGACTGGCCAGGAGGCAGCAGCTGCAGGCACAGAGAGGAAGGATCAGCGAGGTGGGCTCCCAGGAAAGTCCAGCCGCACTGTGGCTGGCAAGGCTGCCCGGCCGGGGCTGAGGCTCTATGGTGCAAGGCAGAGATGATGCCCGTGTTGGGGCCGGGATGTCTGGGGAAGTAGCGGGACCTGGGGCTGGGCTGTTGGGCCGTCTGAGCGCAGATTCAAACCCTTTCATTTTAGGAGTTGTCTACACTGAAGGATGATGATGCTCTGAGAAACAGGGAGAGAGAGAGAGGAAGGAGACAACTAGAAGCAAGCAAGAGAGAGAAGTGTAGAGACTAATGACAGCCCCACCAGCAGGCCTAGGAACAGGAAGGGGAGCCAGGAAGCAGCCGGGGAAGGGGCTTGAGGTGGAGAGGTGGCCGTGAAGGTGACTGAGGAGCGGGGCTCCTGAGTTCAGATCCTGGCTCTATACTTAATCCCCTGAGCTTCTGTTTTCTGATCTATCAATCACAGACATTGCCCACAGTATAGGGTGGTTGGGAGGATTAAGTTAGGTACTTAAAACAATGGCTACACAGAGCAAGCACTCAGTAAACTTTGGTTTCTTCCCTCCTACCTGCCAGCAGCCCTCTTTCTTTTTTTTTTTTTTTTTTTTAATTTTTTTTTCAACGTTTTTTTTATTTATTTTTGGGACAGAGAGAGACAGAGCATGAACGGGGGAGGGGCAGAGAGAGAGGGAGACACAGAATCGGAAACAGGCTCCAGGCTCCGAGCCGTCAGCCCAGAGCCTGACGCGGGGCTCGAACTCACGGACCGCGAGATCGTGACCTGGCTGAAGTCGGACGCTTAACCGACTGCGCCACCCATGCGCCCCAGCCCTCTTTCTTTCTTAAGAGCAGATGTTTAGCTCAAAGCTCTGCAGGTTCAGAAAGTCATTTTTTTTTTTTTTATCACTTCACTTAGTGGTGGTCTTGTTCTGAGAGATTAATTCTTCTTCATTCTTACAACTGCATGGGAAACCCAAACATTCCAGAAATCAGCTCAATTTCTTCCCAGGAGGAAAGTCCCTTTGAGAATCCAAATGCAAGCCAGAGGCTAGTTGGTGAACAGAGAGCCAGGGTAACTGGAGGTGGATGGTCTTAATGGGTTACCTGAGTAAGCTGGCAGGGTGGTGTGAGTGTCTACCCCTATGCACGGAATCGGTTTGCTTGTCTATGAGATGGAGTGTAGGGAGGCATTGAACTAGATCAGCAAAACTCCGCTGTTTTTGCAGCTGGACCTGGGTGTTTTGCCAATTATAGTGGGAAAAGTATGATAATTTCAAAGCTAGGAGAAACAATCAAGCGTATGAACAGATTTTTCTCAATTTTAAGATTGACTTTACTATTATTATTATTTTAAAGTTTATTTACTTATTTTGAGAGAGAGTGGGAGAGTGAGTGGGGAGCAGCAGAGAGAGAGGGTGAGAGAGAATCCCAAGCAGAGGTTGGGTCAGTGTGGATCCTGACATGGGGCTGGATCCCATGACCCTGGGATCATGACCGGAGCCAAAATCAAGAGCCGGGTGCTTAACTGAGTCACCCAGGTGCCCCTGATTTACTTTATTATTTTTTCCTAAACTGTTAATATCTGATATTAGCAGATGACCAAATGAAGTTTCAAAGGACAAATAAATATTAACAAGGAAAACGGGGATAAATTATTGTTCTTTTTATTTTAGTTTTTAAATGTTTATTCATTTTTGAGAGCCAGAGAGACAGTATAGAACAGGAGAGGGGCAGAGAGAGGGAGACACAGAATCCAAAGCAGGATCCAGGCTCCGAGCTATCAGCACAGAGCCCAGTGTGGGGCTCGAATGCACGAACCCTGAGATCAGGACCTGAAGCAAAGTTGGATGCTTAACCAACTGAGCCACCCAGGCGCCCCAAAGTATTGTCCTTATGTCTTAGGGGCTGTATGGGGTTTGATTGTACTTTCATGTTGCTGAGATGTCAGACAACCCCATCTCGGCAATGATGTTGGTTCTAACTGTATGTCATGATTTCTTCTGCTGTATCTAAAACACTCATTGGTGCTCACTCTGTGCTTTATATGTGTCATCTTATTTGATCTGTGAGGGGTGTGATAGCATCCTCACAATACAGGAGAGGAAACTGATGTTTTGAGGGAGATTAAGGACCGTCTGTAATGTCAATGGCTAGTGTAGTGACTGTGGTAACTTTCATCCTTCTTCTGGTGAGAGTCCCTTGACCACAGAGCTGGGAACCTGACCCACCCTGGCCAGTCATATCACCCTGACTCCCTAGACACTGGGATTGGTTCATGGCTAAGTGTGTGAACCAAGCAGGGCCCATGAGGGCTCTTCCTGGGAAGAGCACTGGGTTTATAAAGCTGGGACAGACTGTGGCTACATTCCTTGTTCTGCTGTGGTAAGAGTAAAGCCAATGTGCAAAGAGATGAACAGTGATGAGAGAAGGATGGGTGGATGGATGGCTGGCTGGATGGTGCTGAGTCCCCTGTTCTAGCCCCAAGGCTATGGTTCATGGATCCTTTGAATTATCTCGGTGATATTACCAGCTATGTAACACAGTACATTCCCTTTTTTGCCTCATTGAGCTTCTGTCTCTTACAGCTGGAAGACCCTGACTGATAGAATGAGAACATGGTGAGGTCAAGGTGAAAACCCAGAATTCAGCGTCTTCTCTGCTGCCACCGTTTCCTGGCATTGCACATCGATCTCTTAAAGCGTCTCTCTTTAAACCACCTCCTCATGAGCAACACTGTAATTTTTAAAATCACTGCTCACCTTCCTGAGTCAACTTTCTTCTTTTTGAAACTGCCCTGTTCCCTTTCTGAGATTCGAGAAGCTCCTGGGTTCATCAGAATGCATCTCTCACGTTGGGTGTTTCTGGGAATAGCGTTAGTCTTTCTGCTTTATGTTGATTCCTGTTGGCACCAGTCTTACCAAGTAACGTCTTCCACCCTTGGAACCTCCATTCTGGCAAACAGTAGAGCTTTGCCAACCCAGGCCTGCTGCTGGCTGGGATAGCAGCTGGCCCCCAGGCTGCGAGGCCGTGAGGGAGCTGCAGGCAGGGGTGGGGGCAGGGTGAAGAGTCTCAGGCTTCTGAGTCAGACAGACACCAGACCTCAGGAGCTGCAGGCCTCTGTACACTGACTCTGTAAAGAGTTGTGGGGAGGGGAGGCCAGTCCCCAAACCCGAGGTCCAGCAGTACAGGGGACTGTCTGCTTTCTTCACGAGGACAGGGATGCTGGTGGGCATGGCTGGAGGTTGGGGGCACAAGAAGTGGTTTGTTCCTGACCAGATCCCCTGAGGAATGAGCCTCGTTAATGGTGTGTTCCTCTCCTGCTGCTTCCTGAACTGACCTTCCCCACCTCGGCACAGAGGGCAGCTGCCCAGCGGGGCTGGCCTCGCCAGGGAGGTGAGGAAGGTGCTGATTGAGAAAGCAGAGCCACAGCTAGACTCTCACCTCTTCCTTGTTGACAGGAGGAAGAGCAGAAGGGCTCCTCCCCGCTAGAAGCCCTTCTGGGTGGTGGGGAGCTAAACTGCCTCTTTCCCAAAGCGCTGGCATGGGCAAGGAGGCATCTGGTGACACTGGAGAGAGTTGGGTGGGTACAATGGTAGCAAGTTGGCATCTAGAAGGTTTAGGGGGGCAGATACAGCCTGGTCTGGAAATGTGGTGTTGAGGGAAGGGGGGAGGACAGTGGCAATGAGGGACAGCACTGGCCATTCGCTAGACATCTGCTCTACATCAGACACTGGGGACACTGGGAATGAGCGATACTCATTCTATTTGTCAGCAGCCCAGGCTAGTGGGGGAGACACATAAAGAAACAGTCTCATAAAAGTTGCTGTTGTGGGGAAGGGGGCCAGAAGAACCCCTAAAAACTACGTGCATGTGCGCTCTAGCATTTGGGGAGGCTGGAGAGCAGATTCATTCGGGTGGTGCACAGAGGAGGTGATCTTCGAGCGACAGGGGACAAACCGAGATAATGAATGGCTTAGGAAGGGCCCTCAGGCATGGGAGCCTGTGGCCTGTGCGTCAGCGAGATTGGTCCCCGGGGAAGGCGTGTCATGCTTGGTGGCCTTCTCCTCAAAATTATAAGACATCATGATGTTTTCACCTGAGGGGTTACATGCTCAGATTTGAATTTAGGAAGATCAGCCTGGCAGAGCTGAGAAGGGGTTGGAGCAGGGGCAGGGGCAGGGGCAGGGTGGGAGGGGAGTCCAGCTGTGCGCACAGCGGCTCAGGAACGGTGATGTGACAGCAGCTCAGGCAGTGACAGAGATGAGTGGTATTGAGTAGGCAGGTGGCCTGACCGCCATCTGGAGGGCAGTGAGGGGGAAGCAGGAGGCTAGGAGGACAGCCAGCTTTCATCAGGTGGATGGTGGTGTTATTTGTGGCCAAGAGGGGTCCTAAGGGAGGTGGGAGGTCCAGTGAAGGCTTCTTTTAAGCTTGCTTAAAATAGAGGCCGAGTGCAATTGGAGGCAAGAGAAAAGGGGTGGTTGGAGATGCCAGACCAGAGCAGGTGCAGGATATGGGCCCCTGGGCACTGGTGAAGTTGAGAAGTGAGTCCAAGAGGCTAGGGGTGGGTGTGGGGAGAGGATGGCAGAGAGACCGAGGGTGGTCGGCGTGGAAATTGGAAGGTTAGCGCTCTCGGGGTTCTTAATGATTGGGGCTTATAGAGGGAGTTTACCATTTGGCCACCTATGTGCAAGCCGTATCTTGTTAATTGTGTGAACTTGGGCAAACTTCCCTGAGCCTCAGTTTCCTCCGTTGTCAAGTGGGTGAGATTGTACCAGCTTCCCGGGATGGTGGTGTAAGTTAAATGGAATAATACACCGAGATCGCCTTGGCACCTGTGCCCGGTAACCTCAGCCCCGCACCCCTCCAGCACGAGCTCATTGCGTGGTGGGATCATCAGGCTTTCTGGTGTCGACTATGCGAACAGGGGTAGTTAGACAAATTATTCAATGCAGTTTGTTATGAGAAAATGTTTCAAAGCATATTTTGGGGGGTAGAAGGATAATAGATGTTTGTGGTGAAAGGGTGGAGGCTCGGAGGTGTGGTGGCCCTGGCGGGGGTCTCAAGGTGGGCCCACGGCCCCAACCCTGCAGCCATTTTTCTTTCTGCCAAACGGCCCTGGGGAAAGGGGTGTGTGGGCAGAGCTGGTCAGTGCCCAGCCCCTCACCCCAGGCTCTTCATCCAGCTTCCGTCAGAAGTCCGCCTGTGCTGCTCAGCAGGCGGTCCAGGGAACACCTTGCAAGTCAGGCAGGTGTGAGGGTGTGGGTGTGGGAAGGCCCCTTGGAGGTGAGTCAGCACTGCCTCCTCCTGGGTGAGTCAGGAGCAGGGCAGGTAAGGGCTGGGGAACAGGTCAGGTGGGAGGCAGGACGTGGAGCAGGGAGGGACCAGCCCGCAATGACAGGTCTCAACCACCAGGGGGCAGGAGCCAAGCGGGGAAAGCCAGCCACCCGGCGGGCCGGTCGCCTGCGGCTGCAGAGCTGGGAGGAGGGGAAGCCTGGACCCAGCATCTCAGGCTGGGACGGGCAGAGTCACTGCCAGGGACGTGCCCAAGGCCCGGTGGTGCCCGCTGCCCGGTTGTGACCGGCTTCTCTGCCTTCAGGGCTACGGGGAGGATGTGGACGGGGGTTGGACCCTGGGGCCGTTCTATTCAACCCTCCTGTTCTGCTGACTGGGAGGGAGTTGCTCAGGTCACACTGTGCGTTAGTGCAAATTAATGTCCCGGCTCAGGAATACAGCCACTTGCTGGGCCCCATCCCGGCCTGGCCTCCTGCTTAGGGACACGTGTCCGGGTGCTGACCCTGGCTGTGAGCTGCTCTCCGCTCTCACATCCCCTCACAGTCCCTCTGTTTCTGTGGCTCTCTGACCTTCTCTCCCAGCTTCCAAGTCCCTGTCCCTGCCGCTGGGGGAGCGTGCTCAGCTGCCTCCCCAGGGGTTTGTGGCTGTTTTCTAGCCCAGTGTCTCTGTGCCACTCCTGGGATCTGGAGAAGTTTTGATTTGGTAGCAGAACCAATGGTGTGATGTTGGGAGGTGAGAACGCCCCTTGGCTCCTAAATACTATCCCAGTGGGGGGCTCCCCAGTGCCCCCCATGGCTTTGAGTAACCACAAGCACTGGTTGGGTGTGGGTGAGACCCTTTGTTCCTGCAGGAACGGGTAAGACCCAGTCCCTGCCCAGTGAGCTCACCATGTGGGGGTGAGGGCAAGAGAAGACAAGCCCTCAAGTGATTCAACCGGGGGAGATTGTCTAGTGCACAAGGACAAAAAGAGCCCGTGTGTGGGACAGCAGGTAGATGTGAAGTCTGGCTGGGCCTGGGAACCCTCCATGGAGTAGGTGGCATCTAACCAGACTTTGAGAGAGTGTTGGGGTTTTGGCAGGAGGACAGGTGGGGAGCAGGCGTGAGCAGGAGCGATGGGTCTCAGCACACCGGGGGACGATGGGCAGGCAGTTAGGGTGTGTGCAGAGGAGGCTGGAAAGCAGGGTGGGGGGCAGAGTCCACGCACCTACTGCCAGGCTTGGCGGAGAAGGCGTGGGCACCACTGCCACGTCTGAGCCCCATGTGAGCGGGTCCGGAGTGAAAACGGACCGAGTGCTTTGAAAGACAGTGGCCCTTACCCTTGGGGTGAGAGACTTTATTTCAGGCTTTATGTGACATAAGGTTTGACAGGGAGGAGCTGTAGCATGAGGGGTCCAAGTGCCTTGGACAGGAGGGGACACTGGGTGGCTGTGCAAATATGTGGGTTCCAAGGCCTGGCTTCACCTGCACGGTTCAGGCTGCCCCAAGTCCCATGGTGACCCCGGGAAGAAAGCAGCCTGGTTTCCCTCTGATCCTGTCAGCCCTTGGTCCCAGCTCCTCTGTGCTGTCTACCTCAAAGCTCCCAGGGTGGGTCCCGCGCAGGGTCTCCTCCCAGGCTGGGTAGGGGTTTCCGCCGCTGCCCTGGCCTCCAGGGAGTAGGCTGGTGTCGCTGAGTCACTGCCTGGGCATCTGGGCCTGGAAGGGTGGGTGAGTCACCTAGGACCGGGGGCGCTGGGGGAGGGGAAGAGGCTTCGGGACATCTGGAGGAGGGAGGGGAGATGGGCCGGCAGGAAGGGCGGTGCCCACACGGGTGGGGGGAGAGGGGGAGCTTGGGAGGGGACAGCAAGAAGCCAGCTCTTCCCGGAGAGCCCCTCCCCTGGGCTGGGTCCCGAACGCCCCCGCGGCGTGTTTGCCTCTCTCTGGGCAAGGGGAGGAGTCTGCAGGGATGGGGTGTGGGAGGGCGGAGGCCCGCCCGCGGCCCCTCCTCACTCACCCACCCTCGGAGAAGGGCGCCAAGATTTCCCTTCTCCCTTCCAAACCTGCAGGGGCTTCCTTACTGTGCACACGGGCTACTGGTGTCTCTCCCTGCCTTCCTGCCTCCTTCCGGGCGCCTCCCTACCCAAAGGGGGCCTGTCAAGGTGTTTTCAGGCACATGCTTCCCTCATTACCTCACCAAGGAGAATTGTGCCGACAGCTCTGAAGCTTCCCTGCCCCGCCCCAGTCAGCTCGAACACACGCGCGTGTGCACACATGCGTGCCCGCACACTCAACACACACACACACACACACACACACACACACACACACGAGGTCTGGGAAGTCCCTGGGTGCCTGTAGCCTGACTCACACATGAGCTGTGACTCGAAGGCATGTGTCCTAAGAGCAAGGCTGGCATGAGTCTCTAGGCCCACAAACAGGGGCTATCTCCCCTCACCCTGGGTCCTGGCTGCCCCTTCCCCATGGTGCCTCCCAGCCCCCTCTGTGGCCTAGAAGGGGCCTTCTCTTCTGGGTGGCAGGCTGGGTTGGAGCTAGCAGTCTCTGGGAGGGAGGGGGCCAGTAGGGAGTGGGTGGGGGTGGCAGGAGGCCAGGCTTTGGCGGGATCAGGTTAGGGCAGGTTGGGGGCCAGTGGGGCGGGATATAAACCCCACTGTACGCACCTGGCCCTTGGCTTTCCTTCCAGAACCTCTCTGCCATCTGGTCTGGTGAGTGTGTCTGTCCTGCTGAGGGCTGGTTAGGAGGCCCCCTGGGTCTCCACCTTGTTCCTTTGTCTTAATCTTTGTCTCCATAGATGCTTTTCTCATTCAGGGCCTCTCCCTTTGGGTGACCTTCTGTGAAGTGTCTGATTGAGGGCTTTTTCCAGGTTCCTCTGTGAGGTCTCATTTAGGGGTTACTCTGTGGCCTTCTCTTAGGTCTCACGGTCTGGGCATCTCAGTCTAGAGACCCTTCTTGGGGGCCTTGGCCCAGGAATATGACATGTGTGTGGGTGCTTTAATGAGAGTCCTGAGTTTGTCTGGTTTTGTTTTTTGTTTTTGCAAAGTCCAGGATTCTAGCAAGACTAAGGGACAAGGGCCAGGGATGTCAAGTGTGTGGGCTGCCTGGGTCCCTGTCCTGTGTAGTTCCATAGCTCTGCCTTCCGCCCCTTCCCATTTCCTCTGCCTTGAGAGCTAGCAGGATGGGCCCAGGGCTGTCCTTGCCCCTGACACCAGCTACTGTGGCCTCACCCCAGGACACCCTCTAAGCCTCCCGGGGCTGCTCAGAGCATTCTCAGAGGCAGAGCCTTGGAAAAGATGACCTCTCAGTTCTGTCCTTGTGATCCTGGTGCACAGGACACGCAATTTCTTTAATTCCAATCCCAATAGGACGCTCCCTGGTTCCACATCCAATAGAGACAGCACCCCCTGGCTCAGAGGTCTCCAGTGTGATGGGAAATACATCCCTCTGAGAGTCCCGTGTCCAGTGGAGGAAACATACTTGCCCAAGGGCGTTTCCAGTCTCACTCCCCCAGCCTTAGGAGTCCCTTGTCTTGAGGGGTGGGGGTGGGGGGCGGAAGTGTTTCCTCAGGGAAGCTCATACCCTGGGTTGCAGCCATGGCTGCTGCTAGAGCCCCGTGAGCCCCCACTCACTGGCTCATGGAAAGGCCACCTCCCCAGGGCTGGAGGTGGAAGGGGCTCCATAGAGAGGACCCAAGTGGGACTCCAGCCACCTTGCCATTTCCCTTCCCACAGACAGAGTGGGGAGCCCTGCCCTCAGGGGTGTGCCACAAGTGTGACCAGAGTAGACATGAGGCCCCTCCCTTGGTGACTTCCAAACACAGGGGAAGGTTTAGCATCTGTCCATGGTGGGCCCTGCCTAGGAAGGCCCTGTCTCAGGGGCGATGTGGAGAGGGGTTTGGAGATGGAGTTTAGGACACAAGGGCAGGTGGGTCCCCCTGGCTGGGCTGAAGTTGTCTCCATCACCTGCAATCCTATGGCCCCAGATCCAAGATGTCCAGTCCCCTGGAGCAGGCACTGGCTGTGATGGTCACCACCTTCCACAAGTACTCAGGCCAAGAGGGTGACAAGTTCAAGCTGAGTAAGGCGGAGATGAAGGCACTTCTGCACCAGGAGCTGCCCAGCTTTGTTGGGGTGAGTGGGGCCAGCTGGTGGGAGGGTCTTGCTGACCAAACATAGGGTACAGCATCACCAAGAGGGTGAGGCCCAAGTGTGAGTGTCCTATCGCTGCTGTCCCTGCAGCTTGCCACAGGATGGGTGTGTGTGCTGTCTGGGCCCTCGGCATCCATCTGTCCAACCCCCTCCCTGAATTGAACAAACCAGAGCCCAGAGAGGGGGAAATGACTGGCCCAAGAGCCCACAGTTCTGTCAATCTTAGTTTCCATATTATGTGCCAAACTAAGAAGGTGTATAGGGACAGAAAAGCCCAGCTAACACATGTACCCTGGGACATTTGTACCTGGCAGGTATTAAAAAGTTTTCCTTTTCTGAATTCAGAAATTTTTAGTTTCTTCATGAGCAAAATGGGGGTAGTGATAATGCCTACCTCGCTGGGCCCAGGGAATCCTGGCATGTTCCTCACTCCCAGCAGTGAGCACTGGAGACCTTCCCCGATGAACATCCAGCTACCTGTCCTCATTCACAGGGCCCCTTTGTAGCTTCCAGGGGCTCCCTGCCCACCACTGGCTTGCTGCCCAGTGCAGACAGAGGGCTGGGCTCTGACCAGTAAGTGTGTGTTTGACGCAGGGGTGTGTGGAAAGCAACCTGCTGAGTCATTCCCTCTTGCTTTCAGGAGAAGGTGGATGAGGAGGGCTTGAAGAAGCTGATGGGAGACCTGGATGAGAACAGTGACCAGCAGGTGGACTTCCAGGAGTATGCTGTTTTTCTGGCGCTGGTCACTATCATGTGCAATGACTTCTTCCAGGACTCCCCAGACCGGCCCTGAAGCAAAGCTCTCACTCTACCAGGGGCCTGATGGGCCCATGAGGACTCTCCTTACCCTTTTGTACTCAATAAACTTTTCTGTTGATCATCTTTTACTTGCTCATTGATGCCCTATACCCTGGCTGGCTCAGTTGGGGTGCTGGAAAATGAGGTCTTCCTTAGATCCCACCCCCTCTGGGCCCTGACTTTTCTGGAAATCTCACCAAGGCCAGAGCTGTGCCTTAGGTCCCAGACTTTGGGATTCCAAATACTGGTAAAAATTTGAGATAGTTTGCTAAAGTCCCCCCCACCCCATGACGATATTAAAAGGGGCAAAACCATCTACCATTGCTGTCATTTCATGAAAAGAAAGTCCCAACAAAGAAGGATATAACTTCAGAACAAAGGACAGACCTTGACATTCAATACTATGAGCAATCAGTTGTACTGGAATCAGCTCAAGAGGCATCAGTTAGTCTCATCCACCTGGCAGACCTTTGCATTGAGGACTTCTGTCAGGTTGCAGGCCACAGGCAGTGGCCCTATTTCAGCAAAGCTGTATTTCTTTTGATATTTGCTCTTAGATTGGCTCTAGTTTGAGTTCACTCTTCTTCTGTGTGTCTCTACTGAAAACTACCAGGTGCTACTTCATATCAACATCCTGATTTTTTTCTACCGTTTTCCCTAAACTTGTAGCAAGGTTGCCATCTGTTCTGCACACTGTGGTGCATCAGGTGACAGCCAAATGCTTTGCCACCTGCTAACAAAGTCACTGACTTTCCAGCGAGCAAAGGTGAGGTCCTCATATTTATTCTTTCTCTCTTCAATTAATTACACATATTAGGCTCTCTCTCTCTCTTTTAGTGGATCCCATTTCTAGTTACCAAATTCTTTACCAGTTACGACTGTATTCAGTTGTAAGGCACAGGAAACCTGACTAACAATGGCATAAAGAAATTTGCATTTAAGTGCCTTATAAAATAAGTCTGAGATTCAGAATTCAGACTCAGAGATGCTGTTCTGGCCCCCTATTGCTGCATTACATACCACCCAACACTTGATAAATTAAAACAAATTTATTGTCTCTCAAGGTTCTATAAGTAGACTGTAATCAGTCAATGGGGTTCTCATTTGGGACCTCTCATGCAGTTGAAGACAGATGTTGGGGCTGGAGTCATCAGAAAGTTCAAATTAATTCAGTTTCCAAGGTAGCTCACTCAATTATCCTGGCATTTGGCACCAGTTGTTAGCTGGGAGTCAGATGGAATGCCTACCTGTGACCTCTCTATGTAGCTTGGGCTTCTCAGAACATGGCATCTAGGTTCTGAGAGGAAGTGTACCCAAAGTGAGCAGCCCAAGAGGCCCCAAAGGGGGCTATGAGGCTTTTTAAGATTTATCTCAGAAATCCAAGAGCGTCATTTCTGCTGCATTCTGTTGATCAGGTAAGTCATTATGCTGGCCCAGATTCAAGGAGAAGAGAATTAGGCCCCATCTTTTCATGTGAGGAGCAGTACCATGAAGTTAACAGTGGCCATCTTTGGAGACTGTATACCATGGTCTGACTTCTAGCAACCATGTACAAAATGCAGTCACCTCCTTCCCCAAATCCACCTCATTAAGGCATCAACGTGAGGCCAAGGGTCTTGTCATCCATGTCAGGTCTGAATCTGGATGTCGTCTCTGCATGTACCTCATCAAGAGTGGTTCTCCTTGACATGAAGATCTATGAACAACAGATTCAATACACAAAGGTGAGACAGGTAATAAATACTCCTAGTCAAAAAGAGTGGTGGTAGATTGAAGGCACAAAAGTGCCATTGGTCCATAGCAATTCTGAAATTGAGTCAGACACATGCCACCAGATTCTTGACTCGTGTCCAGTTCTGCTTCCTATAAGTGGTTCCTGGATCCACTCTCTTGGCTCTCGGTTTCATTTTCTTTAACTCTTTATTTTCTGTACACAATGTCTGTGTTTGTAGCTAAGCGGCTTTCTCAGCCTTGGGCCTTCTGCCCAAGGAAGTCGATCACCCAAAGCTTCTTTTGTTTGAATTGTCTCTATCCCTTTCAGTCAAAGCTTATGTAATTCCTTTAAAAATGTTGTGGACTTGGGGTGCCTGGGTGGCTCAGTTGGTTAAGCCTCCAACTTCAGTTCAGGTCATGATCTCACAGTTTGTGGGTTCTGGCCCCATGTTGGGCTCTGTGCTGACAGATCAGAGCCTGGAGCCTGCTTCAGATTTTGTGTCTCCCACTCTCATTTCCCCTCCCCCACTCATGCTTTGTCTTTCTCTCTCTCTCAAAAATAAATTTAAAAAACATTTAAAAATTTTTTTAAAAAAGAAAAATGTTGTGGACTTCCTGTGTATCAACTTACAATTCACTTAATTAGACAAAAGCCACACTTAACAAATCTCTCTGAGACTGGTGCCTCCCTACCTTACACTGAGGGACAGGGAGCTGGGAGAAAGGCCCTCCTGTCTGAAAGGGTCTAAGAGGCACACTTCTTTCTTTCCTTTCCTTTCCTTTCCTTTCCTTTCCTTTCCTCTTCTTTTCTTTTCTATCTTATCTTATTATCTTAAATACAATTTATTGTCAAGTTAGCTAATGTACAGTGTATACAGTGTGCTCTTAGCTTCAGCAGTAGATTCCCATGATTCATCACTTATGTACAATACCCAGTGCTCATCCCAACAAGTACTCCCCTAATGCCCATCACCCACTTTCCCCTCTCCCCTGCATCCCCCACCTGCAACCTCAGTTTGTTCTCTGTATTTAAGAGTCTTTTATGGTTTGCCTCCCTCTCTGTTTGAAACAATTTTTCCCCCTTCCCTTCCTCCATGGTCTTCTGTTAAGTTTCTCAAGTTCCACATATGAGTGAAAACACATGGTATTTGTCTTTCTCTGGCTGACTTATTTCACTTAGCATAATACCCTCCAGTTCCATCCACATTGTTGCAAATGGCAAGATTTAATTCTTTCTTGTTGCCAAGTAGATTCCATTGTATATATAAACCACATCTTCTTTATCCATTCATCAGTAGATGGACATTTAGAATCTTTCCATAATTTGGCTATTATTGATAGTACTGCTATAAACATTGGGGTGCATGTGCCCCTATGCATCAGCACTTCTGTATCCTTTGGATAAATTCCTAGTATTGCAATTGCTGGGTCATAGTGTAGTTCTATTTTTAATTTTTTTGGGGAACCTCCACACTGTTTTCCAGACTGGCTGCACCAGGTTGCATTCCCACCAACGATGCAAGAGGGTTCCCGTTTCTCCACATCCTCTGAAATTCCACATGTATTTTCCTGAATTGTTATTTTTAGCCATTCTGACTGGTGGGAGGTGGTATTTCAGTGTGGTTTTGATTTGTATTTCCTTGATGGTGAGCCATGTTGAACATCTTTTCATGTGTCTGTTGGCCATTTGGAGGTCTTCTTTGGAAAAGTGTCTGTTTGTGTCTTCTACCCATTTCTTCACTGGATTATTTGTTTTTTGGGTGTTGTGTTTGGTAAGTTCTTCATAGATTTTGGATACCAACCCTTTATCTGATATGTCATTTGCAAATATCTTCTCCCATTTTGTCGGTTGCCTTTTAATTTTGTTGATTGTTTCCTTTCCTGTGCAGAAGTTTTTTATCTTGATCAAGTTCCAATAGTTCGTTTTTGCTTTTACTTCCCTTGCCTTTGGAGATGTGTCAAGTAAGAAGTTGCTGCGGCTGAGGTTAAAGAGGTTGTTGCCTGTTTTCTCCTGTAGCGTTTTGATGGTTTCCTGTTTCACATTTAGGTCTTCATCCATTTTGAGTTTATTTTTGTATATGGTGTAAGAAAGTGGTCCAGTTTCATTCTTCTGCATGTTGCTGTCCAGTTCTCCAGCACCATTTGCTAAAGAGACATTTTTCCATTGGATACTCTTTCCTGCTGTGTCAAAGATTAGTTGGCCATACATTTGTGGACCTAATTCTGGGTTCTCTATTCTATTCCACTGGTCTATGTGTCTGTTGTTGTGCCAATACCATACTGTCTTGATGATTACAACTTTGTAGTAGAGACTAAAGTCCGGTATTGTGATGCCTCCTGCTTTGGTTTTCATTTTCAACATTACTTTGGCTATTTGGGGTCTTTTGTGGTTCCATACAAGTTTTAGGATTGTTCTAGCTCTGAGGGAAATGCCAGTGCAATTTTGATTGGGATTGCATTGAATGTGTAGATTGCTTTGGACAGTATTGGCATTTTAACAATATTTGTTCTTCCAATCCATGAGCATGGAATGTTTTTGCATTTCTTTGTGTCTTCTTCAATTTCTTTCATAAATTTTCTATAGTTTTCAGCATATAAATCTTTTACATCTTTGGTCAGGTTTATTCCTAGGTATTTTATGGTTCTCAGTGCAGTAGTAAGTGGGACTGATTTCTTGATTTCTCTTTCTGTTGCTTCATTATTGGTGTATAGACATGCAACCGATTTCTGTACATTGACTTTGTATCCTGCGACTTTGTTGAATTCATGTATCAGTTCTAGCAGCTTTTTGGTGGAGTTTTTTGGGTTTTCCATGTAGAGTATCATGTCATCTGTGAAAAGTGAAAGTTTGACTTCTTTGCTAATTTAGATGGCTTTTATTTCATTTTGTTGTCTGATTGCTGAGGCTAGGACTTCCAACACTATGTGAAACAACAGTGGTGAGAGTGGACATCCCTGCCATGTTCCTGATCTCAGGGGAAAGCTCTCAGTGTTTCCCCATTGAGGATGATATTAGCTGTGGACTCTTCATATATGGCTTTTATGATGTTATGTTCCTTCTATCCTCACTTTCTTGAGGGTTTTTATTAATAAAGGATGCTGTATTTTGTCAAATGCTTTTTCTGCATCTATTGACAGGATCATATGGTTCTTATCCTTTCTCTTATTAATGTGATGTATCACATTGATTGGTTTGCGAATATTGAAACAGCCCTGCAGCCCAGGAATGAATTCCGCTTGATCACGGTGAATAATTCTCTTAACATGCTGTTGAATTTGATTTGCTAGTATCTTGTTGAGAATTTTCGCATCCATGTTCATCAGGGATATTGGCTTGTAATTCTCCTTTTTAGTGAGGTCTCTGTCTGGTTTGGGAATCCAGGTAATGCTGGCTTCAAAGAATGAGTCCACAAGTTTTCCTTCCATTTCTATTTTTTGGAACAGCTTGAGAAGAATAGGTATTAACTCTGCTTTAAATGTCACAGAATTTCCCTGGGAAGCCATTTGGTCCAGGACTCTTATTTGTTGGGAGATTTTTTTTTCCAACTTTTTTTTTTTTTTTTTTTTTTTTTAATTTATTTTTGGGACAGAGAGAGACAGAGCATGAACGGGGGAGGGTCAGAGAGAGAGGGAGACGCAGAATCAGAAACAGGCTCCAGGCTCCGAGCCATCAGCCCAGAGCCTGACGCGGGGCTCGAACTCATGGACAGCGAGATCGTGACCTGGCTGAAGTCGGACGCTTAACCGACTGCGCCACCCAGGCGCCCCATGTTGGGAGATTTTTGATAACCAATTCAATTTCTTCGCTGATTATAGTCTGGTCACATTTTCTATTTCTTCCCATTTGAGGTTTGGTATTGTGTGGGTGTCTAAGGATTTGCCCATTTCTTCCAGGTTGTCCAGTTTGTTGGCATATAATTTTTCATAGTATTTTATATTTCCCTGATAATTGTTTGTATTTCTGAGGGATTGGTTGTAATAATTCCATTTTTGTGATTTTATCTATTTGGGTCCTCTCTCTTTTCTTTTTGAGAAGTCTGGCTTCTTTTATTTCTTCTTTAAAAAAACTGGCTCTTAGATTCATTGATCTGTTCTACTGTTTAAAAAATTCTATATTGTTTATTTCTGCTTCAATCTTTATTATTTCTCTTTTTCTGCTGGCTTTGGGGTTTCTTTGCTGTTTCTAGTTCTTTTAGGTGTGCAGTTAGGTTTTATATTAGGGATTTTCCTCGTTTCTTGAGATAGGCCCGGATTGCAATGTATTTTCCTCTTAGGACTGCCTTTTCTGCATCCAAAAGGGTTTGGACTGTCGTGTTTTCATTTTAATTTGCTTCCACATATGTTTAAATTTCTTCTCTAATTGCCTGGTTGACCCATTCATTCTTTAGTAGGGTGTTCCTTAACCTCCATGCATTTTGGAGGTTTTCCAAACTTTTTCCTGTGGTTGATTTCAAGTTTCATAGCATTGTGATGTGAAAGTGTGCATGGTATGATCTCAATTCTTTTATATTTATTGAGGGCTGTTTTGTGAGCCAGTATGTGGTCTATCTTGGAGAATGTTCCATGTGCACTGGAGAAGAATGTGTATTCTGCTGCTTTTGCGTGAAAAGAGGCACACTTCTAAAATTATTAGAAGCCAACTTGTTTATCTAGATCTATGAGACTTGTCCTTAAATCTTTTTAAGTCTCTACTTTGACTTCAGTTTTTCCCTGATCTCTTTTTATTGGCAAGACCCTGGATTTGATCTTTGTCCTGAAGCCATTTATTACTTCGAGAGCCATTTGCTGGCTGTAAAGATTGTTTGGGGCCCTCTATATTTCCTTTAAAAAGACTGAGTCTTTTAGTTCATCTCTTTCTTCTCATATCATATTTTATCATTGGCATCCAGAAGAAGCAGGCACTTGCAACATTCTGCCTAAACCTCTCCTTAGCTAAACCCATGAGTTCATTAGGTGCTCTTTCTGTTTTCCATATTACCATAGACAGTAATGTTCCCAGACATTCCACTGCTACATAACAGGGGTCACTTTTCTTTAGCTTCAGTAACAATTTCCTCACTGTCCTTCCAGTTATTACTACTAACCTCCTGGAGGTCCGTGTAGCTTTCAGTCATTGCCTGGTCCCAAAGCCAATGACACGTGCTTCAGGTTTTTGTAATAGCAGCATCCCACTTTTGCAGGTCTTTGATGAAAGATTCAAGGAACCACCTCATGCTAACTTTCAACACTTTTTGTACCAATTCCTTTATCACTACATTTAGGTTTCCATTTGGTCTGCATCCCAAGGTACATCAATGGACAATTAGACCAAATATTTTGTCATTTCATAACAAGGGTCCCGGCTTTCCAGCCTGCACATATTGGGTTCTCCTGTCTCTCTGTCTTCCCTCCTCTGTTTAGCCAATTCCACATTTTAGATTCTTTTACTTTAGAACTCCACTTTCAGATGTAAAATTGTCTATCCATTTGGAATTTATTCACCTATGAATTGCAGATAACCTGACCAATAATAGCGGCTTTAATTGTCTTATATAACAAGAAGTCTGGGGTGGGCAGTTCAGGGTTGGTTTAGGGGCACTAAGTGTCTTTTCATTTTTTTTCTTTTTTCTTTGTAACCTATAGTATATGTGCTTTTCCCCTCTTGCATGCTGCTTCATGATCACAAGATGGCTGCTATACCTCCAGGTTTCACTGTCCATGTGCCAGTCTGGAAGATAGAGGAAGGGTAAGATGCAGAAATCTTCCACTGAGATTTATTTTTGAGAAGAGAGAGACAGAGCATGAGTGGGTGAGGAGAGAGAAAGAGGGAGACACAGAATCTGAAACAGGCTCCAGGCTCTGAGCTGTCAGCATAGAGCCCGACACGGGGCTCAAACTCACGGACCCCGGATCATGACCTGAGCCGAAGTCAGACGCTTAATCGACTGAGCCACCCAGGTGCCCTGAGACTTTGCTTTTTTATTATGCAGGAAGTACTCTCTCCAGGTATTTCCACTTGCAACTCTTTGGTCATAACAATGAAATATGATGTAATATGGCTTAGCTGAAACCAAGTAGCTTTAGCTGGGTATGTTGACACTTTGAAAGAAAAAAAAGTTAAAAAAGTTAAAAAAATTTTTTTTTTAAAGTAGGCTTCATGCCCAGCATGGAGCCCAATGTAGGGTTGAACTCATGACCCTGAGGTCAAGACCTGACCTGAGGTCCAAAGTTGGATGCTTAACCAACTGAGCCACCCAGGCACCCCTAGGTTTTAATAATAAGGAAAGAGAGGCTGGGCAGTTGCTTTCTTACTTTTCTTACTTCCATGGGAAAGTGTGATGCTTGCCGGACACTTAGGAGGAGCTCAGACTAGAGCCCTGAAGACGGAAGGGAGCTGAGGGAGAAGGTACAGGGGACAACCTGCTGGTTCTCATGCTTCTGCGTAACCATGTGTCTGGGCCAGCGAGGCAGGCTGGTCAGGCCCAGCGACAAGAAGACAGAAGCCTGCCTGCTACCATCTTGTAGGAGAGGGCCCGAGATGGAGAGAAACACTCCCACAGCTGCTCTCTCAGCCCCGTCACTAGACTCTCTCCACAGAGGAGGAAACAGGGAGAGAGCAGCGTCTGCAGTTCCTGGAGGTGTCCCTCTGCCCAGGCTCTCTGCTGGGCCTGTCGAGCACTGTCTCCTTGAGTCCTCACAACGGTTGGAAGAGGGCTGTGCTGGTAGTAACTGCACTTCCAAGAGGAGGGAATCGGGGCTGGGAGAGTCGAATAAGGAGCAGTGCTGGGACTTGACCCCGGTCTGTAAGAAAGGCCTCACGTCTACAGGACACAGGATACTGGAGTCAAAGGTCTCCCTCCCCTTCTTCTGGCTACGTCCAATGCCTTGGGGTTTGTGTGAAGGCAAGGGGACTTGGGTGATGTGAGAGTAAGTGAGATGATTCATTTTCAGAAATACCAAATAAAGCTGTGCTGTCTAGTTACCAATAGGTTTGCAACCTATTGGAAATATGTATGAACCCCCTCCCCCCAAACAATAGAGTCCCAAACCCTTAGACATATCACTTTCTGGTTCTTCTTCCCCTCTCCATTTTGCCGGCTTTGCAATGAGCATGAGCCAAAGAACTGGAGTCTCTGCCTCACCTCAAGGAATGTACATTTGTTCCAATCAGACTACTTGTTGTCTTATGTGGGCACAGGTGACTTCTGGGTAAGGCTGTAACCTCTGTAGTGCTCAGCCAATGAGGAACCAGGGGAAGGACTTCACACTAGGAGGTGCCCCGAGCTTGCCTGTCCATCAGACACCTGCTCTTGCAAGAATGTTGGTTAAAGCCTTGCTTCACTGTGTTGTAAGTCTCCATGGTCCCTCCTTTGATTGGGTCAGTGGGTTTATTTCTCACAGGGGAGCAGAGTCCAGACCTTCTTGGTCTCTTGATTCTGAATCAAGGGGAAACCCGACTCACTTGGTGGTGGTCTGATTGCTCACGATGGATCCTGGCTTCTGCTGGGACTCAGTTCCCCATTCTTGGACTGTTTTGGCTGGTGGAGACTGGCCTCAGATGGCTGGGCATTAAATGGGGCTAATTTCTTTTGCTTCTGAGCATTTGACACACTAACAAACGCCAGACTTACCTAGCTGGTCGCAAGAATCCTCTCACAAAATCTCTGCTGAGGCAGAGCAGGAGGGTCCAGAAAATGGCACTGTTCAGAGGACTGTTGGCCAAGTTACTTCCCACCTGCTCCTGGAGCTGCAGCTGGAAGGAGAGCCCCAGGAGAGCCTCACCTCCTATCAGGGATTGCTGCCGCTTCAGCCTTTGCTCTTTTGGGTCTACCCTTGACAGCCTATTGACCCTCCAAGAAAGAGGTACTGGAGTCAAAGGTGGCTTCTGAGACCGGGGAATGACTGAAATGGGGCTCCCCATGCTCCTAGCTTCAGGTCACATGATCTCTCCACCAACTCACTGCTCCCATCTGGGAAGTGGGCACAACTGGCATTGACTTGGCCATCAAAAGCAGTAGCAGGTCTAAGCCCCACAGGCTCTCCTTGGTCTCAGTTCAGACATCCCCAGCAAAGGTTTCTCTGGCTGCAGCCCCAGTAATCAAACATTCCCTCCTCACCTCCCCACAGGTGGCTTAGATGATGAGAAATAACTCGCATCAGAGGGACAACAGCTCATGGCTCCGTGGGGCTCGGGGACTGGGAGTGCTTACCCTGTCCCTTGGGCCCAGGTCCTTCTGGAACAAGCACTTGAATATCCAGGTGCTCTTTATTTCTCCTTGAGGTGAAGAACCAGACACTGACCTTCAGAGGGCAATGCAATTTCCCAAGAGCCTTTCAAAGGCTGTGGTGATAATAGTGGGGTCAGTGGAGGGGGAGGAGGAGAAGGAGAGAGAAGGGGAGAGGAAGGAGAAGGGGGAGGGCATGGGGAGAGGGGGAGGGGGAGGGAGAAAAGAAGAGGGGGGAGGGGAGGAAAGGAGAGGGGGAGGGAAGGGGGAGGGAAAGGGAGGGGGAGGGGAAGGAGGGGAGGGGGAGGGGGACAGAGAAAGGGGAGGCAGGGAAAGGGAGGGGAGGGGAGGGTGAGGAGGGCAGGGAGGGGGGGCAGGGAGAGGGAGGGGAAGGGGAGGGAGAGGAAGGGGCGGGTCAGTGCTGTAGGAAGTCCTTCCAGGTCAGAGGGCATCTCTCCCACCCTCCCACCCACAGGTGGGGCAGAGACTCACCTTCTAGATGTGCTGCCCTCCTCAGCAGCAGGCTCCACGCCTGCATCGGGGAGCTGTGGTGAGGGCTCCAAGGCACAGAATCAAGTGGACCGTGGAGGGTGGGGAAGGAGGAGCATCCAGGGAGCTGTGCCCGCCTCCCGGGTGAGCGCCCGCCCTCCCCCGCAGCGGGCAAACAGGCGCAGCCTCGCTCGGGGAAAGGGGCTGCGGGCTGAGGACCCCGCACTCGGTGCCAGCCCGCCACCCCCCTTTCCCTTGGCACGGATACCACCAGCCTGGCCTACGTTTGTTTGTTGTCACCTGTGTCCCCCATTTGGTTGTCATCGCCACAGAGCCAGGACGAATCTGTCTTGTTTCTGAGCACACCCACCTGCCTCAGACAGGTGACTTAAATAGTTACATGAATAATGAGTGGCTCTTAGGCCTGCCACTTGTTAGGTATGTGACCTCAGGCAAGTTACCTACCTCTCAGTTAACATCTGTGCCCTTACTGTGAGCAGGCACTGTGTGTGCGTTTTGTACACGCTGATTCACGTAAGCCCCGAAGGAATCCCATGAAGTAGCCACCATTATTACCCTTGATCCTCAACAGATAGGGACGTGAGGCCCAGAGGGGTGGGGTGACCCTGCTTCAGCTCTGCCGGCAAGGCTGGGGTATCACAGGCTGGAGTCAGTGAGTGGCCTGGAATTGGATTAGCTGCTGGTCCCCACTTCTGTCCCCCCTGCTCCTCATAACCTTGCCTATAAAACAGGGCTAATCACAGCTCTCCCTTCCCTCCCCTGCTTGTTCCCTTCACCTGCAGGGGCTGAGTCCTCAAGGAGATGATGCCCAGGCTGGGCCTGGATGCTGGGCGCCCTGGCTGAGGTCAAGGTGTCGTGAGATCTGGGGCTGCCTCCACAGACAATAGGGCTTCTTTGGAGGCCTGGGTGCTGCTCTCGTCTCCCCCTTCCCACCCTCCTCTGGGTGTTGGGGCTCTCGTGCTGTGAAACAGGGAGGGGTCTCTCAGGCTGGGGCATGCATGAGGGCACAGAGAAGTGATATGGAGGGATTTCCACGTCTGATAATATGGTGCTTTGTGCCTGCTCCAGCTAAAAATAACAAAAAATGCTGGATAGAATTAAAAAATAACATGTTTCAAAGCAATGAAGAGCTCACAGGGCAGTAAGAGAACGCTGAGTCCCAGAGGTGAGCAGGACATCAGGGCCCCTCATGCTCTGAGAGCACTGGCCCCACTAAGCCAAAAGGCCCTTTGGTTTCACAGTCTGTGGAGTGAGGAAGACAGAGCCTGAAGCCCAGCGTTCGTTGAGGAGAGGAGACACAGGGGCAGCCCCCATGATGCTGGGACCCCAAAGGGCTCCACACTCCAGCTAGAGCCAGAGGAAACCCAGCCCCACCCCATCGGACCCTCACGGAACGGAGGGCAGGACACAGACCTCAGGCTGTACGCACAGGGGGCCGTGCAGGGTCTGAGGTCACTCGCAGCACTTGGGGGCCGTGGGGGCCGCAGAGGAGTCAGCGTGACCGTGGAAGGGCTCTGGCGGCAACTTGCCTTCCTCTTCCTCCGGGCCCGCTGAAGAAGGTCTCACACGGGGGAGAGCCGTTCACAGCTGAAAGTGACCAAGGACACTGATCCAGAGGCCAGGCAGGGAGGGTGTCTCATACCTCAGTGTCCTCACTTGTAAATAGGGGGGCTAAGCAGATGTCTCCAAGATCCCCTTTGGCACAGGGGTTCCCTAGGGGTGAGGCTAAGTGTGCCCCCACTTTGCATGCTTCTAGGGTGCTTGTTCAGAGTGAAGAGGTGGGGACAGATGTGAGGGGTTAGCCTATCTCCTCCAACGGGCGCTGGAAGATCAGGGGTGGGGTGCTGCGCCCGGTCCCCAACTCTGGGGGCAGGCAATGAGGGGGTAAGTGTCTGTGGCCCAGACTTGGCCTTTGATGTGTGCATGGATGGGGGGGTAGTGGGGCTGGTAATAAGGGCCGCCAGGGAAGGAGGCAGGGGAGCCCCTGGGGGCATCCTCAGCTTGACCTACTTGGGCCCCCATAATTGCTTCCTTCCTTCCATGGGAGAGTACAAATAGGGATGTCCTGTCTCTTGCCTCCTACAGCTGAAACGCCGACACCAGTGGTGAGTGCCAGCTGCTTGGGTCCTGCCCTGGATTGGGTGTTGGGCAGTTCGGGGTCTGTCTCCTGGCCCAGGGTCTGGGTCTGGGGGCAGAGTGGTGAGCACAGCAGGGACCAGAGAGGTGAGGGCAGGCAGATATGGAGGGCTCAGGGGTTCTTTGTACACTCAGGGGTGTGCAGAGCTGAGGTCTGCAGGGGTGGGGGCCGCGGGCTAAAAGCACTGGCGTTGGCTCCCTTTCCATGTTGTCCCCCACCCCCCCTCTTCCTGCTGAAGCCTGAGACAGGCCAGGGCTATGCCGGGAAGAGGAATCCCTCCAGTCTCCAGGCACCCAGCTTCTGAAAGATCAAGCGCGGTGTCATCAGCCCGGCTGGCAGGAGCCCGAAGGGCCGCTGAGCACCTCTGAGGTTGCTATTCCCTGGGTTTGTGGCCCTTTCCTCTACTGAGAACCCAGACACCCTGCGCCACAGGGCTGTCACAAAGGGACCGCAGCCCCCAGCCATGCGCGCCTCTCACTCCACAGGGCCCAGCAGAGGGGAATCAGGGAGAGAGCCCTGGCACTGGCCGCCGTGCTGCAGACTCCTGTCCCCTGGGGGACTGAGCAGGGAGGCCCTGGGCTCCCCTGGGAACAGGCCCGCCTCCGCTCCGGCTGTTTCCTACAGAAGGAGCTGGGATCCTTTAGGCCAGGGGGCTGTGTATCTCATGGGGTGGTTGGGGCTGAGCCCTTCCTGGGTGTCAGGGATGCCCAAAGGCAGAGAACTGGGGAGTCCTCAGGGATCCCCAGTATGGGGGTGCAGTCAGGGGACAGGGCACTCTCCCTGAGAAGTGTGCGGTGATGTTAGGGAAACGAGACCTCTGCCGGGGGAATAACAGTGGGGGCAGTAGGGGGAAAATTAGAAGGAGCAGGAGAGCTTAAGGGAGGGGGCTGCTCAGAGGAGGTGGAGCTTGTGGGGCTGGAAGCCGAGTGGAGATTAAGACAGGACTGGGAGCAGACCCTGGGAAGCACAGAGGGCAGAGGTGCCCTGGGCCTCTGGTGTGAGTCAGCCCTTGTTCTCCCACAGTGAGTATGGCCACACCTCTGGAGCAGGCGTTGGCTACAGTCGTGAGCACCTTCCGGAAATACGCAGAGCTCTCCGGGGGCAAGCACGGGCTCTGCCAGGCAGGGCTCAAGGAGCTGCTACAGAAGGAGCTGCCCACCTGGACCCCGGTGAGCCCCCTGGGGGCCCAGGCTGCAGGGCAGCACTGCCTGGACTCTGCAGAGGCAGAGCTGGGGACAAGCCCCCGGCAGGTGGGGTACAGGCGAGGCTGTGGGCCCCTGAGTTCTCATCCGTGTTTCGGGAAGACAGTCACTGGACCTGCTGCTTTGCAGGGCTGCTGGGAGGACTGATTCACAGCACTGTGGAGAGTTCCTGACACATAGTAGGCACTCAGCAGCCAGCAGGGGGGTCTGAGAAGGAGGGTTCAGGGGCACTGAGGTTCAGGGGAGGTGTGGGACCACCCAGGAGGGGAGGGTGGGGTGGTGGCACGCTCTGTCCTCAACCTTGCCCCCCCCCCCCCCCCCCGCACAGATGGGGCTCCGAGAGTGTGACTACAGTGCATTCATGAGCGTCCTGGACACCGACAAAGACTGCAAGGTGGACTTTGTGGAGTACGTGCGCTCCCTGGCCTGCCTCTGCACTTTCTGCCACGACTACTTCAAGGACGTGACCCCCGTGACCCCCGTGACCCCCTGCTCCCAGTAGGCTCTGCTCCTGAGGACAGGGGTCTGCTCGGGCAGGACCTGTCCCCCCACCCCTGTCCTGCACCTCCAGCATCCCAGCTATAGAGTCACAAAGCTGCTGCCCCCTCCCACGGCCGTGACTGTGGTGGGGAAGGGCACATTCAACCCCTAATAAAGTGCTGGTGTCACTTGGTCTGGTCTGCTTCTTCTGGGAGGACAGCCGGGGCCTGGGGCAGAGTCTTCCCTTCTCTCTGGTCTCAGGGCAGGTGTCAGCTTGGCAGCAGCCTGGTCTCCAGCTCTGGCAAGAGCGGTGGGGTCAATACAAGGACAGCGTCCAGGGGCTTTGGGGGGTTCTCTTTCTCCGTCTCTCTGGGGTCTTTGGAAGGCAGCTGTGCTCACCACTGTACCACCAAGGCTCTCTGGGGTCTTTGAAGAAGAAGCTCCCTTGGGCTGCCAAGGAGGACGCCAGGGCGTCCGTTCCCTGGGGACAGAGCTCAGTCCTCTGTGAGGCCGCTCTGAGGAGGAGGGTAGGGGTGGGGCGTAGGGGTGCGGCGGGCTTGTCCCTGCCTGGCTGTGGGAGCCCAGAGAGGAGAACTAATAGGATTAAGGTGTCTGAGGTCTGACCGGGGTACTGCTCCTGGCCAGGGAGGGAGGGGGAAGGGGACACCTGGAGACAGACCCCGCCCCTGAGGCTGTAGCCACGTGAAGGTCAATTCGGGTTCATACCGCACTCTGAGAGGCTGACCCCGTTCCCTGCCTTCCTTGTTTTGTGGGATTGCTCCTCTAACTTTGCACCCCACCGTGCCTGCTTCACCTTAACACTGTCCCGACTCCAGATGCCCCCTCCCCGGCCACTCTGGGTAGCTGCAGTCCATCCCTGAGCCCTGCACCTGGCTCCCACTCCATCACCGCCTCAGCCAGGACCTTCATCCACTGACATGCCTGGGATGGTCCCAGCAGTGACTTTGGGTGTTGGCCTGTTCCTCCTCCAGACTCCCAGCTCCTGCCCTGGGCCTCACTCAGCATGTCAGAGAACCCTCTAGAGAGGGGAAAGGCAGCAAGAGCACTGAGCCTGGGTGCCCCACCCCCCCCCATAGTTCCCGGGCAGCCACATTTCTAGGGCAAATCTTGTTTAAGGCTTTATTTAATTTATTCTTTTAAGCAGGCTCCACGCCCAGTGTGGGGTCACACAACCCCGAGATCGAGAGCGGCACACTCTACCATCTGAGCCAGCCGGGCGCATTTCCAGGGCAATGTCTCACTCACCACCCCGTACCCCCTTTTCTAGGTGCCCAGTGGGACCACTTCCTCCCTGGCCCCCACACCCACGGCACAGACTTCTTCTGGCTCCTGAAAACTCAGGTTGTGCTGGGCCACCGGGGGGGTGCCCACCCTCCTGAGAGCCCTGCCTGTGTGGGCTCCCCATTGTCCAGTGTGCCAACCCAGGGCAGGGAGCTGGGTTTCCAGCAGGGCTGGTGGAGGGGCCGCAGGAGGACTGTCTCTCCCTCTTCCCCAACCCCTGCCATGGGCAGGGCCTGGCCAGGGTATAAATAGCACAGACCGCTGGGCTCTCCCCACTCTTCCCCTCTTCTCACCCTCTCTTCTCGTCTCTTCCTCTTGGCCTGGTGAGTCGTGGCCTCCCAACTAGCACACAAGGGTGTCGGGCCGAGGCTGGGGCAGGACACAAGGGTGTCAGGCCGAGGCTGGGGCAGGCTGGGCAGAAGGAGCGGCTGGTGGGGGCCAGATGTGCTAAATGGGTCCAGTGTGAGATTCCGATGTGGAGGCCCTGGGGTGTGTGTGTGTGTATGTGCGTGCACCTGTGTGCATGCATGTGCAAGAGGGAAAAAAAACACACACACAAAAGAAGTGCAGGTGGCTGGATCTGACCTAGCTGAGCGGTACTGAGATGCTGGCTTTTGCACATGCTGTTGCTGTGGTATGTGATGGTGTGTGTGTGGCATGTGGGTGTGCACATCGGCTTGTGTTTGCTGGTTGCACAAGCCTGTGTGTGCACACTCAAGTGTGGGGAGCCAAGTGAAGGCAACTGTGGCCCTTTGTCTGATCGTGTCCTCTGAGCTTCTGCCCTGCACCCGGCAGCACAGCCAGAGGCAGCTCGCCTCCCCTCCCCTGCATCCCTGCCCCCGCCACTTCACCCTGCCCCTCCCTACTCTAGGGCTCGGTCGCTGGTTTTTTCCGTTGCAGGCCCCTGGGCAGGCCTCCAGCAGCACCAGGGTGCGGCTGCTGTGGTCACGGGAGGCCTGAGTGAGGGGTGGAGCCGTCTGGTCTGTTCGAGAGGCCCAGCCTGAGGGAGGCTGGGGAGTTTGCTGCCTGAAGCATCCGCTTCCCACTGTGCACCTTCCCCACCAGGAGCTGAGCCCCACCGTTCTGGGGTCCTCCTCTGGTGGCAGCAGAGTGTCATCAAGTGCTCCCTGAGGGATGGGAGTGGGATGAGACATTCTGACATTCTGAACACAAAGTTGAGGGTGGGGATGGGGAAGCTAAGGGTGTCTCTGGGACCCTGTCCTCAGATCCTGACTGCCACCATGGCGTACCCCCTGGAGAAGGCTCTGGATGTGATGGTGTCCACCTTCCACAAATACTCTGGCAAGGAGGGTGACAAGTTCAAGCTCAACAAGTCAGAGCTAAAGGAGCTGCTGACCCGGGAGCTGCCCAGCTTCTTAGGGGTGAGTGGCCACTGCCTGGGAGTAGGCCCCATGTGCCCCCTTCCCCACAGAGGAGGGGCAAGGCCTGGGTGGGGCTGTAGCCACAGCAGGCATCTGTCACCGAGATGGGGAAGTTGGGGCAGAGAGCTTGCCCTGACGGCTTGGTTGGAGACACACTGAGCACCTACCGCTCTCTTCCTAGAGCCCAGCAGGAAGAGGGCTGGGAATGAACAGGTAGGTTGCGGACCAGACTCTGCCAGGTGCTTTGCACAGCTTAACTGAAGGGAAACAAAAGCTCAGAGAGGCTAAATAACTTCCTAAGGTAGGCAGAGTGCAAAGCCGAGACCCACGAGTCAGGACTGTCCTGTTGCCATCAGTCCAGCAATGAACAATTTTTGAGTCTGGCTTGTGAATGTGAAGACACAGTTATGGAGACACATGCTTACTGCGCCCCCCTCCCTCCGCCCCCAGCAATCACAGCTCCCATCTATATCAAACTTTATGCAGTTTATGCGTTACTTTCTAGGTGCCTGAGTAGCTCAGTAGGTTAAGCATCTGACTCTTGATTTCAGCTTGGTCATGATCTCATGGTTTGAGGGTTCAAACTCCGCATTGGGCTCCGTGCTGAGCGTGGAGTCTGGTTGTTATTCTCTCTCTCCCTCGGCCCCTCCCCCCACTCCCCCCTCTCTCAATAAACAAATAAACATTGTACATTTACTTTCGTGACTATTGTCTGACTGGATTCTTGAAACAACCTTGCGGAAGACACTGTGGTCCCCCTCTCCAGCTGCACCCGGGTACTCAGACTTCCTCACCCCTCAGGTTGACCTTCTGTGGCCCCAGCTTAGCCCCTGAGAGCCCAGAGCAGAGTGCCCAGGGCAGGCCTCCTGGGAGTGGCTGCACTCCTGTGCCCCCATCTGGAGATGGAACCCTGGTCTAGACTCGGCTCCATCCAGGCTTTGTGGTTCTACCTGTCGCCTCTTCCTTGCAGAAAAGGACGGATGATGCGGCCTTTCAGAGACTGATGAGCAACTTGGACAGCAACAAGGACAATGAAGTGGACTTCCAGGAGTACTGTGTCTTCCTGTCCTGTGTCGCCATGATGTGCAACGAGTTCTTTGAAGGCTTCCCGGATAAGCAGCCCCGGAAGAAGTGAATGCCCGTCATGCGGGTGGGGGGCCTGCCAGCTGGGGTCTCACCTGTTGGCAGTGGCCACAGGGCCTCACCCTGGCTCCAGCAGGTGTGTGCACGATGTGGATAAGTTCAATAAAGATTCTTGGAAGCTTTGAGGCTGACGGTCTGAGACTCTGAGTATGGGTGGGAGTTGAGGGGCATGTGGGGGTAGGGAGCCCTGGCTGTTGGCAGCTGTTTTGTGCGGAGCCAACTAGTGAAGGAAGGAAGGGGTGAGTGGAAGGGCGTCCATGTGCGTGTGTGCGTGATGGAATTGACTAAGGGGCCGAGGGCAAGGAAAAAACCCTCTAAGACTTGGAACACCCCAGCTGGGGGGTCTTGGCCAGCGCACTGTCTCCTCCCACCCCAGCCTCACCTCTGGAGGGACTGAAGGTCACATCTGCTCCTGGCTGGGGTCTGGAATGGAGTTTGGGCATGCCTGGGGCGGGGGGCGGGGGGAGGGCTGAATCAGGAGGGCCCTGCCCTGCCAGGCCCTGCCACCCTTGGGAGGCCACACCATTGCAGCAGGCTGAGGATATCACCCTCTCAACCTTTGTTCCTGCCCCCAAAACCGTGGGCTGAGGGCTGTTATCACTTAGGATCCTGGCCCTTCAGAGAAGGACAAAGGGCCTCAAAGGGGTGACAGGAGGGTGGAAGTGAGGGGGTTGGGGGGTGACCATAATTTTTGAGATGAAATTCCAGACACATGATCTGATAAATGAAATAGGAATTTTCCTTCCCCCAGAAAATATCAGTCATGATGTTTCTTCCCTTCGGATTAAAGGCTGGTGGGTAACTGACCCCACACTGCTGGCCACCTGGGTGGTCTGGGGGCCTTTCAGAAGGAGGCAGGTAAAGGTTGTGTCCAGCAACAGGGGATTTTGGTTTTCTTGACCTTTCAAGCTTTCCCTTTTCTTCTCATTACATTCTGTTTTTCTCTCAAGTGTTAGAGGAGTGGGGCAGGTGACTCAGATGTTCCCTGAGTGTGACTGCAGAGGCCCGGGTAGGATTTTGGTCCAGGAAGAAGCCTGCCTCCTCCCCTTCTGTCTCCCCCTGGCTGCCCTCCGGGGAGCCTTCTCCTGCATCATCTCTCTGCTTCGGAAACTCCTGTTGCTCAGCGACCAGTCCCTGTGGCCTCTCCAGACCTGCCAGCTGGGGCGGGGGTGGGGGGGGGGTGGGGGCAGCGAGGAACACCCAGGCAGGCCAGGGGGAGGCTGTGGCACCCACAGGCGCGAGCCCCTAATCGGCCAGCTCTGCTCTCAGAGAGAGAGAGGGAGAACAGAGGGGGGAACGATGTCCCTCCTGTGATTCAGGCAGCTCCCCCTGACTCTTGCCCCATTCATTCCTGCACCCTGAACCTGTTTCCTCAATCCGCAGCCTCTACCCATCACTGGGCCCTAACTCTTCCTGGGTCCCTTCCCTGTCCCCGATTCTAAGTCTCTGACAATTCTTTCCCACGAACAGGAGTGAGGTTTAGAAGAAATCATTCATTTAAAAGCCCTTTAAAAACCTTAGGCTCCATACTTGCTAATGACCTTGACCACGCCCTTGGCAGGAAACATCTCCCCTTCTGACCCATCTCAAGGTGTATCTGCTCTGCTCCTGGTGTGGGTGGGAGGGCCCCAATGTGGAGAGTGACTAGGGCATGAGGAGATACGCTGTTTTTGGCCCATGCTTCCTGGGTCTTTTTTCCAGGGATTTTGGTTTCTCTTCCATCCTGTTGTCCCATCAGATTGTGAGTGTTGATCTGTGGTTGGGAAAACAAAGTTTCTGGGACTGAAGATGTGTGTGCCATGATGAACCCTACATGCTCCCTTCCCCTCTGTTTGGAAACCAGGAAGGTACTGGCAGAGGGGTTTCTCCCCAGCCCCATCCCAAGAGGCTCTGACTCCGGCCTTCTTAGGTCCCTGCCCTTCTCATTGGCTCTTTCCTTCCCCTGGTTTCCTGGGGACCAGAGCAAGGGAATAAAGGCAGGGAGTAGTGGGAGGGGGACTGTTTCTGCTGTTGTCTGCCCTCTCCTTCCCTGGTGAGTCCTTCCTTCTCACCTCCTTGCTCATCTGTACGGTGGGGCAAGCTGGGCGTTGAGGCCAGTGGGTGACAGGCTGTGGTGACCACCAGCAAGGAAGACCTGGCCTGATGAGTGGGCATGTGCTCAGGAGGGAAGGCGGAGCCTGGAACCGTGGCTGTCAGAGTTTCTGGAGAAGTGGCTCTGGGCACCGAGGTGTGATCGGAACCGCCAGGATGCTGTTGCAGACGCCCAGAGGCCCTTCCCTCCACTGTGGTCCTGGCTGAGTCTCCGGAGCTGGGGAGAGGCTGAGGTTTTGGGGTGGTAAGAGGTGAATGACAGATCCAGTTCAAGAATCAAAAGGTGGGCTTTGGGCTGAAGGCAAGAGCCAGCTGCCTCCTCCTTCTTGCTCTGGACTCCACACAGATTTACCTGGCGCCCCCAGGTTCCTTGGGTGTTGTCCCTTTCTTCAAGTCTGGTGGGGAGTGGTTTTCAAGTCTGAGTCATGGGAGCTCCAGCTGCCACTTCCCCTGGTGGGCATGACAGTGCTGAGGGACACAGGGGACCCATTCAAACCCAACCTCTGGATCCAGCTTTCAGAGTGATCCTGGAGATTTCAACAGTGCCCGCCCGCCCCTGCCCCGCTGTTGGTCTGTGTGTGCAGTTCTCAGGGCCAGAGACTGGACACCAGCTGGACAAGTCCGATGACCTCTCCCCAGTGTCCTGCTGAGATATTATCTCCCAGTTCCAGCCCCAGCCCCCTCCAAACTCTGGACTCTCTCTTTGCCCTGTCCTCCACTTCTATAATGGGACACTCCCCACTAACAGGTGATTCAGGCACCCGGGCCAACGAGGGTGATTAGGGTGAGGGCTGCCTCTGACAAACAAGTGCCCAAGCTAGATGGGCCAGGGACCCTTCTCAACTCATCATCTGCCTCCAGTTCATCTTCTGGGGAAGTCCTCTTGTCACCTGCCCCTAGAGCCCTCTTCCAGCATCTCCTAAGCAGGAGAGTGTGTAGGCTCCTTTGGGGGATGGTTAGTCTCATCGTCCCGGCTCTTCCAAGTTTGCCTTGGGTCTTATTACAACCTTCCCTGGCACATTTGGGTCCATTTGTTGGTAGATTTCTGTCTCATCCAGGGTTCCAGTTTCTGGTCCTTTAGAGAAAGCCTTGGGGCTGGGCTGGTGATGGGGAAGCAGAAAGTCCGGTTTCCGGAGGATGGTGATCCTCTCCTCCCGCTTCACCCTCCAGAGCCACACACTGATGGAGACACCTCTTGAGAAGGCCCTGACCACTATGGTCACCACTTTCCACAAATATTCGGGGAGAGAAGGCAGCAAACTGACCCTGAGCAGGAAGGAACTCAAGGAGCTGATCAAGAAGGAGCTGTGTCTTGGAGAGGTAGGTGACCTCACCCCCACCCCAAAGCCCAAGTGCTCCCTGTGTACATCATGGGGGAGGAGGAAAGAAGGGGAAGCACCATATCACTGTCAAGGGCTCCCCTCCTGTGATGTTGGAAGCCCAAGCTACAGGGACACACATCTGCCCTCCAAGTGCTCTAGTGTCAGCCAGGAGCAGGATAGCTCAAGGGAACCATCAGAGACCTAAAGCAGAGTGTGGACATCTTGGGCCAACAGATGCTAGAGCTCTATGCTGGGAGATGAGTTGTGTTTCACTGGGAAGGAGGAAGGGTGGTGTCCAGAGGGTGCATTACATTCCGTGTGAAAGTTTAGAAGTCAGAGAGCCTTCTGTGTTGAGGCCAGGCCCAGGCAGCCATGGAAGAGCCTTTGAGAGGGATCATGGGGGATGAGGGGCGAGGGTGTCCAGCTTGAGCTGGGTTCAGCTCAAGGCCAGGGCCTGCACCTGACTCTCCATGTCTCCAGGACTCCCAGCTGGCACTGACACAGGGACAAAAGGGGTCATTCTGCTAGTTGTGACACAAGGTTGGAAGGAGACAGATTGCTTCTTGCCAGATGGTGAAGGTGGGAGGTAGCTGACCAGGGTAGGTGGGAGTGAAGGCCTATGAGGAAATTACTATATTATTTTTACAGTTAAAAAAAATAGAGGCTCAGAAACATGATCCAACTTGTCCGAGGACACTAGTGAGAGGCGAGTACTCCCTTTTTCTTTGAAAATCCAGGGTGGGGTCCTTTCTGGTCGCATCCTGAACCTTGGTGGGCCTCCCCAGAGAGATTCTCTCTGAGTTTGGCCCTTTGGGCAGCGACTGGAGCAGGTGTGAGTATCACTGAGCCTGCCCTCTGCTTTCCTGCCAGGTTGTCTGCATCCTGGAGTTAATGAGGGCAAAGGAAGGGGCACGGGTCCCTTAGGGGTTAATTACAGGGGGACAGAAGCCTTGGGGGAAGGCCTAACTTTAACAGGAGCCCAGACCGGGGACAAGGATCTCGTCACAGAGAGGCTGTTTCCATCTCCATTTGTCCTGACGTCTGTCTCCCGTGGGAAAGCGGGAGCTGGGGGCAGTGAAGAGGGGAGGGCAGAGTGTGTCTGTATTTTCTTCCTGTCCCACCTGAGGGCCCTGTCTCCACCCTCTTGGCGGAACAGGACTGGGAGAGCAAGGGACCAGACAGGGTGTAGCTGAGTCAGGGACTCCAGTCCACACGGCTGGGCTGCAGGCTCTCCCCGCAAGGGAAGGCTGGGGCGGCTGCTCAGATCCAGCACGTTGATCTCAGGACGTGTCGTCCGGGTCGGTCCTCAACTATCCTCTATGGGGTAAGCCTGAGACTTGGATCATGCTCAGTACCACGTGGTCACCAGGACATTTCTGCTAGACATTGTATAAAATGTAGAGACTGTTTCTCTGGATGGTGGAAAGTGTTGTGGAAAAGGGAGGCTGGACGGGCTTTCCTACTGACATTTGCTTAGATTCAGGAGTCAGACCACTGAACCCTTGCATGGTTCCAGGCCTGTGCTGGGTGTGGGCTGGGGGAGTCTGGGGGTCGAGATGTTCAGAGTGCTGCTGACCCCGCTGAGGGTCACCCTGAGGCTGCCCCGAGGGGGTGGGTGGCACAGTGCAGTGGTGAGGCAAGGCTGGGCAGGGTGGCTGACCGGACCCTCTCTCTGGGCTCTCTAAGAAGATGAAGGAGAGCAGCATTGATGACCTGATGAAGAGCTTGGACAAGAACTGTGACCAGGAGATCGACTTCAAGGAGTACTCAGTGTTCCTGACCACTCTGTGCATGGCCTACAATGACTTCTTCCTGGAGGACAGCAAGTGACCAGAGCTCAGCCCCTTGTCCATGGCCTCTGTAGCTCCTCTCACAGACCCTCTGTGGACCCTTGCCCTCCTCTCCCTTTCGGACAGACCCTGCTTCGGCCTTCCCTTCTGGCAGGGGAAATAAAAATGTTTGATTCCAGGCTGGTTTTGAAGATATCTTGTCCACCTGGGTTGGGGGTGTGTGGCACAAGGCAGAGCTTCTCTTCCAGGGGTTGAGAGCCTCTGGGGTTAGGGTCCTGGGCTCCGCCCCTGCTTCCTGCCCTCCTTCAGTGTGGATGTCACTGAGTTTACTGGGCTTCCAGAAAATGGGGAAGTTGGGCCAGGTTTTCACTCACTTCCTAGAGAACGCTAAGGGAAGAGCTTGGGGAGGGGCGGGGGGGGGGGGGGGAGGCTGGGGTGTGGCTCCTGAGTGCAGCTGTGGGCAAGCCAGTCCGAGGCCACAGGAGGCCACCCTGACAACACCCTTGCCAGCCCCCTTTCCGTCTCCCCCCAATTCCCCCTCAGCAGCAAGCTCCTCCCCCCCCCCCCCCCCCCCCGCCAATCTGTGGGGTCCAGTGCTTTCTGCTGTCCCCACTTCCCTTTATGAAAGTCCTTTCTCAGGAGAAGATCTGGAAACCTTTTCACTGGAGCGTAAATAACTAAGGCCAGGGCCAGTGTGCACACAAAGGCGGGTGGGGGGTGGGTACTGCAGGTGGGATTCCAGGTGGGGGGGCGCGGAGGTGCGGAGGGCGCGGGGGCGCGGGGCTGCGGGGCTGAGGGGGTGCGGGCTGAGGGCTGGGGAGGAAGAAGGGTTGTGAGAGTGGTGCTGGGACTTTTGCCGAGGCGTGGGCGCTGTAGATACCTTTAAATCGAATCCCGCAGACCCCTGGCTGCCCCCCTCCTTCATCTAGGGCTGATCCTGAACACCGTCTGGGGACCCCAGCCCCCCGCCCCGGGGGCTCGATGTCCCTGGATGCAGCGACCTCCCGTAGGATTCCCGTTCTTCCACCGGCTCTTCCAGCCCCGGAACCCGGAACAGCCCCGGGCAGGAGGGGGGCCCCCGGGGGTGTGTGGTGTAGACGGCTGGCGCCCGGCGGGCCTCGGCGGAAGGGTGGGGTGGGGGCGGGGCTGGCCTGGGGAGGGGGGCGTGACCGGGGGGGGGTGCCCGGGGCCCCGGGGGTGGGCTCTGGCCCGCCCGGCCTCCGCTCCCCGGCCGCTAAAAGGCGCTCTGGACACCGCCCCGCTGGTCGCTCGACGCTCGCCGGCCGCGCGGTGAGTGCCCTGGGGTGAGTCCGGCCCGGAGCCGGCGGGCGGCTTCCCCGAGTGCGCCCCGGGCTGCAGGCGGGTGCGCCCGGGGAGCGTCGGCACCGCGTGTGTGCTGCCCCCCAGCCCCCTTCTCCCCAACTTGCGGGACCCCTGGAGGCCGGGTCTCAGCTGGTGCCCCGTTTGTGCCCCGACCACCTCTCCTCCAGGACTGAGGTCCGCCTTTCCCAGCCTCCCCCCAACCGCTCCCCAACAACCTCCCCCCCCCCCCCCCCCCCCCCCCCCCCCCCCCCCCCCCCCGCCCTGGGCTGGCTCCTGACTCCTGGGCGGCTGGGCAACGCAGTCCCAGGCGGGATGGTGGGGGCCGAGCTCTGGGGTATGTGGGAGGGTGGGAAGGCCCTGACCAGCCTCTCCACCCCAGCTCCCAGCCCAGCACCCAGCCATGGCATGCCCTCTGGATCAGGCCATCGGCCTCCTCGTGGCCATCTTCCACAAGTACTCGGGCAGGGAAGGCGACAAGAACACCCTGAGCAAGAAGGAGCTGAAGGAGCTTATCCAGAAAGAGCTCACCATTGGCCCGGTGAGTCTCCCCCCCGGGGCCCCAGAAGCAGGATCAGGAGAAGGGGAGGTGCCATGGGACTCACAGGTATCCACGTCCTGGGGCCCAAGTCGCATACCTGACCAGGACGGTTGGTCAGTCCCCCTACGCAGCCCCGTGCTCGCTGTCCCTGAGTAACTCAGCAGGAGCGAGCAGTACTAGCAGTACAGCCAAGTGACCCCGAGGTGGACAAGCCAGCACAGGGCCACTTGTGTGAGGGAGGGGGAAAGGGAAAGAACCCAGGGCTCTCACCATTGTTGAGTCTGGATTTCCCATTCTAACGTGTTAGAAGCTGCAGGATGCTGAAATCGCAAAGCTGATGGACGACCTTGACCGGAACAAGGACCAGGAGGTGAACTTCCAGGAATATGTCACCTTTCTGGGGGCCTTGGCTTTGATCTACAATGATGCCCTCAAGGGCTGAAAATAAATCAGGAAGGTGGAGACACCCTCTGTCGGTCCTAAGTCAAATCCAGTGGTGGGTAATTGTTCAATAAATACCTTTTTTGGTCAAGTTTTCCTCTGTCCTGGCTTCCCAGTGATTTGTTCCCCTCGGTGCTGCACCAGCCATCATAGGGTTTGCTCATGGTCACCTCTATGAGTGACTCAGCGATGTCCCCTGCCTGGGGCCACCCTAACAAGGCCACTACTAACTCATAAGGTGCCTTTACATCAATTAGAAAAGGGTCTCACTCGGGGCGAAGACATCTTAAGCAAGTCCCCAGTTAGAGGGTCCCCAGCAGAGGGGGTTCTGGGATGGGAGTGCCGAAGGAGATGGTTCCTGAGCCAGGCTGTGCTAGGTCCAAAGTGGGGCAGACATAGTCTGGCCGGGGTCCCTGAACACAAAGCTCTGTTTTGTTCTGAGTGTGCTGAGGGGAGAAGGGCCGTGGGGTTGGACCCATCCACTTTCTCACCACGGTGAGACGGAGCAGAGGGCACATCTGGCCCAAAGCTTGGCTGGAGAGTGTTCTGAGGCCCTGGAGGACACTGTATGGCTGAGTCCACAGCAGCTGCCCGTGGCCCAGTCAGAGCTGGGGGGCCTACTTTAGGAGTCTGTCCCTGTATTTAGGTACAGGGTCCTTTGTGTTGGGGGTGGTGATCTGAGGAGCAGGTACCTGCACAGACAAATCAAGGGGTGCTCACCAAGGGAGCAGGGTGGGGTGCTCACGAAGGGGGCAGGGCGGGGTGCTCATCAAGGGGGCAGGGCGGGGTGCTCACCAAGGGGGCACGGTGGGGTGCTCACCAAGGGGGCAGGGTGAGGGGTGCTCACCAAGGGGGCAGAGTGAGGGGTGCTCACGAAGGGGGCAGGGTGAGGGGTGCTCACCAAGGGGGCACGGTGGGGTGCTCACCAAGGGGGCACGGTGGGGTGCTCACGAAGGGGGCAGGGTGAGGTGCTCACCAAGGAGGCAGAGTGAGGGGTGCTCACCAAGGGGGCAGAGTGAGGGGTGCTCACCAAGGGGGCAGGGTGAGGGGTGCTCACCAAGGAGGCAGAGTGAGGGGTGCTCACCAAGGGGGCAGAGTGAGGGGTGCTTACGAAGGGGGCACGGTGGGGTGCTCACGAAGGGGGCAGGGTGAGGGGTGCTCACCAAGGAGGCAGAGTGAGGGGTGCTCACGAAGGGGGCAGGGCAGGGTGCTCACGAAGGGGGCAAGGTGAGGTGCTCACCAAGGGTGCAGGGCGGGGTGCTCACCAAGGGGGCAGGGCGGGGGTCCCTGGGGGTGGGCCAACTGCAGGTTCAAGTCTTTCAGTCAATACTGAGCTGGCCCATCCCTGCAGCCTCAGCATGATGACTCACCCTTGGAACGCAGCCTGGCTCTCAGCCCCGTCAGGGAGGGTGACTAACTGAATGATTGAGTCCATTGTTTGCATTTGTGTTTTCAGGGTTGGGGTTCGGGGTGAACTGTGTCTCAGTCACTGTGCTCAGCCCTCCAGGCCTAGTCTGAGCCAGGCCAGCGCCTCTGTTTTGGGCACCTCAGAGGGGGGCCATGTTCTCCTTCCTCTGTCTCTTCCCCACTTCCCTGGGGGCCCAACTTAGTGGAGTTGTCTTCCTTCTCTGTGGGGAAGCGAAGAGGGCAACTAGCCCCTCCTCTCATCGTCTCTCCTGCCTCCAGGGAGTAGGAAGTGACGCCGGTGGGAGCAGGAGAGACCCAGGGTCCCCGAGCTCCCTGAGCTCTGGGTCTGCAGGGCGTCGTCCAAGCCTTGCTTGGCTCTATTCAACTCCCTCTGGAAAAGCACCTTCCCCACCCGCAGTGGCTGCCAAGTGGTGGAGCCCGCGCCCTCGTGTGGGCAGAGAGCAGGGTGCTGGGCGAAGGTGGGATCGGTCTTCTTGAGCCCCGGGGAAGGCGCGGGGGGATGGACCCCACAGCTCTGGCCCTCATGGAGCCCTTCTTATGAGGAGGGAGATGGGACTTGGCTGCCCAGGGAATGTCAGCAGGGGATCTTTTGGCCCCAGCAACTGATTCCCACATAAAGCCCCTCGACTTTGTCTAAGACGAGCCTGCGCGAGTCAAGGAAAGAAAGGCGACAAATAGAATTTGAACCCCGCACCTCCTCTTCCCTCTTTCAGGGGAAGACTTGGTGCAAAGAGGGAGGAGGAGCTGCTCAGGCTCAGCCCCGCGTTTCCGGAGAGCCCTAGTGGCTGGAGGGCCGAGAGGCGGAACACAGCCCACCTGCTAGATCAACAGCATATGGCCCCCAGCTTCTGCTTCTCCACGGTAGTGGAGGGAATGGGCACACGGATTTAAAAAATAAAACAAACCCCAAGTAAATCGCAAAACTTTTTGTTAGCTTTAAGGGTGATTAAAACAAATTTTTTTTAAATGTTTAATTATTTTTGAGAGAGAGAAAGAGAGAGAGAGAGAGAGAGAGAGCACAAGCAGAGAAGGGGCAGAGAGAGAGGCAGACACAGAATCCGAAGCAGGCTCCAGGCTCCAGGCTGTCAGCACAGAGCCCCATGCGGGGCTCCGGCCTCGAACTCACAAGCTGTGAGATCAGACGTCCTGCTGACTGAGCCACCTAGGCACCCCAATTTTTTTTTAAGATTTCATTTTTAAGTAATCTTTACCCCCAACTTGGGGCTCAAACTCAACCCTGAGATGAACAGTCTCACACTCTACCGTCTGAACCAGCCATGCACCTGAGGGTATGATTTTAAAGGTTTTTAGGGGCCCCTGGGTGGCTCAGTCAAGCATCCGACTTCGGCTCAGGTCATGATCTCACAGTTCCGTTCGTGGATTAGAGCCCGACGTGGGGCTCTGTGTTGACAGCTCACAGCCTGGAGCCTGCTTCAGATTCTGTGTCTCCCTCTCTCCCTGCTCATGCTCTGTCTGTCTCTGTCTCAAAAATAAGTAAACATTAAAAAAATTTTTAAAGGTTTTTTTCGGGGGGGGGGGATGGTGGTGGGAGGAAGCAGTATTTCTAAAGGAATCTGGTAGGTGAAGACATTAAACGTGGATTCGGGGGTGGAAATGAGCACGGACTGCTCATTTTTATCTTGTTTGCTTTTAATTGACGTAAAATTGAAGTAAGCCCTGTGTGCTCACTCGGTGGTGTGGGCGTCTGGGCTTAGAGGAGAGGGAGACGTTCAGAAGTGAGCCGGGGGCTTCATTCATACTCTGTCCCTTTGCTGAGGCTGATCTGGGAAGTCCAGTTCACCTGCAGGTGGGACGGTGGGAGTGGCTGTGACCCCACTCCCGTAGCTGAGGTTCTTTCCCCCGTGGATGACCCCCTTCGTCCTAGTCCTCCTGACAGACACCCTGAAGCTGAAACCACAGGGCAGCCCATTTTGTAAGCTGGGACGGGGCCAGGAAGAGGGTGCAGAACTGAGTCACAGGACGTAGCTCTGTTCCCTGTCCAACAAATCTGAAATTGTTAAAGATAATGCCACTTTACATTTGTGTAGCACTTTTACTTTTATAAGACACTTTTGTATCCGTTGTCTTTTGTGAGCCTCAGGTTTGTGTGTAGTATGTATTGTTAGCCCCATTTAATGAGTGAAAAGACTAAGTTACAGGTAACTAAGAGCCTCTACCTGGGGGTGCGGTCAGAGCTTGGCCGTCCCCCTCCCCTCAGTTCACTAGTGTGCATTTTATCATGACGTAGTTTGGCCATTTTTGCTTCATCTTTTTCTTTTACATGTTTTAATTGTGTACAAAATGATCTATGGAACACATCTAAGAAATAAGAATCGTGCGCAAAACCCTTGAGTTTAAGAAATGAATGTTACTTTTACTTTGCAATCCCCTGGATAGCCTTCCCCATCTCATCTCCCTCCCTTCCAGTGGAACCACCGTCTCGTCATTGTGTTTATCATTTCTTCTTTCTTCAATAATAATTTTTGCTCCTGGGGCACCTGGGTGGCTCAGTCAGTTAAGCATCCAACTCTTGATTTCTGCTCAGGTCATGATCTTGCAGTGCACGGGATTGAGTCCCAAGTTGGGCTCTGTGCAGACAGTGAAGAGCCTGCTTGGGGTTCTCTCTCTCCCTCTCTCTCTGTCCCTCCCCTGCTCACGTTCCTGTGTGTGAGAGTGCACTTGCAGTCTCTCTCAAAGCAAATAAACATTAAACAAGAGAAGTGTTTAAAAAATATTTTTGCTACTAATATTTTAGTATTAAATACTAAATATTTAATCTTCTGTTCCAGAAAAATGTATTAAAAATTCCATCTGTTCATCACTCTGTAATGTCCGTTGTGTAGTAAATGTAGGAGAGTCTGTTTTCAAGCTCTCTTTTCTTTTCCATTGATTGCTCTACTTCTATGCCAATGCCACTCCATCTTTAAAAAATTTTTATATTTCTGTAATAATCCTTGACACGTGGTGAGGCAAATCTTTCACTGTGCTCTTCATTTTCAGGGATATCTCTGCTATTCTCTAATTAATTAATTAATTAATTAATTAATTTTTGGATTCTACTCCTTCTGTCTTTATTTTCCAGAAGGAAACTGTCCTCAATCTTCTAGTCCATTAAAAACCTGCCATGTGTGATTGTGTCATCCTTGATGATCTTCCCTGCAGATGACACAAATGGCCGCACATTGCTTCAGTCCACTGGACGGTGTTCAGGAGCATGTGATGCCATGGGCCACTCTCTTTTGCACATCACACATTACTGGCTTGGTTTGCAACACACTGCAGGCTCTGGTGTTTCTTGGTCCTCTACTTTAAAATATACACGTCAGCGTGATCTTGTTAAGTCCCACAGAACAACTTGTTGGGGTTCTGTTTGACATTGCATAGATTCTGTGGATCAGCCTGTGGAGAATGTTGAATCTTCCAATCCATGAACATGGTTTACCTCTCTATTTATTTAGATCTTTAATGTCTTTGAATAGCATGTGATCATTCTCACCAATGCACACTTAATTGTACAATTTATTGACATTGTTGCAAATGGCATGTTTTAAAAAAATGTTTGTTTTTGTTATTGGTATAGAAATGTAATTGAGTTTCTACATGCTTAAATATAAAACAAAACAAAACTTACCATTTTAACCATTTTCAAGTGTTCAGTTTTGTAGTGTTAGGTGTGTTCACGTTGTTGGGCAACAGATCTCCAGATCTCTTTCATCTTGCAGAACTGAAATTCCACATCCATTAAACAACAACTCCCCATTTTCTACCCCTCACCTGGTCTCTGGCTCCAGCATGCTGCTTTCTCTTTCAATGAATTTGACTGCTTTAGATAATTCATGTAAGTGGAGTTATACAGTATTATCTTTTTTGGTGACTGCCTTATTTCACTTAACATAATGTCTCCAAGGTTCATTCATATATAACATGTGACAAGATTTCTTTCCTTTTTGTTATTGAGTTTTGTATTGATTTTATATTCAGAAACTTTGCTAAAGTTGTATTATTTCTAATAATTTAGAATCTTTTGGGTTTTCTTTAGAGCCAATTATTTCAATCTGCAAATCAAAATTTCCCTTTTTCTTTTATAATACATATGACTTTTATTTATTTTTCTTTCCTATTGCTTTGGCAAGGACCTCTTGTATTTTGTTAGTACCTTGTTAAATAGCAGTGTTGGTGGATACACCTTTTTGTTTCTAATCCTAAAAGAAATACTTTTAAATGCTTCACCATTAAATGTGATATTTACTGTAGTTTTTTTTTTAAAGAAACTTTAATCAGAAATTAAAGTTCTCTTTATTCTGTTTTCTGAGTTTTCATTTAAAATCATGAATTTATATTTTTAAAATGCTTTTTCTGCATATATTAAGACGATTGCTTAATTTTCTCTTTTAGCTGTTAATGAATTATATAACTTTATTTTCTTTTTAAAAATACTATATTTTTAAATGTTTATTTATTTTTTGGGGGGAGGGGAAGAGAGAGACAAGAGGCAGAATCCAAAGCTGGCTCCATGCTGTCAGTGCAGAGCTGGCCTCAGAGCTTGCTGTCACAAACTGTTAAGATCATGACTTGAGCCGAAATCAAGAGTCAGACACTTAACTGATAAAGTCATCCAGGTGTCCCTATAACTACTTTCTATCATTAAACCATTTTTATATTTCTGGGATAAACCCATCTTAGTCATGACGGGTCAGTTTTTATATGTTGCTGAATTTGGTTTGCTAGCATTATAGTTCAGATTTTTACTCTTGAGTAAGACTGGTTTATAATTTTCCTTTCTTGTATTATCCTTGCATGTTTGGATATAAAGGTTATACTGGCATCATAAAATGAATGGGAGAAAGTTTTCTATCCTCATTTCTTTCTTTCTTTCTTTTTTTTTAACTTTTATTTATTTAAGTAATCTCTACACCCAACATGGGGCTCCAACTCATGACTCTGAGACGAAGAGTTGTGCACTCCTCCAACGAAGCCAGCCAGGCGCCCCTTTCTTCCTCCATTTCTAAACTTAAGCATATTGTGTAGAAACCTGAAATTTGTTCCTTGAATGGTTTTCATGAATCTCATTGGTAAAATCTGGCAGGAATTTTCTTTGTCATAGACTTTGAACTACTGGTGCCATTTCACATGGTCATTGAGCCATTCAGTCTCTCTACTCCCTCCTTGTGCCAGAGTGGTGAGATTTTTCTCTAGGAATTTACCCATTTCATCTACATTTTAAAATTTATTGATATAGGGGCACCTGAGTGGCTCAGTTGGTTGAGCGTCTGACTTCAGCTCAGGTCATGAACTTGCGGTTCGTGAGTTCAAGCCCCACATCGGGCTCACTGCTGTCAGCCTGTCAGCACAGAGCCTGCTTCAGATCCTCATTCTCCACAGCTCCCTAAATAAATAAATAAATAAATAAATATTTATCGATATAAAATTATTCATTATATACTCTTATTATTTATATACTGGAAACATGAAAACTCCTCTTTTGGTTACTATTGTTAATTTGTGCCTTTCCTTTCTTTTCATTTTCTTTGAATAATATTGTTAGAGGGATGTCTTTTTTTTTCTTCCAGTGTTTTTAATAAACTAAGTTTGGCTTTATCAATTCTATTGTATTTTTGTTTTATATTTTATTAAATTATGCTCTTTTATTTTCTTCCTTCAGCATAGCTTGGATTTATTTTGAGATGACTCATTTATTTGTAAAATTTTGTCTTTTCTAATATGTGACTTTAGGCTGTACACTTTCCTCTAAGAACTGTTTTCGCCACACCCCAAAATATGTATATTGTTGTATTGTTGTATATAAATATGTAATTGAATTGTTAAGCTCTAAGCATTTTCTAATTTAATTATGATTTTCCATCTTTTAATGAATACTTTTTAAAAGCCTATATTTGTATTAAAATATTTAAAAGTCTATAATTTTCAAACATATGCCGTTCTTATAGGTATCCATTTGTTATTAATTTTTAGCTTATTTAAATTGTAGTCCCATAACAGGTATGACATCAATCTTATGAAATGTGTTGAGATGTCCATTCTCCTTCTAGCATGTAGGCAATTACATAAAAGTGTGGAGCTTCAGAAGAGCATGTATTCTATAGTTTTCTATTTCCTTTTTTCTTATGGAGATTTTTGTCTGCTTGTTCTCTGAATTACTGAAAAAAGTATGTTGAAATATCTCTCCACGGCTGTGAATTTATGAATTTCTTGTTGTAATTCTGTTAATATCGGCTTTATATATTTTGAGGCTATGTTATTAAATGCAGAAAGTTCAGAGTTGTTATGTCTTTGGGGGATTTTTGTATTAATATGTGACTATTTTATCTTTAATAATGCTCTTTATTTTTTTTTAAGTTTATTTATTTGTTTATTTATTTAGAGACTCAGAGAGTACTAGTGGGAGAGGGGTAGAGAGAGAGGGAGAGTGAGAATCACAAGCAGGCTCTGTGCTGTCAGTCCCATGTGGGGCTCAAACTTAAGAACTGTGAGATCATGACCTGAGCTGAAAGCACTGGTTATGGATAGTAAGAAACCCTCTTTATGGCTCCGAAGCATTTTTCAGGAATTGAAGACAAGAGATGAAATATTAAAACAAAAGATGCTTCCATTGCTCTTCTTACTCAAGAAATTCCAAGGTTTTTGGGAGTTCTGAGCCAGAAACTGGACAAAGTCTAAGTATAAATGAGAAATATACGTTGGTCATTTGAATGACCAAAAATACATATTTCTTATATCACAACATCATACTCCTCTTCTTTTCTCTTTCAATCTTGGGTTTTTAATATTTATCTTTATTGATTTTGTCCTGAATGTATACATGAGGTATTGCAGACAGAGATAAGATTTCTTATTAACGACCTTAAATTAAGTACATAACCAAGGTGTCAGGGCTGCCTTGGCTCAGATGTCACCCTGGGCCAGGCCACATTCGGGGAGCAGCATCCAAGGCTAGAACAAGGAAAAATGATTTTTCTTTACTTATAAACGGGGTTTAAAAAGAGAGAACAGGCCACAAATGGAGTCAATAAACCAAGACTTAACACCTGACCCAACTGCAGCCTCAACCTTTCCCGGGAAGGTGAACTTTAGCTAGTCAATCTGGAATTATCTGGCCAGCATTAGTGAGGTGATCACTGATAGACCCTGTCTGTCCCCTATACGAAGATGAACTTGCCTCAAACAATCCCCCCCCCCCCCCCTTTTTGGTAGAAATGTCTTTTTCTTCTGCCTTCTTCTGTCTATAAAAGCCTTCGATTTTGTACAGCTCTTTGGAGCTCCTGTTGGATGGGATGCTGCCTGATTTGTGAATTGTTGAATAAAGCCAACAAGATCTTTAAGTTTTACTTTGTTGAATTTTGTTTTTTAACAAGGGGAAGAGGGCAGTTGTCCTCTTTTTTTCTGAAAGAGTCTCCTTGGAAGTATCACAGGCCTGAATCTTAACACCACCCTTTGAAATGTGAATAAAATTTATCCAGGAAGCAAACAGCCCTGGTTTAGGTCCCAGAGATGTCTCTAAATTCTGCCTCTTCATCTCTTTTGAAGTATAAATACCTAGCACCATAGCCTGCCAGTCTCCCAGGCACCTTAGGCATAGGGACCTACTCCAGGTGGTAAGCACCTTCCCTTGGGAGATAAGAGAAGTTTTATTATTCTTTTGGATCAGAGCACTTAACTACACAAATGGCTACAAATATAATCCTCAAGGTATGTGACGAGTCTCAGGAGGCTAGGGCTTGTACTGCACCACAGAGCACTGCCCTGAAGTTTTATTTCCCCAGACTCAGCCAACCACTGTTAATGAACTGAAATGCATTCTTCTGTAGATGTCTTTATGTGCTTTATACTTTACACGTATAGCTGCACTAAGATGCAACATAGGTGTTTTTGTACAATGTAATTACATTATAAAAATGGGATCATGAAAGATACCACTCTCATTTTATTTTTTCTCATTTAGCCATATATCACGGAAATCCCTTCAAGTCAAGCCGGCAGAGCTCTAAATCTTAGTTTTAATGGCTAAATCTTTGTTTTAATGCTACGTGGCAGGTGGGCAGGGACAAGCGAAAGAGAAACTTTAGTGAGCCGGGGGTCACTCCCAGTGCGACGTCCAAGGAGCTCTTTACCCCCGCGCCCCGTCCTCCGAGAGCCCAACTTCCTTGCCCTGTCCTCCCAGAGCCCAGGGGGAGGAGGGCAGGTGAGAAGGCCCCTTCCTCTCCTCAGGAAGGCCAGAGTCACAGCTGTTGGACGGCTTTCTCCTGCCTTCAGGCTCAGTTCACGGCTTTGGGACAGAGAGGGTTCCAAAGGGCTGCCCCGCCCCCCTTCCCTCTTCAGGAAGTCCGACCTCCGGAAGCTCCCGCGCTGCCCTGCGCCTGTCTGCGGCGCCGCCACCTTGCTCTTCTCGGGCTTCCCCTATGCTCCGGGGTGCTAACGGAGCGTCCCTAAGCCAGGCTTTGACGGCTGGTGGAGAAGGGGGGGTATCCGGAGGGCGGGGGGCGAGTTCCATGCCCAGGAATGGCGGCTCTGGCGGCTCTGGCGGCTCTGGCGGCTGTGACTGATTTCCTTCCGGGTTATTCGGAAGCAGGGCCACTGATGACCCAGGCGCCCTTGGCGCTTCTGCTTCCAAGACTCTTTTCTCCACAGAAACTATTAAACATTATATTTTGTGACGGTGTTAGTATAAAGACAAATGTAAACCAAGATGGATTCATTATTATATAATCATTACTATTGTATTCACATTTCTTGTGTTTTTAAAAGAAATGAAGATGAACACATTTCCAGCACCCTTGGCATGGTGCTTCCTGGGCCTGATGGGTGCCCCCCGTCTAGAGACCAGCACTTCACTTAGGGAATATTTTCTTCTCAAGAAAAAAACAGCTTAGTCTTTCTTTTTTAAAAACACAACTGTATTGAAGAATTGAAATTAAGATCTCGTAGAGACACCTGCACACTCATGTTCACTGAAGCATTACAATAGCCAAGATATGAAAACAGTCCAAGTGACCATAAGTGGATGAATGGATAAAGAAGGTGTGGTGCATACAAACACAATGGAATATTATTCAGTTGTGAGAAAGAAGGAAATCCTTCCATTCGCAAAACTTGGATGGACCTTGAGGGCATTATGCTAAGTGAAATGTTGGAAAGAGAAAGACAAATACTCTATGATAGCACTTATATGCAGAATCTAAAAAAGTCAAAGTCCGAGAAACAGGGTAGAGTGGTGTTTACCAGAAGTTTGGGAGTGGGAGAAATGGAGAGATGTTGGTCAAAGGGTACAAACGTGTGGTTATGATGAACAGGTTCTGGGGATCTAATGTGCAGCATGGTGATGATAGCTAATACTGTATCATGTACTTGAATGTTGCTGAGAGAGTAGATCTTAAAGGTGCTCACCTTAAAAAAAGAAAAATAGTAACTATGTGCCAAGATGAAAGTGTTAGCTAATGTTATGGTGGTAATCATTCTGCAACATATAAATGTATCAAATCAACATGTTGTACATGTTAAACTTACATAATGTTACGTGTCAATTATATCCTAATAAAGCTGGGAAAAAGCAAAATAAAATGAAAAAACCAAAACCAAACCAGACAAACAGAAGCTTTGAGATATAATTCACATACCATAAAGCTGACCCTTTTTAAGTGTATAATCCATGGTATTTTGGGTGGGGGTTTAGGACAACAGACATTTATTCTGAAGGCCAGAAGTCTTAAATCAGGTGTTGGCAGGGCCACATTCCTTCCAGAGGCTGGAGAGGAGAATTGGTTCTTTGTCTCTTTCAGAGTCTGGTGGCTCATTGCTTGGCTTGAGGCTGCCTGCTCCAGACTCCGCCTTGGGTCACACTGCCTCCTCTCTGTCTGTGTCAAATTCCTCCTTGCCTCACCCTTTCCACCCCCTCCCCCCTTAAAAAATTATAGTAAAATGCATGTAACATAAAATCAACAATCTCAACCATTTTAAATGTTCAGTTAAGTGATATTAAGCACATTCACATTGTCATGCAGCAAATCACCATCCACCTCCACAATTATTTTCATCTCTCTTTTTAAATTACTACTTTTTGAAAATGCTTATTTATTTATTTTGAGAGGGAGAGCACAAGTGTGGGAGGGACAGAGAAAGAGGGAGAGAGAATCCCAAGCAGGCTTCACACTGTCAGCACACAGTGCAATGTGGGGCTCGATCTCACAAACTGTGAGATCATGACCTGAGCTGAAATCAAGAGTCGGGACACTTAACTGGCTGAGCTGCCCAGGAACCCCAACAGTTCTTTTTATCTTACAAAACTGAAGCTCTGTCCCCATTAAACACTAACTTCCCACCCCCCTCTCCCCTAGCTCCTGGCAGCCACCATCTACTTTCTGTCTCTGAATTTGCCTCTTCTAAGCACTTCATATGAATATCTCTTTGAGACTCTGCTTTCAATTCTCTATTCTCTCAGGTGCAGCAGTAGGAGTTCCTCTCCATTGCCCCACTAGGTGTCCATGGGTGCCCTTTGGGCGTACAGTTGTCCCAGGGGTGCTATGGAAAGCTGTGCTCCTGGTGTGTGTGTGTGTGTGTGTGTGTGTGTGTGTGTGTGTGTGTGTCAGGGTGATGACTCTCACTGGCCAGGTCTTGCTCACTGGGTGGTCAGCTGGTGGGGTGCTTGGGGCAGAGAAAGAAGTTTCTACTCACATGAAGACTTGAGCAGGGATCAATTGGGACCTTGGGTGCCAATGGGGTGAAGATTGAAGGGCCAGATGCTCAGGGGCTGCCTTCCACCCCATCTTCTGGGCACTGGCCAAGGTCTTATGCTTGGTTCCTTCTCTCAGCCCTGTCACCCAGCGCCACCTGGACAATGCACGCTGACTCTCTGACAGTCCTTCCAGTTGTGCTCCTCCGTGTGGCCCACACTGCAGACTGCTTTCCTTCTCTGTCATGTCCTGGTGTCCCAGGCTTCCTTCTGTCACCTTTATTCATGCCAGAGGCTCAGTTCTAACTGTACCTTAAGTTCACAGCAACACAAAACCCCGTTGAGTCAGAAGGGCTCATTCTTAGTGATTGATGGGACCAAAATGTCAATACCTGTATTTTGGTATTTCTTTCACACATTATTAAATATGGAAATGAATACCTGTATTCTCTGTGAAAATTTTCGGGATCTATAACATTAAGAACCTGGAGCTATGTAACATATTAAATATATTAAAAAAATTAGAAACATGCTACAAAACGTCAAATGAAACAGAAAAACTTCAAATATAAACATTAAACATGCATTATTATTCTAATCTAAATAAGTTGTTAACTTAATAAAACATCAGACAAAAAGTAAATTAAATGTTATGCAAAAATAAAGAAAATTTAACTTTGAAAATGAAGGTAAAATGATATCTTCATCAATGGTGCTGTCCTTGGGCTGTGAATGTAGGTTTTTTGGACAGTTTTCCAGCTGCTGAAAACCCTGATTTTACACTGAGATCGACGTGGGGGCGACTGACTTCATCTTCAAATGATACCAATTCTTGTTTGATAAATGAGATGCTTTTGAATTTTTTTGAGGGCATGCAGTCTTTATCACTAATTGTATGTAGTTTCTGTATTAAAGAATATCAATTTGCTTCATCTTCCTTAATTACTTCATTTATGGATAGAGATTACAATAAGGAGAAACCAGTACCAGTTTCAGTGCTGAAACGTCTGCCCACCACTTGCTCAGAGATAAGAAGAATTCTTGCGTAGGGACTTCGCTTTGTTGATTGGCATTTTCTTTCTTCTTTTGCAGATTATGAAGGTGTAGAAGAGTGGTTCCCAATAGAGTAAGTCTTTGATTTGAAATTTTGATATCACCTATAATTCTTAGGTACATCTCAATATATAAATGATTAAAATTTCAGATTTAAAAAATACTGAAGTAATATTGCTATACCAACAAAAATGTTAATATTTTGGTACCTAAAAATTACACAGTATACCAGAATACTGAAATATGGAAAACAGGCATCGTAATCACTTACCCTTTAAAACAAGCAAACAACCACATTCCTCCCCATGGCTCTGTCTCTCAGCAGAAGAAAGATGAGGCTTCCTGCTCAGTTTGCCCTGGGGAAACCAATTCCAGAAATGGTCAAAATTCATTAATGCAATGCCCCTAAACAAAATATTTCTGTTTTCTTATCAAATCTTCCTACAAATGTATAATTACCATTTTCATGACAACACACAGCTCTTCCCTGTTGATGTCCCTTAAGTTTAGACATTTACATCTTTTCTGGGTGCCCTTTCCTCCAGCCAGTTACAGATTATGTGGGGTAAATATATTCATAAATGTAGTGTTTACTTGGGAGTTAGTCTCAAGAGTGTGAATCATTACCAGAAAAAGTCAGTTCTGTGGCTCATGTCCAGCTCCAGCTTGTTATTTTATATTCTGAGAAGTGTCCTTCACAGCTCAGAGCCATGGCGTTAGTTTAGGAACACACAAATGTATGATCCAAAACTTGATGGGGAAATTAAGTTTGGTAAGTAGAACTTCTCCAAGAAACTGGGAAAAGCCTTTAAAAAAATCTGGGTATGTGTGTGCATATGCATATGTGCCTGTGTGTTTCCCCATTCCTTGCCTCCGGTTTTAGGGAAAAACGTCCCTCCCTTTTAGTGCTCCCATCTGAGGTCAGAACACAGGGTTGGGAATGATGGAACCCAAGGGATCAGGCTGCACCAGGGCCTGGAACCTGGATCCCTTTCCCCCCACGTGGGAGGAGGCGCTGACAAGCCTTCTGTCCTATCGCTGGTCCTTTGGCTCCCCCTGCTGACCATTCATTGACCACTCAGCGCGGTCTGCCTGTGGGAGTGGCCTGAGAGGTCTGAGGTGGCCGGATTGCCCTGGGATTGCCTGGGGAACCTGATGGCCAGATGTTGGACACTGGCTGGCTGGAGCAGAAGCCAGACCCTTCCGCTTGTCTTTAGGGCCAGACCACACAGCCCTAGTGACAGGCAGTCCACAGTGTAAGGAAAAAGTTGGATTAGACTTCCTGGCCCTAGTTCATCTTCCACATTGCTGTCACATTTATCTTTCTGCCAATACAGCTGGTTCCATAGCTTAAAATCTTATACTGGCTTCTGCTATGGACTGAATGCTGGCCCCTCCCCCCGATTCATATATTGAAGCCCTAATCCCCAGTGTGATGATATTTCGAGGTGGGGGCCTTTGGGAGGTGATCAGGTTTGGATGAGCTCATGAGACTGGAGTCCCTGTGACGGGGCTGGTGTCCTTCCAGGACACGCTCCGCTGGGACAACAGACTGCTGCTCACTTGCCAAACACTTGCCCTGGTCTTCTGATCTTGCCATGTGTGTTCCACAAGTTGTTCATGGGATTCCTCCTGTTTCCTGAAGCCCACCCCAGGTTCAAACGTCACCTCCTCTGTGATATCTCAGATCCCAGGCACAGGTAAGAGCTCCCATACCTCTCCATGCTGGTCTTTATCACACGGCAGTGTAACATTCTGCCCCCCTTTCTTCCCTCCCCTCTCCTGATACCCACTGTGAGCTAATGGATAGAGCAAGGGACCATGCCATTTCATGTTTAGTTAGTACAGGGCTTAGCACATAGTAGGTGTTTGACAAGCCTTTGTCGAAGGGGTGAACACACTTCCACTTTGTAGAGTGTTGTAGGATAAAGGGCGGGGCCAGTACCTGTGGGAGGGGTTTTATGTAGGACTCTGACCCCATCGGGCATCATCTTAGGAATACAGTCAGGGCTCATTCTTGCTGCTGAGTGGTTGGTGGGGTGACCCAGCTCCCGGTGGGCACAGACCTAGAATCTCACTCTTGTGTGAGCTCCAGCAGGGCACGAGGAACCCTGGAGGCTGTGTGCCTCGTGCCCAGCACCGTGCTTGCCCTAAAGCAGCCTCTTGCTAATCATAACCAGCTTACTGAGTGCACGGACTTGGTGGGGTGCAAATGGACATAACCCTGTTCTCTCCAAATGTTCTCTGATAACTCCTTTTGGCCACCATCCTTCTCTACCCTAGAATGAAATCCTGCCAGTTCCACAGCCTTTCTAGTCACCCAGGTTTCTTCAGATGGGAAGAGCCCCAGTCAGGCCCCCACCTCCCACCTGCCTTGGGGAAGCTGTGTTGGGAGGGGCCTGAGGGCAGCCCCTTCACCCTCCCTCCTTCTCAGTGTGTTTACAGTCTGGGGAGTCCTCGTTGGGTGGTGGGGCTTTGTCTGGATTCCCCTTGCCTCCTTTGGTGGATCCCTGACAACTCCCCATCCTTTCAGCACTGCCCCTGACCTCCAGCAGAAGTTTCCACACTGACTCCTGGCCCGGGCCAGCCTGTGTGGGGTCCACATGTGGCTGCAGGACCTGGGAGCCTGCTGTGCAGACCCATGGGGGGCAGGCAGCCTTCCTCTTGCAGAATTTCGGTGCAAGTCAGGAGTCATGCCCCAGTTCCCTGGACACAGCCCATGCTCTCAGTGGTTCTCACTGGCATCAGGATAGAGGGGAAGCACCTTGTCCCCCCACCCCCCCCAACACCCCAGTTTACTCTTCTCTCTGAGCCTTTCCTACCTTTGAGGTGAGGGATGCATCAAGTCACCGGACTTTGTGTTTGGTTCACCTTTTCTGGAGAAGGTGGTCAAGAGCCTCTCTTCAGAATGTGTAGAAACATAACACCCTTTGTGCTTGCTTTGGGGTAACAGTGCAGAGGGAGCCTGTGAACCGGTTCTCTCTTTGCACCCAGTCATTTTAGGTTGTGGGAGAACACACACACAGCTGGGTTGAGCTCACTGAAGGACAGGCCTGCCGCCAGGGGGTTGAGGCTGTGTGGGTGGAGACCAGCGGAGGGCGCCCAGCTGGGGATCCACAGGACAGACCTGGACGTGAACCCCGACTCTCTCATTGTCTTTCACAATTGTCTCATCTCTCAAATGAGGGTCACTCTGGAGCCTACCATGCAGAGGTGAGGTAGACCAGGGTTGCCTCCCGGGAGATTGGAAGGAACCCTGGTAGAGTCATTGGTGTGGTGTCTTGATTCCTCAGAGGTGGGGAAGCTGTGGGAGTGGGTGGGAGTGAGGTCAAGAGCTCAGGCTTCTTGGCTTGGCTGGAAGCATCAGGAGGAGGATAGGTGGGAGGTGGGATTCACGGTGAAAGATTCAGTGTAGGGGAAACCAGTTTCTGCCCCTGGGTGGGTGGCTGTTGAAGGTGAAAGCCAGAGACAAGTCCCTGCTGAGTGTGCGCCGCCCCCCCGACCTGTCCTTGAGGATGCACACTCAGTCTGAGGGGACAATTGGCACTGTTGGTTTTTACGAGAGAGAGAGAGAGAGAGAGAGAGAGAGAGAGAGAGAGAGAGAGAGAAACTCAGCCCTGAGCCCCGGCCTCTGGAGAGTGGCCCTGGTGGGCAGGGAAGGGGGTCCTGTGCCCTCTGAGCCCTAGTCCCAGTTCTTCCCTCCCCCACTCTTCCCCATGGGCTCAGCCTCTCCTCTCTGGCTGACCTGCACAGGGACCTGGGCCTTGGCCTGGGCAGCTGACTCGTGTTCTTTCAGTTTTCTTGCGAAAGTTTCCACCCCACCCCCCACCCCTAGCGAGTCTTGGAAATGGAAACTCTTACTTCATGGAGCTGGTGAAGGAAGCCAGCTACACAGAGCTGGCGAGACTCACTGGACCAGATGGCTGGTATGAAAGGACTCGGCAAGTTCAGGGGGCCCTGCGAAGGGCCATGGAGGCCAGCCGGGCCCCAGTGTCACTGCTGTATTCGTTTCCATCCACGTGGGTCTGACCACTGTCTCTTCCTCTCCTGATGGTCTTGCTCCTCACCCCTTGGGGGACTTCCCTTCCCCATCTCCACCCCATTCTGGCGGTGCTCCCAAATATACTGCCTCACTCTTACTTGCCCCGGCATGGGCAGGCATGTGACTGCAGGCCTGGCTGACCATCAGCACGGTTCCCTGGTGCCGATGGCCCTGGCCAGCCTGCTGTTCTCCGTCTCTCCTGGCCCTGTGACAGAGGAACACTGATAGATGGTGGCCAACTGGCCATCCTGACCCGACCGCAGTGTGGCTCTGTGTAAGTGAGTGATGCAGCAAGAAAGGGCTCATAGCCGAGAAGAAGTCGTATCTGGGCACTGGAGGTTTAGCTCCAGGTGATGTGGCTTTCTAAAGGCAGGTTTTGAAACCATGTCAGGTAACTGTGCTGGAGTTTCAGCATGACAGGTTTGAGAACATGAGGGAGAATTGGAAAAACTATTTGGAGGACGTCCTCCAAATTGACATCCTTTGGAATGTTGTGTGGAAGTGGAATTCTCTGGGTCTTTTGCTATAACTATAAACTTTGCATAAGGGAAGTGTCAGAACACTCTTTTCTCCAAACTTCAAATCCAGTTCTTGTGGATGAGGTCACTCTGGCCACCAAGACTGTTTGAAGGTGGTCATGTGACCTAAACTGGGCCAATCAGGATTCTTCCCTGGGGGAGGGCTGCTAGGGAAACAAGTTCTTTTTCCCCTGGGACTTCCACATGTGGATAATATAAAAGCCAGGAGCCATGTGCCTTCTCATGGGGTGGGGGGGGGGGGTGGGGGGGCGCCCTCCTAAGGTAAGAGACAACCAGTTCTTCCAAAAAAGAGGCAGGACATCGTGGGATCCATCCATCCATCTAGAAAACAGGTGGTATTATTTGAGTCTTGGAATTTTCCTGTGTTCTCCAGTGATGTGAGCTCTTTTTTAACTGAAGGTACTGTTTGGTGAGTTTTGTTCTTTCCAGCCCAGAGTCCTGACTAAGACATCCCCTCAGAAGGCAGGCCCTGTATTCACATTTTATCATAGCAACTCAAATCCTCAGTGACTCTTCTCCCCTCTCCCCACACTCTTGGGTCACTGTCTCCCTCCACCCTGACCATATAACTGGGAATAACTATGAGATTGTTCTTGTATGAAGGTCCTTTTCACCTATTTGGCTTTCTAAGTAACTCTGTGAGGGAGGTGGGCTGGGCAGGACAGGTGAACCCTACTCTACAGGTGAGGAGACAGGAACTCAGAGAGGTGCCATGTGTCCATGGCTCAGGGCTGGGGGCAGTGTCAAGACACCAACCCCAGTGTGCAGGTGCTGGCCCTGGGCTGGGACGGTATGGTAGGAGGGAGGGATATAGACCTGAAAAAGCAAGGGGAAAAAAAAGCAAGGGGACGTGACGTCCACTTTGGAACCCCAGAGAGACTTCAGATGAATGGCTCCAAGGATGGGATGAAAAGTGGGGCTGGTGATGCTTAGGGCAACTGAAAGTCTGCCTGCAGACCAGTGAGCCGGCCACACCTGTCTCCTCTTTTCCGTTTCCTGCCTGCAGAGCAGTAGTTCCCCGGGCCCAGCTCTTGTCTAAAGAAAATGAACAAGCACCCTGGAACTTCTTTCTTGGCATCCCAGGATAAAGCCTTCCTAGTTGTGGCATGAGCAGCTGGTTCCCTGTCCGTTCAGTGAAGTGCAGCTCTCATGCCGCATAAACAGCACTTCTGAGCGACCTTCCCACTCAGGGAAAACAGATGTGTGCATAGGAAAGAAAGCCTCAGCTAGAAGAGCTACCTAGGAAAACTAATTTAGTCTTTCATTCGTAAGGAAATAAAATCACCAGCCCGTGAAGAGTACTGGCAGCACAAAAGAGAACGGAGAAAACAACACACAGAATAACCTACAGTCAAAGAAGAAAATGCAGAGAAAATGTAGGAGAGAACTGTGTCTTCAAAAAGATTTCAAAAAGTGGGTTTCCAGAAAAATGACCTAAGTGGGAAAATTTCTTGCAATGGAATTAGGAGCTAGAAGATATATAGTGATATAATGTAAAAAACATAGATGTCTGTTCTTAACCAGAAACAAAAAACCCAAACCCCAAGCAGTTAGAGACTTCAACTAAAACAGAAAACAATAAGGTGATGGAATGAGGGTAGGGGTGAGGCACGGGCCACTGGGGTAATAAAGGTCCTTGGCCCTGGGAAGGGTGAAGTCATTGCCTGCTCTCATGGCAGCTGGTGGGGAAGCCATGACAGCATCTGGAGGAGCTTATGTGTTCCACACTTTAATACTGGGATTATTCTCTGGGTAAAATTCAACACACCTTGGGAGTGGATCCGCTTTGTCTCTGTAAAGTTCAGAGCAGGTATGACCCCAGCCTGTCCTCATCAGCTGGGAGTTTACCAACCGTGCTCACGGTTGCTAACCGTTGCTGGAGGGTTGGCTGCAAACACTTTGCCCCATTAGCTTCCCCTCAGCCACCGGAGGAACCCAGCAGAAGGAGGGGCTGTGGCCTTAACCACAGAGTGTCCCCTAGGAAGTTCCCAGTCTAAGAGGGGAGGCCCAAGTCCTGCTCTGAGAGGGCTGTCTCCTGAGTTGCTGGTCTAATGGTAGGGATAGGGCTTCTCTCTGGGTGGGTCAGAGCAAGCCTAATGTCAATCCCTTTCCTGCTCTCCAGTGTAATGCCATGAAGGTAATGATGTACCCTTGGCCTCCTGGGAGCAGTATTGGGAGACAGGGTATGTATGAAGGGAGGGGACATCAGGCCTGTCAATTCAGAAGAGCAGGCAGGACCTGGGAAGCCAACTGTACAGCAGCCTGGGGCCACTGCTGAGGCAGGCCAGGAGGGGGCAGCAGTATTACTTCAGCAGGAGAATGGACAGGTGGAGGAGGAAGCTGGTGGGATCCTGGGGGCTCTCAGAGAGAGGGTGGGGAACAGTTTGGTGGCAGTTGGTGGGCACAAGGTAAAGGAAGCTAGGGAGGTGCCCATCCTGTGTCTTAGGTTTGAGTGGTCTTCTTGGGCTGCCTGCCATAGGGCTCTGTTCACCAGAAGTTGAGAAGCTCTGTCTTACTGGATTCTGGGTGGGGGAGGTTGACTTTTCCTCCACCTCCACCCACTTCCGGTAATACCTGATTTTGATGAAGAATACCCTCTTCTCTCTTCCAGTGAGTTCTGCATTTTCTCTAATCTCAGGAAAGTCTGTTGGCGTTTCTTTACTAACTGATAAGACCCTCCCCTGAGACTTTCCCTTCCAAATATTTAGCAACATCATTTACATTCATGAGTACTTCATATGTTTTTCATTTATTGTGTTTTGATTTGGGCAGAAATGAGGAAAAGGTTGAATTTTGCATGTGACTCATGATATAGTGATGTGGAAATGTTGGGGTACAGAGTCAATGGCCAAGAAAGAATTCTTGAGACATCTTTAGTGCAAAAAAGGGGTTTCATTAAAACATGGGGACAGGACCTGTGGGCAGAAAGAGGTGTACTGGGGTTGTGAAGAGTGACTCATTATATACCTTCAGGTTGGAAGGGTGTTAGGGATAGTGTAAATCTCTAAGGAATTTTGGAAGCAAGGTTTCTAGGACCTTGAGGAGCCTGTTGTTAGGAAAATGTTCTTTATTACTGTTTAGTAAAAGCTCAGTCGTGAGGACCTTCAGATGTACATTAGGGGGACATATGCTTGGAGTATAATTGCTAACATATGTTTGGGGAGATAAAGGAAGTTTCCAAAGGAAATTTTTAAAAGTTTATTTATTTTGATGGGGCAGTGGGTAGGACAGAGAGAGAATCCCAAGCAGGCTCTGTGCTGTCAGTGTGAAACCCATTTCAGGACTCGAATCCATGAACCGTGAGATCATGACCTGAGCTGAAATCAAGAGTCAGATGTTCAAGCAACTGAGCCACCCAGGTGTTGCCCAAAGAATTTTTGTATGTTAAAGTAGACTTACAGGATCCTGGGGGTTGGGATGTTAAGCTAAGATTGCCTTTTGCCCTGAGCAAAGTGCCATTCATCATCAAGGCAGCTGAATTCCTAAAGGAAGGTCATTGCCTCTTTCAAGGACTTGTCAATGGGTGTCTGCAACAAGAGAATGTAATTTTCTTTTGCCTTTGTTTCCCACATCATTTTCTTCTGCAACTTTTTTTCTTACAAAGGCAGAATATCTTTCTTGTAAATTCTTTGGAAGACTTCTCTTTCATACCACTGGCCAAAACCAGGTTCTGGTTCCAGAAGCAAAGAAAGCCTTGAAACGTCTTGGCATTTTCAGCCTTCCTCATGGAAGGTGATCTGCCAACAAGAAGGGTCTGGTGGGTGCTGCAGATGGTGAAGGGGCAGGAGAATTGTTGCAGAGAAGCCAGAAGACCAAGTCCTCTGACTTGCAGGAGGAAGAGGTGGGGAGCTCAACAGAACACACAGGTCCAACGTGTAACAGAGGGTTGTGCATTGTGTGAGGAGTGTCCCCCATGTTGGGGTTTTTGTAAATATGAGATCGAAGCCAACTCAGTCTTTGTTTTAATTCCTGCCAGTTTCAACCACAAGGACTCACCTTGAACTCAAGGGGCAGAGGCTTGAATTGTATCTTTGGCAATATACTCCCCTCCTCTATGGGGAATTCCCTGGGGCATAGGTGGGAATGAAGAACTAGGAGCAGAACGTGTTTCTTTCTTGGATTTCCAAATCTGAATGTCTTGTCCTGAGCAGTAGGAGGACAGTGGTGCAGATATAGCACATGGCAGCTGCCCGTCTGATGCGGAGGAAACAGCCCTGCCCTGGGGGAGTCTCCATCTTTGTAAGGGGCAGTGGGACCTGGTACTCCAATAAGGCCTTGGCTGGAAGTCAGGGGCCCTCACTGGGGGACTTTTGGGAGTGTGATGAAAATCTGGATAGGTTGCTAGATAGAGAGTGGGATCAGGTGCGCTCAGCGAGGGAAAGGCCTGGGAGGGGTTAGAAAAACAGATCTGGAAGTTTAGGGTGAGAGCTTAGAAAGCAAAATGGCAACTCATTTGGCCACCTTGGGAGTTTCCAGGACCCTTGTGGGGCCAGCAAGTGTGAGTAGGAACCTTACCTCACTCTGCACTGTCCTGGTGTGGCTGAGCACAGGGCTGCACAGAAGAGGGGGTGACTCCAGGTCTGAGACACGGCTCTCTAAACATGCTTGGGGGTGAGCATGGGCTTTCCTCCTGAGCTCAAACTCCAGACCCTGGGAAGGGCCACCCTAACAGAAGTGAGGAGGCTTCTCATCTTGTGTGTCAGCAAACTTCTTGGGTTGCCAACTAAGTGGTTAGCAAATTGCATAGGTGTTGTCTCTCTCAGGAGTAAAAACCCCATGCCTCCAAGGAAAGCATGAGTGTCTGGGTTAGGGTTTAGGAGCTCTGAGCTAGGACTTGGTTCTGTCCCTCACCAGCAGTGTGGCCTTGGGCAAGCCACTTGTTTCTCCAGCCTCAGTTTCACCATCTGTAAACCAGAGGCGCTGTCCTTGGCTGTTGTGGGGGGTGGGGGGGACAGACCACAGTTGGAACCACAGCTCAGCCTCTGCTAGCTGGGTGACTTCAGACAGATTAACCTCTTTCTGTGCTTGGTTTTCTCACCCAGAGATGGGCATTGGGTTATCTAGAGGTTTAAGGCCGTGCCTGGCACCTGGCTGACGCTCAGTGAATGTTAACTTCCCCTCTCCATTTTTAAATTTATTTATTTATTTTACAAGAGAGAGTGAGAGACTGGAGGGGGGGGAGAGAGAGAGAGAGAGAGAGAAAGAGAGAGCATGGGGAAGGGGCAGAGAGGGAGAGAGGGAGAGAGAGTGCAGGGAAGGGACAGAGAGAGGGAGAGAGAGAATCCCAAGCAGGCTCTGTGATGTTAGCACAGAGCCCTACAGCGTGAACCCGGGATCATGACCCCAGCTGAACTCAAGAGCTGGGATGCTTAACTGACTGAGCCACCCAGGCGCCCCTCCCATTTTCTTGCTGAGCTGTCAGTTCAGAGATTTTAGCCATTCACCTCCACCTACGTATTTGCTAATTTTTGCCAGGTGCAGGACTGATGGCAGCAGCAGCTACAGTGCAAAGCCAAAACAGGATGGGTCACGTCTCAGCCATTGACAGGGATTAACATTAGACTGAGGGCCTGGCTGAGACCCAGAAGGAGCCACCACCCTGACTTGTCTTGAGAACTAACTGGGGCAGAGATGGTCTTGTAGTCTGTGAAGTCCACGGGACAGGGAGAGACACAAGGCGTTAATCCCCAGGAAGGAGGGCATTTCCCGCAGGGGGAAGGAACCTGCATTTCTCCAGAGTTCCTGCAAGTGGCCAGGAAAGGCTTGATGTCTGCTGGCCTCTCTTCCTGGCTGAGACGCAGCAGGGGTATCCGTGGGGGAGAAGAAGGTGGGGGAGGGTGCTGTCAGCTCCTCTTTCAGCATTTCAAGGTTCGATTTTAGAGTCTTTAAGTCTTGTGGTTCCACTTTATGGTTGTGACTGAATGTCCCCTTCATGCTCTTGAACTCTCTGATTATGATTTATACTAACCACCCTGCCACTGCTGCTCTGCTACTGTAGAGTCATGGCTGACAAAATTGCTAGCATAAGACATAAAAATAAGCGTATTTAAAATAGAAGAGTCCAGCAATTCAGGGCATGGACCCTAGGGCTGGCGACCTAAATTCAAATTAGCCTCTGCCATTTACTACCTGTGTGATCCTGGGCAAATTACTTAAGCCCACTGTGCCTCAGTTCCCACGTCTGTGAAGTGGGAGTGAAAATAGTGTTTCCTACCTCTTAAATTTGTTGTGAGGATCACATGAGTCCATGTGTAAAGCCTTAGAAAAGTGCCTCGCACAAAGTAAACTGAAGGATAAGCATTAACTATTCATATCTTTGCAAACTCTCCAGGGCGCTGTTCCCCCGGAGACTACAACACCGTGTCTCAACCCTGCTAACACAGCCAGGCTCTTCAGTTGTTGGGAAGGGTGGCTGTTTCCTCAGAGAAGCGCCAGATAAGGCACTCGGTTTGGGTTGAGGTGCCATGTTGTATGACAGACATTTCATTATCACTAATGTCATCCTCCGTACCTTGAGATGACCCACCGTGCGAGCCCAATGGCCTGAAGAGCTGTGATTTCCACCTCCTATTTCATACCTGGACCGAGTCGGTAGGACTGTTTCAATTCTCTCTCTCTCTCTGTCTCTCCTGATTAAATGTGGATGGAGTGGAATGCAGGTCTGGTGGCATCACACCCTCCACCGTTGCTGCTACTACCACCTCCAGTGGACACCAGACCCCTCGCGGAGGACTCTCTCTGTGCCAGGCACCATGCTAACCATTGTGTCTTAACGTTTATTCATTTTTGAGAGAGAAAGAGAGAGGGGCAGAGCGTGAATGGGCAAGGGGCAGAATGAGAGGGAGACACAGAATCGGAAGCGGGTTCCAGGCTCCGAGCTGTCAGCACAGAGCCAGACGCAGGGCTCGAACTCACGAACCGTGAGATCACGACCTGAGCTGAAGTCACATGCTTAACTGACTGAGCCACCCAGGCGCGCCCCCCCCTCTTTTTTCATGCTAACCACTTTGTAATGTTGTCTTATTTAATCCTTAACAACTCTGCGAAGTTTATTTTATTTTTTATATTTAAAAATATTTTATTTTTAAGCAATCTCTATACCCAATGTAGGACTTAAACCCACAACCCTGAGATCAAGAGTCACGTAGTCCACTGACTGAGCCAGACAGGCACTTGGTGTGAAGTCCATTTTATTATCTGCATTTTACAGGTGAGGGTGCAAGACTCAGAGAGGTAACTTGGCCACATGGCTTGGAGGCAAAGGAACCAGAATTCAAGCCTGTGTTTGTTTGGCTCCCAAGGCTGGTGCCATTTACACACCAGCCTCTTCACCTGTGTTGTTTCTTCAGCACAGAGACAGAGTCTCCCATGTCTTTCCAGCACACAAAGACCTTGCATCGTAAGCCTGGCATTTGGGACATGTGATTCATTTTTTATTTTTTGTTTTTTATTTTAGAGAGAGCGAGAGGCAGGAGCAGGAGAGAGAGGCAGAGGGAGAGAGAGAGAATCTCAAGCAGGTTCTATGCTCAGCATGACGCTTGTTCCCATGACCCAGGGGTCATGACCTGAGTTGAAATCAAGAGCCGGATGCTCTACTGACTGAGCCACCCAGGAGCCCAGGACATGTGATTTTAATACAGTAAAGAAACTGGCACATCTGGGCTTCCCTCCAGGGTGCATGTGCTTTCCAGAACTTTCTTATAATTTCCATACTATATTCAAGCTGTTGCATGAGGAGGCCCAATTGTGTCTGGATTTATTCTTTCCTTGTGAGTCTAGGGCAAGGAGTAGTGCAGGAGATTCAATAGAGGAGGGGAATGTCAGTTTACCATACACATGTCTGTTGTCTCTTTTACTCCTCGTAATTTGGGAGTGCTTCCAGCTCAGTGCTGTTGGTGTTCTGGGTGGTTAGCACTTGGATGGGGGAAAAGCCCTCATTCTTTAGATGATTTTTGCTTGTTATTTGCTCTTATCTCAGAGACAGAGAAGATGAATATAAGCTTTAATAAGATATACAGAAGGTGATTCCTAGGTAGCAGAGCAGAGACCGTGGCAAGGAAAGCTTGATCAGATCTCATCTCATATGATCTTAGAAATGCAAGTGGAGTAGAAGAGGGACAGCATATGTTCACATGTTCACTGTAACAATATGAAAAATAACACAAGGAATAGTCAATTACCCACCAGCTTAAGATGTAAACCATTATCAAAGACCTAAATGTAAGAGCTAAAACTTTAAAACTCTTGTAATACAACATAGGGGAAAAGCTTTGTGACATTGGATTAGGCAATGATTTCTTGGATATGACACTCAAAGCTCAGGTAACAAAAGAAAAAATAGATAAATTGGACTCCATCAAAATAAAACTTCTGTGCATCAAAGGACACAATCAAGAGAGTGAAAAAGGCAACCCATGAAACGAGAGAAAACAACCTTTGCAAATCACATCTCTTAAGGGGTCAATGTCCAGAATACATAAAGAACTCTGACAACTCAGCAATAACAAAAAGCGAACAATCTGATTAAAAAATGGGCAAAGGACTAGAATAGACATTTCTCCAAGGAAAATATACAAATTGTCAAGGAGCACATGAAAAGATGTTCCATGTTACTAATTTTTAGGGAAATGCAAACAAAAAATGACATATCACCTCATACCCTTTAGGGCTGCAGTATATAATTGTATATAATGTATAACCAGAAAAAATCAAATGTTGATGAGGAAGAGGAGAAATTGGAACCCTCATGCACTGTTGGTGGGAACATAAAATGGTGCAGGTGCTGTGGAAAATAGTGTGGTGGTTTCTCAACAAATTAAACGTAGAATTATCATATGATCCAGCAATCCATTTCTGGGTATATATTGAAAATAATTAAAAGCAGAGTCTCAAAGAGATATTCGTACATCTATGTTCAGAGCAGCATTATTTGTAAAGGACAAAAAGTGGAAGCAACTCAAGTGTTCATCAACAGAAGAATGAATAAACAGAATGTGATACATACATACAATGGAATATTATTCAACCTCAAGAAGGAAGGAAGTCTTGTCACCCATGCTATGACACTGATGAACCTTCAGGACATCATGTTAAGTGACATAAGCCAGTCACAAAAAGACAGACACTGTGTGATTCCATTTATATGAGGTCCTTAGAGTTGTCAAACTCACAGAGACAGAAAGTAGATGGCAGACATCAGGGACTGGAGGTTGGTCGGGGGTGGGGGGGGGTTGGAGCAGAGAGTGTTTAATGGGGACAGAGTTTCAGTGTTGCAAGATGAAAAAAGTTCTGGAGATGAATGGCGGTGATGGTTGCACAACAGTATAAATGCACTTACTACCACTGAATTGTACCCTTAAAAATGGCAAATTTTATATGTGTTTTACCACGATTAAAATAACTGTATAAACCATTACAAATAGAGTTGAATCCTCTTGACTCCCACTGCCCTCTACTACATTCAGAGAAACTGACATCTTGAATTTGATGTGTATCGTTCCCTTTGTGTATTTCATTTAGTTTTGTTTGTTTCAAATTTTATACTTCTGAAACTTGATTTATCTCTGCTTAGCATTATCTTTGTGAGAGTCATGTTGATATGCATCATGCTAGTTCACTAATTTTCACTTTATTGTGTTTTATTTCACCTTGTGAATTCTGTGCAATTCATCTGTCTATTCTCATGGAATTCTCCTGTTTATTCCTATCTCCTACCAGATAGACCACTTTCTTTTTTTGCTGTTACAAACAGCAATCCCATAAATATCAATAGGGAATGTGTATTTCTGACTACATGTGGTATTGCTGAATTTTCCTCCACAGAGGTTATGTGAATTTATATTCCCACCAGCAGCTTATGAGTTTCTGTTGCTCAAAGTCCTAATCGTCAGATTAATATTTTTCCTGACCCTGTATCCAAGTGATTACTCAACACTTGCTTTTCCATCATTCCTCTTTTGTCAACTGCTTGTTCTTACCCTTTAGACATTTTCTCTCACATTGTTGTCTCTTCGTGTTAATTTATCAGAGTTCTTTCTATATCTTGGATACTATACCTTTGTCAATTATATGTGTAACAAATATTTTCTCCTAGTCTATGGTTTGTATGTTTTTAAATGGTGTCTTTTGATGAAAATAAATTTTAAATTTAAATGTAGTCAAGTCTTTTCTGGCTTATGTTCTCTTTCTCTTTGCTTAAGAAAATCTTCACTACCCTGAGGTCATAAAGATCTGTCTCTATATTTTCTTTTAAAAGATTTAAAGTTTTCTTTTATACATTCAAGTTGTTAACCCAGCTGGAATTTATTTTATTTTATTTTATTTTATTTTATTTTATTTTATTTTATTTTCATCCACACAATGTTTTTATTTATATTCAGCTAAAAGCAAACAGCAGAATTAACATAAGATTCTGCAGCTACAGGTGGGCTTTTCTTACACAGATTCGGAGTGACCAGTTCAACAGCCACAGACAGGGGATTTCTGACAACCTCTCATCAGCCCTACTGCCCATCTAGACAGCCATGCCTTAACTGCAAAGTGACTTTCCCCATTGCTTTTTCCAGTACTGCTTTTTAAAGGAGCCAGAGTGGGACACTGACCCCCAGTAACCACTCTGAGATGTACCATGTTAGGGGTTAGTGGACACATCAGCCTTTGGCTGCCTTGGTGAGAGACACGGCCATGAAAACACAACCCGGAAGTGCCATCATGCACGATTCTGGAGCCGGGCTCACAGAGGCAGATGCAATGAATCTCTCTCTCTCTCTGTCTCTTTTTTTTGGTAAACCTCCTTAAGAAACCCTTTGATGCTCTGCTCTAATACTGTAGACCTGGTCTTTTTACCTGAATTTTTTCTTTTAAATTCTGGGTTGTGATTCTTATGTTAACAATTTGAGGACCCCATCCTAGCACCAAAATATTCCCCAAAATGAAGTTCAAATTTGATCAAAACATAAACTGGGTGTGACTTTCTAGAATTATAAAGGGCAGGCAGAAGAAGTCACCTGAAACCACTGTCTGATTGCTCAGTCCCCCCTGGGAGACTGGGAATGGGGAAGCAGAGAAATCTACATGCATCCCAGAACCTGGGAGCACTGCTCCAGACCTCAGGGTCGGTTTCTGTCTCTTAGCATTCCCCTACTTCCCAGACAGCTGCTTATAGAGTTTGGACATATAGTCCTCCCACTCAGTCTGGTAACACATGTGGGCCACTGGGGACCTGAGCTCATACTTTTTGTGGAAAGATGCCACTTTGACTGTGGCACAGTGGTCTCCAGATCAGTTGCTGAGAATGGGCTCATCACACTTCAGTGGCCCATTCTGCTTGTAAACCAGCCAGACGTAGCTGTGAAGGCCTGTGCTCTTGGGAGGCCCAGAGTGGATGTAATGGGAGAAGACTGTGCCACAGCTGATGTCATTGCCCTTCATGTTGACCATCAGAAAATGGTGCCATTCCCTGTATTTGAGGTCCTTCCTGCTGGGAGCACCCTGATCTGTCATGACCAAGGTGTAGAGTTTGCCTGGATCGATGCCACTGCCATGCAGTACTGGTGGGCCGTTTCTTAACCTGGGCGGGTGTCAGCACTTTGTCCAGCTTGTTGACCTTTGCCCTGGTGTATTTGGCCTGCATTGGATACTGTGGCTGTCCCTCCACCTCCTGCAGGTTAAGAGGCCTGGGCCACTTGCTGAGGTCCACCAGCATTGTGGAGCCGAGTTGGGCAGAATTGTGGGAGGCAGGCACAGGCTGGCAGCACTGAGTCTGAGTGATCCACACACTGCTGGAACTCACTTTTTGTGTATTATGTAATGTAGAGTGGAATCCAGTTCTACTTTTTTTCTCCACATGGACAATTAATTATCCCAGGGCCACATACTGACCATGCTGCCACTTCCCACTGATTTTCTGTGTCCTGACCAATGTCCTGCTCTCCTGCAGATCACATGTCCATTTATGTGTGGCTCCATTTCTGGGATCTCCGTTTTGTTCTGTTTCTCGATCTCTGAGCCATTACTTCAGGATCTTAATGATCACTGCCTTATAATGAGTCTTTTGTCTGGTAGGGATGTCCATGATCTTGTTCATCTTCTTCAAACACATTTTAGAATTGATGCATTTTTATTAGGTTGACTCCTAGGTATTAAAAGTTTTTGTTCATAGCAAATGCCATTATTAACTTTGCCAACTGTTGCTAGTATTTAGGAATACAACTGACTTTTATGTAGACCCAAACCTTGCAGAATGCTGCCCTGGTATCTGCAGAGTGAGGGAGGCAGGTTTATAGGTGTCTCTGCTCTCCAGTGCAGCTTGGCTGTGGCTGGAGGGATGGAAGTCTGAGTGGCCACTTTTGGCCAGGAAGGATGATGTGGTGAAAGACAAAGGGACAGGGAGGGAACTGAGAGATGGTGGGGGAGCTGAAAGATTTATACATGGTGCTTTGGTTAAATCCCTAGGTTGAGCCCTTTGAGAAAAACCTGTAGCTGCTACTGTGGTCAGATTTGTGCTTCCTTTGACTGTAGGTACCTGCAAATCCAGCCAAGTTGGTGAGGTGGGGAGGTGGGAAGGGTCAGTATTAATCGGATTAGACCTGGCACTGAGTAGCTTGCCAGTATCTGCTGATTGGGTGATCACACCCACATCAGTTCTTGGCTGGGTGACAGAGACAAAGCCCCAAAGGGAGTGGACGGAGTTTGAGGGACCTTAGTGTGGAAGATCAGGAGGTGTCTTGTCTCTTTCTGTCCAGAATATATTTCCTAATATTCGGAACACTTAGTAAGCCTGAGTAAATAATGCCCTTCCTCTTCCTTGTGCTACCTTGAGAGGCACTGTGGATAAAACCAGGTGGATGACCTTGGATGAGATCTGCTGTGATAGGCACCAAGTTCTGGACACCCTCAACAGATCTCACAAAGGTCATGGCCACTGTCGCTCCCACTAGAGTCTGGGCGTTGGAGCTCAAACCTCTGATCAGAAGGCAGATGTAAACTTCTCTGGTATGCTAGCTTGGCAGCACTTGAAGCTGGCCTTGCTCATCTCCTTTCTTTCCTGGGGTATGTGGAGGAGCAGCACTGTTGCTCCTTGAACGCCCAGCTCCCCCTCTAACTCCTTTCTAGATCTGGTGTCATGGGCAGGGTCTTGATCTCAGCTGGCCGCTGGTTAGTCACCAGCAAGAGTCAGCAGATAATGAAGGACTGTTTACTTTGAATGACTTGGTTGGTTAAGCAGAGAGCCACTTTGATCTTACTGTGGGGCAGGCCCTGTGCTGACTGCTGGGGACGCAGCCATGAATAAACAAGAGAGATGCTTTTCTTGTGGACACGTTCTCCTGAAGAGTCCTTGCTACAGGGCAAGTGACCCAATCTGAGGGTTCAGGAAAGGTCTTCCTGACAGATACCTAAAGCACAATATAGCCAGATAGGACAAAGGGTAGAAGAGTTCTGGGCAGGTGGAAGAGCATGGGGAAGCTCTGTACTGGTCTGCCGTGGAGGAGCCAGAAGGAGCCCAGAGCAGACAGCCTGGAGGGCAGGGGCCAGAGCACCCAGGACTTTGAACAGCAGGGAGTTTGTACTTTACTCAAAGAGGAGTGGGAAGCCTGCACATCTTCTGACATAGGGGAGTGCCTTGGGTAACCAACTTGTCCTGGCTTTCCAGGGATATTCAGGCTTTAGCAGTTATAAGTCCTGTGCCCCAGAAACCCCTCAGTTCCAAATAAGCCAGGATGGACTTGACTGGTTAGATTTATGTTTTAAAAAGTTCACTCTGACTGAAGAATGGAAAATAGGATTGGAAAGGGAAAGGGAGGATGGGGGTGAGCATTTAAGAGGCTGGGGAATACAGAAGCTTTTTATCTTGATGAGGTCCCAATACTTCATTTTTGCTTTTAATTCCCTTGCCTTTGGAGACATGTCAAGTAAGAAATTGCTGCAGTTGAGGTCAGAGAGGTTTTTTCCTGCTTTCTCCTCTAGGGTTTTGATGGTTTCCTGTCTCACATTCAGGTCCTTCATCCATTTTGAGTTTATTTTTGTGAATGGTGTAAGAAATTGGTCTAGTTTCATTCTGCATGTTGCTGTCCAGTTCTCCTAGCACCATTTGTTAAAGAGACTTTTTTCCGTTGGATATTCTCTCCTGCTTTGTCGAAGATTAGTTGGCCATACTTTTGTGGGTTCAATTCTGGAGTCTCTGTTCTATTCCATTGGTCTATGTGTCTGTTTTTGTGCCAATACCATGCTGTCTTGATGATTACAGCTTTGTAGTAGAGGCTAAAGTCTGGGATTGTGATGCCTCCTGCTTTGGTTTTCTTCTTCAATATTACTTTGGCTATTCGGGGTCTTTTGTGGTTCCATATGAATTTTAGGATTGCTTGTTCTAGCTTCAGGAAGAATGCTGGTGCAATTTTGGTTGGGATTGCATTGAATGTGTAGATAGTTTTGGGTAGTATTGACATTTTAACAATATTTATTCTTCCAATCCATGAGCACGGAATGTTTTTCCATTTCTTTATATCTTCTTCAATTTCTTCCATAAGCTTTCTATAGTTTTCAGCATAAAGATATTTTACATCTTTGGTTAGGTTTATTCCTAGGTATTTTATGCTTCTTGGTGCAATTGTGAATGGGATCAGTTTCTTTATTTGTCTTTCTGTTGCTTCATTACTAGTGTATAAGAATGCAACTTATTTCTGTACATTAATTTTGTATCCTGCGACTTTGCTGAATTCATGTATCAGTTTTAGCAGACTTTTGGTGCAGTCTATCTGGTTTTCCATGTATAATATCATGTCATCTGCAAAAAATGAAAGCTTGACTTCATCTTTGCCAATTTTGATGCCTTTGATTTCATTTTGTTGTCTGATTGCTGAGGCTAGGACTTCTGACAGTATGTTAAACAACAGTGGTGAGAAGTGGACATTCCTGTTGTGTTCCTGATCTCAGGGGGAAAGCTCTCAGTTTTTCCCCATTGAGGATGATATTAGCTGTGGGCTTTTCATAAATGGCTTTTATGATGTTTAAGTATGTTCCTTCTATCCCGACTTTGTCGAGGGTTTTTGTTAAGAAAGGATGTTGAATTTTGTCAAATGCTTTTTCTGCATCGATTGACAGGATCATATGGTTCTTATCTTTTATTAATGTGATGTATCACATTGATTGATTTGCGAATGTTGAACCAGCCCTGCAGCCCAGGAATGAATCCCACTTGATCCCACCACTTGATCATGGTGAGTAATTCTTTTTATATGCTGTTGAATTTGATTTGCTAGTATCTTATTGAGAATTTTTGTGTCCATATTCATCAGGGATATTGGCCTGTAGTTCTCTTTTTTTGCTGGGTCTCTGTCTGGTTTAGGAATCAAAGTAATGCTGGCCTCATAGAATGAGTCTGGAAGTTTTTCTTCCCTTTCTATTTTTTGGAACAGCTTGAGAAGGATAGGTATTATCTCTGCTTTAAATTTCTGGTAGGATTCCCCAGGGAAGCCATCTGGTCCCACTCTTATTTGTTGGGAGATTTTTGATAACTGATTCAATTTCTTCACTGGTTATGGGTCTGTTCAAATTTTCTATTCCTTTCTGTTTGAGTTTTGGAAGTGTGTGGGTGCTTAGGAATTTGTCCATTTCTTCCAGGTTGCCCAGTTTGTTGGCATATAATTTTTCATAGTATTCCCTGATAATTGCTTGTATTTCTGAGGAATTGGTTGTAATAATTCCACTTTCATTCATGATTTTATCTATTTGGGTCCTCTCCCTTTTCTTTTTGAGAAGCCTGGCTAGAGGTTTATCAATTTTGTTTATTTTTTCAAAAAACCAACTCTTGGTTTCATGGATCTGCTCTACTGTTTTTTAAGATTCTATATTGTTTATTTCTGCTCTGATATCTATTATTTATCTTCTTCTGCTGGGTTTGGGGTGTCTCTGCTGTTCTGCTTCTTTTTCCTTTAGGTGTGCTGTTAGATTTTGTATTTGGGATTTTTCTTGTTTCTTGAGATAGGCCTGGATTGCAATGTATTTTTCTTTCAGGACTGCTTTCGCTGTATCCCAAAGCATTTGGATTGCTGTGTTTTCATTTTCATTTGTTTCCATATATTTGAAAATTTCTTCTCTAATTGCCTGGTTGACCCATTCATTCTTTAGTAGGATGTTCTTTAACTTCCATCCTTTTGGAGGTTTTCCAGACTTTTTCCTGTGGTTGATTTCAAGTTTCATAGCATTGTGGTCTGAAAGTGTGCATGGTATGATCTCAATTCTTTTATACTTATGAAGGGCTATTTTGTGACCCAGTATGTGATCTGTCTTGGGGAAAGTTCCATGTGCACTCGAGAAGAAACTATATTCTGTTGCTCTGGGATGCAGAGTTCTAAATGTATCTGTCAAGTCCATCTGATCCAATATATCATTCAAGACCCTTGCTTCTTTATTGATTCTCTGTCTAGATGATCTATCCATTGTTGTAAGTGGAGTATTAAAGTTTCCTTCAACTACCAAATTCTTACCAATAAGGTTGCTTTATGTTTGTGATTAATTGTTTTATATATTTGGGGGCTTCTGAATTTGGCGCATAGACATTTATAATTGTTACCTCTTCCTGATGGATAGACCCTGTGATTATTATATAATGCCCTTCTTCAACTCTTATTACAGCCTTTAATTTAAAGTCTAGTTTGTCTGATATAAGTATGGCTACTCCAGCTTTCTTTTGACTTCCAGTAGCATGATAGATAGTTCTCCATCCCCTCACTCTCAATCTGAGGGTGTCCTCAGGTCTAAAATGAGTTTCTTGTAGACAGCAAATAGATGGGTCTTGTTTTTTTTTTTTTTTTTTTTTTTATCCATTCTGATACCCTATGTGTTTTGGTTGGAGCATTTAGTCCATTTACATTCAGTGTTACTATTGAAAGATATGGATTTAGAGTCATTGTGATATCTGTAGGTTTCATGCTTGTAGTGGTGCTTCTGGTACTTTGTGGTCCTTGCAACATTTCACTCATAGAGTCCCCCTTAGGATCTCTTGTAGGGCTGGTTTAGTGGTGATGAATTCCTTCAGTTTTTGTTTGTTTGGGAAAACCTTTATCTCTCCTATTCCGAATGACAGACTTGCTGGATAAAGGATTCTTGGCTGCATATTTTTTCTGTTCATCACATTGAAGATTTCCTACCATTCCTTTCTGGCCTGCCAAGTTTCAGTAGATAGGTCTGCTACTACCCTTATGTGTCTACCTTTGTATGATAAGGCCCATTTATTCTTACCTGCTTTCAGAATTCTCTCTTTATCCTTGTATTTTGCCAGTTTCACTATGATATGTCATGCAGAAGATCGATTCAAGTTACGTCTGAAGGGAGTTCTCTGTGCCTCCTGGATTTCAATGCCTGTTTCCTTCCCCAGATCAGGGACGTTCTCAGCTATGATTTGTTCAAGCACACCTTCAGCCCCTTTCTCTCTCTTCTTCTTCTTCTGGAATTCCTATGATATGGATATTGCTCTGTTTGCATCACTTAGTTCTCTAATTCTCCCCTTGTACTCCTGGATTTTTTTTTTAATCTCTCTTTTTCTCAGCTTCCTCTTTTTCCATAATTTTATCTTCTAATTCACCTATTCTCTCCTCTGCCTCTTCAATCCGTGCTGTGGCCACCTCCATTTTATTTTGCACCTCATTTATAATATTTTTTAATTCATCATGACTATTTTTAGTCCCTTGATCTCTGTAACAATAGATTCTCTGCTGTCCTCTATGCTTTTTTCAAGCCTAGCGATTATTTTATGACTATTATTCTAAATTCTTGTTTTGTTATATTGCTTAAATTGGTTTTGATCAATTCATTAGCTGTCACTACTTCCTGGAATTTCTTTTGAGGAGAATTCTTCCGTTTCATCATTTTGGCTAGTTTTCTGTCCCTTCTGTGTTTTAAAAGCTTGTTGTGTGCTCTGCACCTGTGAGCACTGCTATATTAAAGGAGGATCATACACTGTCCTGAGGGCCTGGCCCTTCAGGAGGTGTTTTTTCGGAGATTGTTACTTGATCCCTGTTGTGACTTTGGTTATTTTATTATCCTACTGGTAGTGATGTTTTGGACCCTCCACCAGGTGTGCTTCGATTTGTTCCTTGGAATAGCCGTGTAAAGGAAAACAGATAGACAAACAGGAGGCAAAAACACACAAACACACAAATAACACAAACAAACAAATAAACAAAAACAAAAACAAAAACCTAAAGACTAAAAACAAAAAACCCAAACCACTGACTACAAGAAGAGGGTGGAGGTGGTGCTCATGGAAGAGCTTATACAAAGAGAGAAATGACAGGAGCCGGGGTGGGGGAGAAAAAATAAACATTGATTAGGCAGAGAGACTAAAAAGCCTAATCCAGAGAGAGAGAGAAGGGAAAATAAAGAAGGAGGCAGGGAAAATGAAACAAAGATAAAGTTACCCAGACAGAGAAGCTATATGGCTGATCATTCCAGAAAGAGAGAAAGTAGTGTAAAGAAGGAGGTGTAGAACATGTGTCAAGACAATAGATTAAATATGTCTGTTTAGACAAACCAATAACCAGAATAACCAGCCTAGGGGAGGGAAGAGATAAGGAGGAGATAAGGGGAAGAATATATCTCTATGTCCGGAATTGACCTAGAGTTAATCCAGGCAATGCTGCATCCCGTGTCAGGAGGAGCTGTCCTCAGGGCCTGTGCTGCTCTGGTGGATACGCAGTTACCCAGTGTGAAGGGGTGTGGTTTGGAGTAATCTGGACCCACCTCCACTATGGGCCCCGGGAGTGATCCCTGAGGCCCTGCCTTGCTGGTGGTGGTGATGGGGCTGGGGGAATGGTGATCTCCCAGTCTCTTCTCCACGGACAGGACCCAGTGGACTCCGTTTGAGTCATCCTTACTGTGCTGCCGGCCCAGATGGGATGGTCCTTCTCTCTCCTCCAACTACCCTGACCTGGAGCTTGGCTAGGATTAAAAGTCCCACTCCATGCGCTCTGGTGCTGGGGAAGCACCTCAGTGAGGCGATATGTGGTCCTGGCTGGCTTTGTCTGTGTCACCGCACTTCAGGGAGGACCGACTTCTCCTACTGCGGACTGAGAGCCACCCTCGCCACGAGCCCCTGGGGTGGTGGACGTGGGCAGACTTTGTCTTTTCCCACAGCACTCCAGGGAAATGGCCACCTTGTCCTCCTGCAGACTGCGCCCTTGGCCCAGTCGCTGCACCCAGGGGTGGTGGACAAAGGCAGGTTCTGTACTATCACACAGCCCTCCAGGGAGGGAACCACTTTCTTCAACTGTGGACTGAGCCCCTGACCTGCCACCGCACCCAGGGCTGTCTCCCATCCTCCCCAGGTGCGTAAACAGGGAGCGGGCTCCAGTCTGAAGAAAGCCCCACAGTTAGAGACTGGATCCCTCTCAGTCTCAGTCCGAGGTCTTTCTCCTGTCCAGATATGGTCCTACACTTCCCTAGCCACTCTTTCTTTTCCCTTTGT